>NC_052677.1:5172257-5772257 GCF_016802725.1 Solenopsis invicta | reverse complement strand
ATTTAATACACTTTACAAATTAAATTTAGGACATTTCTTTATAATATTTCTACCATATTGTTGGAACATTTTGGCGAAATATTAATACTGTATGTCTCTGAAACGTTTCTGCAATATTCCTCTACAATTTTCATTATTACAATGTTTCTGGAATGTTACTGGAAGTTTCAATACTGTATAGACGTTTGTAATTGCAAAAAATATTATAGAGGAGAGTTATGCATAAATTACTCTTGTCTATTCTATTTTCTTCTGATTTTTGACAAGTAAATCCTCGTGTATAAACAGAAATTATTCTGTGTAGATCTCAAAAATTTTAAAAATTGTTATATTTTTTAAAATCATTTTCTTAATATTTTTAAAGTCTTTCAATTCATACAAAAAATATGAGAAAATTGAAAATTATACAAAAATTTTGAAAAATTATATAAAGAATTAGGAGAAAAATTTTCATCAGATTTAGAAAAATAATTCTCATTTTATTTGATCAAATCGTAAACGTTGAATTAGCTTCTCTTTAAAAAAAAAAACAGATTTAAAAGTTTTATAAATTTAATTATGAAAATAAACATACCGGTCGAAGGCAGATCTTAGTAAACAAAACTTATTAGTCTCAATTCTAATTTCATAAATAAATTTACGAACATTTACAAATTCCTTCAAATTACGCGCCGCATATTTGCCGTATTTTAAAACATAATTTTTAAGTGTAGATACACAATAGAACCGGAAATATAATATCACGAAAATTATTAAATTGTTTACCAATTTCATAATTTTGATGCATACAATCCTCCTTACAATTCTTCCTATTCCGAAAATTATAAAAGTTATAACTGTAAATGATTATTCTCTTAGTGATACAGTTTAATTATTCTCTTACTGATACACTGTACCCGGTCATATTAAAATACCGTTTATATCATACTTATTTATAATAATTTCTTTTTAAATTTAAACGAGTAAAAATTCTACATTTAAGATTTTATTTTCAGATAATAAAATGGATCTCGAAGAGGATTCACTACAAGAGCGTCTACTGAATGTTTATGAGCCAACTCTAAATAGCGCGCAAGTTATTTACAAACTATTGTTGGATGCCTTACGGTCTAAGAATTTCCATTGTTTCAAAAACACCATAGAACATCATTTAAAAAAACAGCCGCCAATTCTGGATATCAACTACGTATATCCGAACACGGAAGAAACATGTCTTGATATAGCTAGCAAAAATGGCCTAAAACAATTCGTAGAGTTTTTATTACGTCAAGGTGCAAATCCTAACAGAGTAAACGAGTTATATAATCGTGCTCCTATCCATTTTGCCACGGAGGGTGGACACGTGGACACCTTAGCAGCTTTACTGACAGAACCGACAATAAATCCAAATCTCCAGGCAGGAGAGCAGACTGCCTTACATATTGCGGTGAGAATGAACGACCTAACGTGCACTGATCTATTACTAAAGAATGGAGCCAGCGTTAATATTCCAGATAGTAAGGGCTTAACGGCACTTCATTTGGCGGCAACAAAGGACCACCTGGACATAGTGAAATTGATAATGGAAAAAAGCCGGCAACGTCCAGACATTGATACTTATAGAGATTGTGATAACTGGACGACACGAGAAGTGATTCAGCACAAAATACCGAGTATAGTGTTGCCGCCCAAATATGAAAATCGCGAGGTAAATGTGCATGACCTCAAGTACTACCTGAATGCCAATGATGAAATAAACTTCCTGGAAAGTATGAAGAATGTCAAAATAGAAGATCTTCATAGTATAGCCGAAGAGCTGCTCGAGATGACTGCACTACAAGGTTTTCACAAAGCCGCGATTGGAATTCTGGAAAAACTTAAAGGGAGGCAGTTCAGCGTAAAGAAAGCTATGCAAGCAGCCGTTCAACAGAGTGATCATGTTATTCTTCAGGAACTGTTGAAAATAGAACCAAATGTGGCCAATGATTTGATTCTGAATGCCTGTCAAATGTTAGGAATGCCAAGAAAACAAAGAGTTGATAACACTCACGATCAACTAGAGTGTCTCAAGTTGATTCTGGAACAAGAAAATGTGAACGTTCGTTGTAATGATAGTAAGTACACAAACATTACAAATAAAACAAATCAAATTTTTTAAATAACAAATAGGTATCGAAAGAAAAATAATATACACCCTACTGAAAATTTTCTCAGAATTCTTTATATAATTTTTCAAAACTAATATGTAATTTTATAACTTTCTTAAAATAATTTTTACATTTTTTATACAAATTGGAACATTTTTTTACAAATATTAGAAAATAATTTGAAAAAATCTGAATATTTTTTAGATTTTAAATTATTATTCAGATCAATATAACATCTAAAATATTTATATAAGGACAAATATAAACTATAATATTCATATATTTGGACAAATATAAATTATTATAGACAGGTATTCGTGGTTTAATATGAGGCTTATTCAAAAAGAGAGGTCCAAAACAAATATGAAAACTATGTAGAAATCGGACCTTACTTTCCGAATACCTCTCGTATATACATAGAGAAAAAACGAGAGTCGTGGGATACGTGTAAAATAATGAAATGCCATAATATCTCATATAACTCGTGTTAAATTCTAAGAGAAACCGGTAAAATTTACAGTCTTACATTTAAACATTTTGATTATTGGTCATTAGTGTTCACTACGTTTTTCTAAAAGCTGAATTTCAATTTTGAAGCAAGCAGCAATTTTTACAGATATAAATATACTTTCTACATCATTTTAAAATCTTTATAAAAAAATATACTTAATTAGGAGTTAACGATCTGAAATGGTACTTAAAATGAGTGTTAACCTTTAAGCTAGAGATTTATTTGAGAGTTAACACTCAATTTCAGTGTCATTTCGGATCGTCAACACCAGTTGGATGTTTCTTTTTGTAAGGGGAAGTAGATTTCAATTTTTTAATCTAACTTAAAGGCCATGAATAATTTTCAAACAATCTAATTGAATTCAATATATGCCTTAATGTATATATAAATTCGGCATATAAAGTTGTTACGTCCAGAGGTCTTAGGGAAATTTCTTTGTTTTATATCAGCGGATAAGACTTAAGAAATGAAGTCTAAGTGAAGACAAGGAAGAACGAAACAGACTTTTAGTTTCGAGCACACATATGTCAAGGGTGCGTGCAACGAGTCTTATTTGATCTTGTGCCCGTCTGGTTCTTAGTTTGCGTAAACAAATCAAATCGTTTTTACGCGGAATCGGGCCAAGTGTAATCTTGTTCGAGCGAGGAATCGGAGGTGGTTAAATTAACGCGTGCGTGCGTGCGTGCGTGCGCGCGTGCGTGCGTGCAACAGAGGTATTTATTTTTCTGGTTGAAAGGACTCAATTTCCGCTTATTCCTTCGATTATTTCTACATGGAGATTATTGATGAAATTCTCTTCTTCACGAAAAGCTGGGAATTGCTGAGGACTAAGTTCTATGTTTGATACAGGAGAGTAATAAGGGGAGAGAAGAAGAGGAGAAGTTGATATTTGAAATAGTTGTAGGCCTTGAATGGCCTGTCTGCGCGCTCGCCTGTTCCGGCGTCAACGCTTCGCAGCGGCGCGAGATATGTTTTTGCGTTGTCGTGGGCCTCGTTGGCTTTTCAATACAATTAAAACACGATTTTACTTATCGGTGTTTTAAAATAAATGCCGTTTCTTTCTCTTTTTTTTCTTTAAGAAACAAGTAAATCAAGTATATAAATTTAAATAAGAAAGTAATTAACATAGAACTACCCGTGAGAGAGGAGAACGAGTTTCAATCGGATTGCAAAGAGATACAATCAAATCGGTTACATAAGAAAAAAAAAAGTGGGATTCCAGGATCTACGATCCACAAACATAAGGACTCCAACAGAAGTATTACTATCTTACTTCAACGAGCATCTAACTCACTCATATGCAATGATTCTTCGCGCTAAAAGAAGCCACCTTTAATTATTTTGACTTTAACATGTGTTATCAAGGTCATGACCTTAAGTGACCTTCAAAAAGGTTTAGGGATAGGTCACTGTTCGTATATACAGGGTGTTTTAGACCACCCGTACACCCCTTTTTTCTTCGCAGGATTAGGACCAATCAAAAATATGTTCAGACGAAAGTTGTAGGGTTTCAAAAGATCTATTCAATGATCTTATCAGTTTGACCTTGGATGGCGTCGCCAAGGTCAGATCGAAATCACATTAAGTTTTTTAAATGAAACACCCTATTTTTGATTCCAGAATCTAATAGCTGGCGTCAAGACCTTTCCAAAACACTACAAGAAAGTTTATTTTCGTTGACTACTTTCCGAGTTGTGCGGCTTGAAAGTTAGACTACCGCCAACACCATGTAAATAACAATATAAAATCACGCGTTACGCAGAAAGCCGTGCAGCCGACACAAAGAAAGTAAACACGCGAGCCGGGCCAACAAAAACAGATCATGAAAAATCGTGAAAGTTAGCTGTCGCGACCGTAGATAGTCACATACATATGTATGTCATAATGTTATGTAATTACATTATTACTTTAACGGTAGCACACGAGCAATAACGAGCGCGGCTTTCTGCGTAACGATGTCTAACTCGTGATTTTATACATATTGTTATTTGCATAGGATGTAGTAGAGATGTATTCACCACAACGCTATTGTGACTCAACTCAACACGAGTGACAATAACTCTCTCAAACTTGTCACCTACGTCTTCAATAACCGTCATATCAGTATCAATCGCGCAACAAAAATCCGACCCTCTTTATTAGTCTAGGTTTATTTAGCCATGTCCTATTCCAATGAAGAAGCATATGATATGCTGCTAATTTTAGGTGAGTGTCGAGGTACATTCATTGCAGCGGAAAGATTGTGGCGGGAACGTTATCCTGATCGGACTCCTCACTCGCGAAATGTTTTTTCACGTTTGGCTAAACGAATCACAATTAAAGGTGTCGTTCAGCCTCAACATAACAAAGGTACACAAATTCGTCGTCCGATTATGGATGAAAGAACAGTAGAAATTCTTGCATCGACAGAATTGAACCCTTATGATTCTTTAAGACGACGAGAACAAGATTCTGGTGTTAGTAAAATCAGTGTTTGGCGCATTCTAAAAAATAACAAATTTCACCCTTACAGAATGTCTGTTCATCAAGCGTTGAATTATAACGATATTAGACAGAGACTTGTATTTTGCAACTTTATAAGACAGCAACCACTTGATTTCCACTTGAAAATTTTATTTTCTGACGAATGTACACTTAAAAGTGATGGATCTGTTAATACTTGGAACTCTCGTTATTGGGCACAAAATAATCCTCACTGTTTGAGAAAAGTAGATCATCAAACCATTTGGAAAGTCAATGTTTGGTGTGGAATTATTGGAAGTCAAATCATAGGTCCTGTTTTCTTTGACGAAAATCTAAACGGTGATAGATATTCCGCCTTGATAATGACAGATCTTCCTGTCTTACTAGAAAATATTCCTCTGCAATTGCGCCTGAACATGTGGTTCCAAAAAGATGCATGTCCGTCTCATACATCGAGAGTTGCTCGTGCGGCATTAAATACTATGTTCCCCGACAAGTGGATAGGCAAATACGGTCCAATCAATTATCCACCCCGATCACCAGATCTCACCGTCCTTGATTATTATTTCTGGGGAAGGATAAAAAACTTGATCTATCATGAACGTCCGACTACGAGGGATAATATGATTCGTAGAATAAGTGAAGCAATTCGATCCTTACGTGCCGAGGAAATTCTTCGAGCAACCAATGATTTTCAAAATAGAGTTGATGCTTGCATCGCAGAGAATGGTGCTCACTTTGAACATTTAGTCGCTTAACAAAACATACACTCATTCATTCCCGAACGTGAGAGGCAAGGGAACTCACGTGAATCAAGCACCCCAAACGTGAGAGGCAAGGGGACTCACGTGAATCAAGCACCCCAATGGGATGAAATTCTCGTCACGTCCACGTCGTTCATTCTGGATAATGCTAAGCACGGGAAAATGCATACAGTCAATCTGGACATGATTGATCATCAAACATAATCAATCCAGCTAATAAACAAAAGCAGAGTACATAAAACTTTGACTCCCCTTTTCCTCCCCCATACACATACGCATGCACGTATGCACACACCCACACACAAGATTAAATCCGACTAAGTAACCACCACATGGTACATCTTGAATAATGCTGATGCTGGCGGTAGTGTAACTTTCAAGCCGCACAACTCGGAAAGTAGTCAACGAAAATAAACATTCTTATAGTGTTTTGGAAAGGTCTTGACACCAGCTATTAGATTCTGGAATCAAAAATAGGGTGTTCCATTTAAAAAACTTAATGTGATTTCGATCTGACCTTGGCGACGCCATCCAAGGTCAAACTGATAAGATCATTGAATAGATCTTTTGAAACCCTACAACTTTCGTCTGAACATATTTTTGATTGGTCCTAATCCTGCGAAGAGAAAAGGGGTGTACGGGTGGTCTGAAACACCCTGTATATTGTCATTTTCTGACATCCTATATAGACTATACATGAGTTTGCGACTTTCCATTTGTGATTTCAATAATAAATAAATGTATCTTGTGATGACCCGTTTTTCCCATGCCCGAACGTAGCTCGTCAGGATTCCAAGGCACAAAACGGGTCTGAGAGAAATAAACTCACAAGGAAAGTCATGGAAGTGTCCGCCTCAGATTTAAACAAGCTTTTAATATGTTGTAGTACAGATAAAAATAAGAGATACGTATTTTTTTATTTATTGTGTCTCTTATTTTGATATGTACTACAACGTGTTAAGAGGTAACGCCACTCTAGAGCACAAAAAAAAGTTGAAATGTGATAATTTTTTTAAAGAACAAATAAAAAAACAAGCACATTAAAATTAAGGGCTTTACTAATCATACTTAAAGGTATAATTTTTTTTTAATTTTAAAGTAAAAAATGGAGGCGCTAGAGCTCTATAACCGCAGATGTCATTATTTTTGAAAAGCGTCGCACGGGCGGACCGATTCCTCCTACAATTTTTGATCTGGAACAAAACACTAAAAAATTTTAAAATCTTGATATGATTAGCTAGAGACGAATGTACGGAAATTTTTAAATTTTATTTTTTCTAAAAATGATGCGAATTTAAAGAAAAAGTTTCGTTTTTAGGGAAAAAATTGCGTAAAAAGTTATTTATAAAATTAAAAGTTTGCAACAAAATTAAAAATCCGTACGTACTTTTCTGAAAAATGTTAACCTGAAGCTACAATTAAAATTTCAAGTGATTTCATGAAGATCTGTTAAAGTTATGGATCCGTCCGATTTTAAAAATACAGTTTTGAGAAAAACGCATTTAAAGTTTTTTTGATTAGAGTTCAAAGAAAGAAATTTTCAATTTACCTTTAGTCTGCAATGCCAGCACATTTGGCCTTCTATGTTAAAATTCTTCTCCTCTTCTTCCTAGTCGACATAGTTGCAAGTCGAATCTTTTTTGCAGCATCAGTAAGTAAATTAATTGCCGAAAATTGGATGCGGCGCTCGTTGGCTTTCATACAGAAATTATAACAGTTCTGGCCGATTGTAATGCCTCTATAATTTTTATAATACTTAACAACTCATCATTATAAATATAAACAGAAATATTTGTAGCTAAATTAAGGACGGCCTTGCTGTTTAAAACAGTTTTTGGAACTACAGACGAGACCGTAGTATTAAAACTCTCATTGCTATTTTGGGTGTAACCGCCAATACATCGGTTGAGAAAGTCGTTGCTGCTTAACTCATTATAATTCGGCTTAATAGCATTGAAAACTATTTCTGCCAGTGCCGACTTGTGTTTATAATCAGCTAAACAATTCGTAGCTTTTGCCCTTTGCCACGAACACTAAGAATCTTTACCGGCCAGACATTGCGTACGCTGCCGTTCTTTGTCTGTTGAAAGCTTGTGATACAACGTTGCCCACATCTCGTTCCTCATCTTTTCAGTGGAATCCTTGTTTCTTCGAATGGCAAGTCCATAATAAATTGTAAACTCATCAATGAGCTTGCCGGTAAGCATTCCCTTACCTCCGAGGCCTTTAACAGATTTTTTTAGGTTTCAATTAAAGGTAAGTATCCATACGCTTTTGTACATGATCAACGCGGGCAGATCCCGATAGCCCACGGGACTGATAGCACACCACCACTCACAGTGGCCGATGCTTAGAGTTTTTCCGTTGGTTGGATTATCGAGTCAAGATCGAGTTGGAGATAAGTCAAGATGATTATTGTTGGGTTATCGCACCGTGCGTTATCGGATCCCGTCCGATCAACGCACTCTTTCTTGGCTACAATAACATTTTTATAAGGCTGGGTATCTAAAATTCCTTTAAAGGTTTTACAATCACCATCTCCAACATAATTAGAATAAATTACTTGATGTAATGTCAATGAGCGCTAAAACATTTCAATCATCGAGTCTATTTCCATTCTTCCAGCAGAACCGTTGTGGTTTGCTTGACATTCATTGATATGAGCTTCGAGTCACTCTGCATACTCTTCTGTATCGGCTTTTTTTCCAGTATTCGCAAGATTTACAATAATTTTATTTGATTTTACACAAATATCGATCACTTTTCCGGTATGCCATCCGATGAGCGATACGAGCTCAAATAACAAAGAAAAACCGCGTTTCCTCTATGATTCATCAGTTACCGCCAGCATTAACTGGATTTCGATTTGTCTCATTGATGATAAAGCGATCTTCTCTAGCTGACGTTATTCATCTTCAACCTTGTCCTTTTCTTCGACGCAATCCGCCTGTTTCTTGATAACAAGCCCAAACTCGAAAGAGGATCGATGAACACCTATTTTCCTTGCAACATAACTTTGATACAATCCTTCCAAAAGATCAATAATTTGCGCACATTGAATTTCGTTCAAACTAGGCATTGTTACGACTTTATCGTTTGCTTCTTGAGTGATACAGTAAAGAATAAGTTTACGCTTGTATAGAGTTTTGGTGTTTACAGTTTTTATATAAATCAATTTAAATCACTACATTTCACAGTTTCTCTGAATCATGCAAAAACTGTAAACCCCAAAACTCTATATAAGCGTAAACTTATTCTTTACTGTATCACTCAAGAAGCAAACGATAAAGTAAAGTATTCATATCGGGGGCGACTTTTCGATTAAAGAGGTTGAGCACAAAAATGTCATCGTGCATAATTCGAAAATAAATAAACAAAGGTATATTTTGATCCTACAATCAATTCGCTGTCTGTATTTTAAGTAGCATTTTATTCTTGTGTGTGTTTACATCGGGAATGGTCAAAGGGAATAAGCCAAAAATTTCATGTGTTTATTTCAAATTCAAAAATTTCATGTGTATATTTTGAAATCACATAATTAGCACTAAATTATAGCGTAAGCATTTTATTTTTTTAATTTTTTTTCAATGAATTGAAAAAATAAATTTTAACTTTCTTAAAAGTGATTTGCTGCGAAATGGTTGGAGCAATAAAATCGCGATTAGAGCAATAACTTATCATGTAAAGAGTATTGAATGTTTCATGTGATTGAGCCCATGTTGACATGCTTAATAGTAATTAAGTCATTTCAATTCTACGTTATAAATTAAAATGGATTACATGGCCCGTATAATTTCTTTTGATTGACAAAATTAAAATCCCGTAATTTCAATCTCACTTGATAGATTAAAATGGATTCAAAAAATTCTTAAACTTTAAATGGATAGAAATGGACTCATGTAGTTAGCAAACAGATTGTATATATAGAGTGGAAGAGCCAACCACGAATGCGTGAGCTAATAAAAAAAGACAGAACGAGAGACTCCTCAATAGTCTCAAAACGATACCTTCCCACTCATTGTCAGCTACATTCAGCTACGCGCCCAACATTAGACAAGGATAAAGATGGCCTTCTCATATTCTTTTTCTTTCTATTGCATAACGTTTCCACTTACAGGAGCCCCATGCCTATTACAGGTTGGGTTAATACCAAATCAAATTCTTGATTATTTGCAACCATTTCTATCTATTTTTGACTTTTTAAATCTGTTATTTGTTGGTTCATGGAGCACAGATGTACGATCCATACTCCAATCGATCAGAACCCCAGTAGTCACGTGATTAACCCTTAAACACATATTGAAAATTCCCCTAGATTTTCGATCGCTTACTGTGTAAAGACGGAATAAAAAAAAAGATTCGGGCTAAACGAAAAAAAAGTTTAAAGTCTCCTCTATTGACTGCTATGATTGACCAACTTCATTACTTAACTAAAATGAAATGACACAAAAGTAAAGTTTTTTCGGGAAGGTTTCCCAGATCCTTATGTGTTTAAAGGTTAATTGGCGAGTTTTCTTTCTTTATAGGATCTCTACATACTTTTATATAGATTTATAGGATCTCTACATATAGTACTTTTATATAGATAACGACAAACACTACTTATTGAGTAGAACATATTCTTAAAATTTATTATTCTATAATTTCTGAAGAAATCTTATAAAAAATAAAAAATATGAAAAGTTAAAAAAAAGTTTACATTTTTTTCATTAATCTTTATATATTATCAGAATTCTGATATATTCTGAGAATTTATTTTATTCTGAAGAAAACTTGAAAAATCAGCAAAATTTACAAATTGTTTTTAAAAATCTTCGTAAAAATATAAAAACATTTTTTTAATAAAGGAGAGGGTAATATGAAACCCATTTTCATTTTATTGAATAACTTTGTTTATAATTAATATTTTCTATTGAAACTTGAACGATTACATTTATCAGAGTGTTGTTTGACAGATTTTACATTTAAAATAATGAAATATTTATTATTTAGGACGTGATTTATAAAATTCTAATGCACTGCATAATCGGTGGAAGAAAAAAGGTGGTTGTAATATGGCTATTCATAAAAATAATTTTAAAAAAGTTTGTTTAATTTAGTTTAAAATTAGTTTAGTTTAAAAAAACACAGTACCTTGTGTTTTAAACACAAGGTTAATTAAATATTTTTGAATTTTTCATTGTTTAGAATTTTCTTGCGTTCAGAAGCTTTAGAAGTACCATTAGAAATTTTATAAAAAATATTATTTTATCTCTGTTTAACATTAAACGACAAGCATAAAATGATGTCTCTAACGTTTCTAAACACTGCTCTTTAGAATGGCAATCGATTTATCGAAGAAATATTTCAATATAAAAATTTCGCTTAAAAAACCATATTAACAAAATCCCATGTTATTGTTTTAACTTTGTATAACTCGAAATGTACACGGCCAAATAAAAAGTTAAATAACAAAAGAACACGCGAGTCTATGTACCTTCGTGTGATAATACACTTAAGAATTGGCTTCAAAACCATCGCTTGATGCGCTATCGTGTGGCGTAGCGCACAAGTTCTTGGTTGGCCGAAATAATAATAAATATAGCGCAATGCAGGACTATCTTCCTGCAAATGAGCTTCTGTAGCAGTGCTTGCGATATCCTCAAATTGAAATATTTCTTCTTCTAGACGAAAATGTTGTTTCGGTGGGAATAATTCTTTCATTGCAACTCCTTTATGATATTTATCTAGTTGCACTTGTGGAGGCCGATTCCACTTCATTGGCTCTCTAGTTTTAGAACAAGTATTTTCTATGTTAACGAAAATGCATAGTGCAGCTGCATGTCTACAGAAATCTTTTCCACCATTGCATGTGCAATTTGTATTATGCACTGTTCTGTTAGGGTTCAACTAACACACAACAAATACTCATACAACACATGGACGTAAGAAGGACGCAAATTAGACATCCGATACGAGTCTTGAGTACGTCCTGTGTACATCTGGATGTACTAGGGATGTCTCATGTTCCACCCTAGGGACATACAAAGGACGTACTTAAAATGTCCACACCAGACATAAAAAAATTTTTATTTTTTTTTAAACTTTTAAAAACTTTAAATATTAAAGATAATTGATGTAAACCCTGCCGAAAATGTGCGATTAAAACCGATTAAAAAAAAGTAATCCAAATTGATCGGGATTTCTGCACCAAAATTATTGTATTAAGACCTATTGAAAATAAGATCAGAAGTCAGATAGATTTATTAAAACAGAATACATTATTGTAAACGTAATAAATGTTTAGCTTACAAAAAAAATATTTTTTGTATCATTTTTGTTAAAAAGGAGTAAAAAAAGATTAAATTTGAATTAAATATTTAATTTATATACAAGATTAAATAACAATACAAATTGTTATTTACATGTATAAATATAAAATTTTATGTGGAACAGCATTCCATACAGACGTTATGTTTAAACAAAATGAGATCGAGTATCCATCTCGAGGTTTCAATAAGCATCTCCTAAAAGTCTCACTGAAGTATGACTGGGGACTCGGCCGCGGTGGCGCCTAGATATAATGCCTGTGGCCGCACTTGACTCACGAGAAAATCTCCTGCGGCGTGGCCACCTAGCGTTGGTGTCAGAACTCACTTATTAAATCCATTTCAATTCAAAATTACAGAATTTCATAATTTATAATTAAATCAAATTTTAATGCGATGTGACACGCTGAGACGCTAACAATTCTTGTATGTCATTTTTAAATAAAGAGATATTTTGATGACAACACTATAAATCACGATAAAAAATTTGTAAAATTGTCCGAAAGCTATGCTTTTTTGGCAGTTAATAAACAATTGTCAAGAAAAAAATAGTTTTTGAACAATTTTACAAATTAGTTAAAATGATATACAATGTTATTTTATGAAAATAGCTTTTTATTTAAAAAATACCACGCAAGAATTTTCAGCGTTTTAGCATATCATTTCTCGATACTAATTTTAGGATTTTTAAACGTGGTCGCTGAGAGTATTTAGGAGTCTTAATGCAAATAAATTAAAATTTTAAAAAATTTTTATATTATTTATTACACTTAAATAATTCGCGAAACCAATATTAAAATCAATTACGATTCGTATAGAATTAAAACCGATTACTTTTTAATCCGCTTGCGAATTGAATCGATTAAAACAGCTTAAAACCAATTAAAATGTATACCGTTTTAATCTGTTTTAATCACATTTTCGGCAGGGAAGTTTCATTGTGACGCATAGATTTCCTATATCAAAAAATATAGTGAAAATTATCACAATAGGTTCACAAAGTCACATGTAAATTGTGCGGACATTTGCATGTCACTATGACATTACTGAGATATCATTATGACTAATTACTTGTCACACAACAACGTCTATGCAATACCACAGTGACATTTTTTGCTATGGGGAATCAGTTCTGTAAATAAACAAAATTTATTTATTTACAGAATTATTTAGCAGACAACAAAACTTTGTATAAAAATCATCTTGAACTTAAAGTACTTATACAAAGAATGAGATTCTTCCAATGTTGTAAAAAATAATTATATTTTTAATAAGAAATAAAGTAAATATAATTATAAAAATGTGTTATTAAATAAAAATATAATCTTATTTATACAACTTTTATATGTATATAGTTTATTTAAAATGTAAATATTTAAATATATTTCCAAATTTAATTTTCTTTTTACGGACCCCAATCAGCACACAATATTTTTTAAATGTTTTTTAAATATTTATTTAATATTAATTATTCATAATTGTTTATTATAACAACCATATTTGTTACACATATATTAAATATTTATTTAACATTATTTAAATATTTAAAATAATGATTTAGAGAAAATATTAATTTAATAATTATTTAACGTTTATTTAACATTTATATTTCATTAATTACTCATTTAAAATCATGATTTGGGAAAATATTTATTTTACGTTTATTTAATGTTTATTTAATATTCATGTTACATTAATAATTTATTTGCAATAATGATTGAAGAAAACATTAATTTAACATTTATTCATCATTAATTTATTATTTACTTTGCATTAATTTTTCATTTAAAACAATAATTTCAAAAATATTAATTTAACATTTATTTAACATTAATTTAATATTTATTTTACATTAATTTTTCATTTGAAACAATTTCAAAAATGTTAATTTAACATCTATTGAATATTAATTTAATATCTTTTTATTTTTATTTTTTTTTAATAAACTTAAATACTTTTTTTAAAGTATTTATTTTTTATGAAATATTTAATTGAGAAAATGATTTTAGTAAGTATTTTTTAAATGTTTATTTAATATTTATTTAATGTATATTTAATATTAATTTTTTTACTTTCTTTTTATCTCTATAAAATTATGTTTATTTATTATTTATTTAACATCTAAGCTATTTATTTTTCAATTATTATTGATTTTACAATTCGTTTAAAAAATGTTTCAATAACATTTATGAAAATCAGTAAAAAATTAACTTAATTATATATATTTATATAATATGTTTTAATTATATATATTTTGTCTTTTCGATAACATATATTGATCTGATCTATCAGTGATGTATATGTATTAGCATAAAGTGTTAACAGATCATCACAAGAAATCAGTTCGCAGCAGCCTTAGAGGTCAAGCATTGTTTACTGCGGTTATGACTTGGATAAGTAACCGCGTGGAAATTTCCAAAAAAAATTCCTTAGAAAAAATCTCAATAATAAAACAAAAATTTTTTTAATGCAAAAAAGACATGATTTCATTAATTTTAACGTTTCCAAAAATTTTTTTATTGCAAAAATTTTTTTAATGCTTTTTTAAGAATATTGCTTTGTTAATTTATGCTGCGTTAAAAAAATATTTCTTTAACGTTTAATGAACATTTTCTTTAAATGTTTAAAAAACGTTTTTATAATATTTAAAAAAACATTCTTTTTAACGTTAAAATAAACATTTTTTTAATTAAAAATAAGGCACTTATCTCATTATTTTTAACGTTTTTATAAATATTTTTAAGTGTTTTCTAAATGTTTAAAAACATTTTAAAAATATTCTGTGCTGATTGGGATATAGAGAATGTCCTCTGGATATACAACGGACGTCCTCTGGACATAAAGGAGATACATGCAGATGACATAATTTCCGGATATGTCTCCGAATGCAATTATGATTAATGCATTAATGTATTAATAAATATTAATGTATTATTCTAATTATTGAGTCTGCACTAATCGCAATCATATACAGGATGTAACAAAACAAAGGGATCTGGAGTATATCATGAGTTAGAGGACACGAATCCAAGTCGAAAGTCCTGAGTCATTTTTTGATCTGAGCCTTCTGTTCCATGCTATATCATGTTAAAGTTAGCGAATGAGCGCCCGTCTATAGAAAGAAAGCAGTGACGGACAATAGACGGGCGGAGCGGAGGTGACAAACTACGCGGCGGAAGAACAACGATGAGCAGCGAAACGGCTGTAATCAAAAAAACACACACACTCTCTCTCTCTCTCTCTCTCTCTCTCTCTCTCTCTCCCTTTCTTCATCTTGTTTAAAAAAAATCTTAAAGATCCTAAGGTGCATAACCAAAATAAACGTTTCAGTGTTATTGTAATTTATCAATTCAACGTGAATTAATTATTTATTTTCTTATAATTATAATAAATGTTCGAAGTGTGCTCCTTTTACTTCGATACACGTTCTTGCTCTTTCTGTACATTTTGCGTAGCTCTTCGAACTTGAACATTACTAATTCCCTCAATAGTGCGGAATACTAATTCCGTCATCTCGTCAGCCGTCTCGATGTTGGTGTGCATAAATATTTTTTCTTTTATTGTTTCCCGAAGAAAAAAATCACACGGATTGTAATCTAGAAATCGAGCAGGCCACGGAGTTATCGAATCTCTTCTGAACCATTGGGAGAAAGTTTCATCGAGACAACGGCAAACTATATACCTTTAATAAGTACCTTTAAATAAGATTTATTGAAGTTGATATTGAAAGTAGTTTAATGGATAATTACACTTGAATATAAAGTTTGTCTCAAACAAACGATATGTTTTTAATACTAATTTTAATTAATCTAATTAACGAGAAATCATTGTGTAAAAGCAAGTTATTCTATGTATGTACACTGAAAAAAATTTTCGTAGTTTAAGTAAATATGTTATTAGAGCCATTCAAGCAAATTATTTACTTCACACAAATAAATATTACTTAAAAAATAATAATAATACTTTAAAGAAATAATATTTTCTACAAACAAGTAGGATCTTTAAGGTTTTTTTAAACAAGATGGAGAGAGGGGGAGAGAGAGAGAGAGAAAGAGAGTGTGTGTGTGTGTGTGTGTTTTTTTATTACAGCCGTTTCGCTGCTCATCGTTGTTCTCCCGCCGCGTAGTTTGTCACCTCCGCTCTGCTCGTCTATTGTCCGTCACTGCTTTCTTTCTATAGACGGGCGCTCAATTGCTAACTTTAACATGATATAGCATGGAACAGAAGGCTCAGATCAAAAAATGACTCAGGACTTTTTGACTTTGATTTGTGTTCTCTAACTCATGATATACTCCAGGTCCCTTTGTTTTGTTATACCTTGTATAACAGGACGTCCAGAGTACGTCTTTCGGACATCCGCAGGATGTCCGAAATACGGAAACGTAAACAGGACAATCCAGGACATAAATCGGATGTTCGAAGGACGTTCATGTGTTGTGTGGGTAAACATTTCATGCAAAAAGTGTGAAAAAAAATATTTCAAAAATGTCAAAAAATATATTTTTTGCACAAAGTATACTTTTTGATATTACTTTAAAAATAAAATCAATTATTACATTTGAAAAAAAACATAAAGGAAATAAACCATCAAAAACAAAACATTCAACATGCAATTTTCGTGAATAAATTTTGATACTATCATTTGAGAAAAAACATTAAACATAAGAATTTTTAAATTATATTATTGAAATAAAGTTAAGAAAATAAATGTCTGCAAAAAATTGTTTATACTTGCATGATTATATTTCTAGGAAAAATAATTTTCAAAATTATATTGAACGGGCTTGAAAAATATTGCAAAAAAATTCACTTAAACACTTTTCACAAAAAAAATTTAATAAAAACTGACAATGGTAATATTATATATAAACATAACATATACTATAAGATAAATGGAAGAAAAAAAATACTTCAACTACTTATAAATAGCGGTGTTTTTTCTAACATCCACGACTCCGGGGGAGATTTTTAAAACATTGCCAAGAATTCGGCAAGATTCGCCACGAATTTTTTTCCTAATTTCACTTACATTACAACTTTTTACTAAATTGGCTCCCAGAGCCAAACCTTTATTACGAAAAAAACTGGTCGACAGTTTCGAAAAAACTTGTAATTGTTGTCTTGGTCGGACATTTTTAAATTATTTCTGAAATAAACAAACCACTCCAAAACATTTTGACATACACTGATATGAAACGGCCAACCAAAAACTTGCGCCCGCGCTCGCCGCGATGGCGCTCGCTTTTTCGACATGGTTGCGAAGCCAATAATGAGGAAGTGTATGTAATTAAAGGTTAAAAGTGTATCTTGAAAACGTTTAGAAGTGCTCAAAAGTAAAAATGCCTTATAACAATTGTCAGTCATTATGTATTGGCATATTAGCATCACTAAAAAACGGCGGGCTACTAAATAAATAACTCCATAAGCAATTGTTAGAATACGTCACCTAATAACAGAAATAATAGGGGTAGCCATATTGTCGACAGTAGCCATAATACCTTTTTCTTCTCTATAAAATATTATGAGAAAATTTTCACCACGGCTGTTCTACATGTTTTTCTTTACAGGCTTTACAAACTTTTTCTTATTATAATTTACTTATTTTGCAGATAAAGGCAATACTCCGCTACATTACGCAATCAGTTCTGGCTGTCAAGAGGCGATGATATTACTTCTCCATCGAGGCAGCTACATTGGTCATATGAACAAATTCAACATACCGCCTATTGCAGATATATCGACACATACGTTATCGCGCTATTTCGATGATTGTTTGCAAACGCGAAAAGATCGAACGAACAAGTGTACGATTGAATTTAATTATCGCTGTTTAATGCCACACAATGTTGCCACGGAACAAGATAAAACTAATTGGACAACTCATGAAATGGAAGTATTCAAGTACATTGCCGGTAACAGCGGTCTCAAACCCTTGCTGAAACATCCGCTGCTCTCTTCTTTTCTCTATCTTAAATGGCATAGAATACGGCATATTTTATACGCAAATTTCGTCTTTTACATAATTTTTTATCTTTTGTTAAACGCTTACATCTTCAACATGACTTATGATATTCGGAGAGAAAATGAAACTGAAATTGCCAACGAATCTATTAGAATTTCGAAAAGTACTTTGGGAAGTGTCCCAAACAATTTTCTATGGGGCTTCACCACTATAATGTTGTTGCTTTTCATCCTCCGAGAGATTTTCCAACTTATATCCTGCGTTAAGCGTTATCTAATGAGTTTAAGAAACTGGTTAGAAATTATGTTAATTATGTTTACTGTTGCTGCACTGTGCGGTGCAGGACCTCAAATCGGTGCTCTGGTAATTCTATTGTCGGCCTGCGAATTAGTAATTTTAATTAGCCAGCATCCACGTTTGTCGACCGGCATTGAAATGTTCCGAACGGTTTCTTTTAATTTCATACGCTTTTTATTCCCTTACCTGTTTCTTATCTTTGCATTTGCTCTAGCTTTCTACACACTTTTCAAAGACGGCAACGACACAAACTTTCTCGATCCCGGTCTTTCAATCTTCAAAACTGTTATTATGCTCACTGGCGAGTTCGACGCCAACAACATTCCGTTCATCTCGCATCCAGTTTGGAGCCACATTGTATTTATATTGTTTGTCTTTTTTATCGTTATTATACTGTTTAATCTGCTCAATGGCTTGGCAGTCAGTGACACCGCTGAGATTTTGTCTAAAGCCGAATTAGTTGGACTTGTTTCTCGAATACGTTTGGTTGCCTACATTGAAGAAATAGTAGTTGGCAAATCTTTCAGGCATTGCTTTTGCAGTAATTCGCGATGGAATCCTTTTAGATTCCTTGCTAAGAGAATTCTTTTGTTTCCTTATTTTCTAAAAGACGAGAAAATCATTATTAAACTATGCGATAACTCGGATGCTTATGATAACGATCGATATTACGAAAAGGACATTCACAGTGAATCCATAAAGCGTGACAAACAGTGGAATACCTCGATAATGAATCCAGACATAATTAAACAAGCTAAACTTATTATTTGGAACAAAAATCAATTAACAGGTAATGAGAAGATTATAGCTATATTGAACAGATTACAAGAGAAAGTGACAACAATTGAAATAACTTTAAAAACTACAAAGTTTACAGAATAATAATATGGTAAAATCAGTAATAGAGAATTAATATTATATTTTTTAATATTGTTTAGTATTAAAATCTTACTATAACTTATTCTTTATATGCCTCCGTAAAACCATACAATACATAAAAAAATTATTTTTTCTTAACAAAACAAAAATATTCTGAGAATATTTCAAAATTATCATAATAGTAGATTACTTAGATATTTTTAGAATATTTGATGTACGTACGGTAATATACTTCGCATATACTATGCAAGTTCTTATCTACACCCTACGGCACTCTACAATGATTCAAACTATACATATATCAGATGTACAAGTATGAAATGCGAATTCATTTTCCAAAAAAAGAAAAAAACACGTAAAATTCGGAAGAACGATGAAAAGTAATTTATTCAAAGTATGCTCCATTGCTAGTTATACATTTTTCCCATCTTTCGGGTAATTTGTAAATATCACGCCAGTAAAAATCTTTTCTTTTTGCCGCGAACCATTCATTGAACCATTTTTCACATCTTTATACAAACCAAAGCGCTGCTCAGCAAGTACGTGACCCATCGATACAAACAAGTGGTAATCGGAAAGAGCCAAGTCTGGTAAGTAAGCCGCATGGGCTAGCACTTCCCAGCTGAGCGATTCCAACGTATCGCGAACCGGTTTTGCCGTATGTGATAGAGCATTGTCGGAGAAAAATGATCGTGTTGTCTTTATCAATATTCTGGTCGTTTTTCGAGTAGCGAACGGTTCAAATCGATCAATTGTTGTTAGTAGCGTATTAACCGTTTCATCAGGCTTTAACAGCTCATAATAGACCACACCCTTCTAGTCCCACCAAACACAGAGCATTGTCTTCCTGCCAGAACGATTCGGTCTTACGGTTGATGTGGATGGTGCGTTTAGGTCTACCCATGATTTTTTGCGCTTGGGATTTTCAAAATATATCAACTTTTTATCTCCAATAACGATACGATGCAAAAACGACTTTCTTTTGTATCGTTCGAGCAAAATTCCACATGTGTTTTTGCGCTTCTCCATCTGCCTCTCATTCAATTCATGTGATATCCATCTGCCGACTTTTTGATTCTTTCCCATCTCTCGGAGGCGATTGGAAACAACTTGTAAACTAACGCTCAATTGCTCTGCGAGTTGTTTTATGTTTGTAAATCGTCTTCGTCCAACAATGCTTGCAATTCTACATCTTTGTATCTTTTTGGTGGTTTTCCGTGTTCCTTGCTTGCAACATCAAAATCACCACTTTTGAAACGCCGAAACCATTGTTCACACGTTTCTTGCGATGGAGCATGTTCACCATAAGCTTCTCGAAGTAATCGGTATGATTCAGCAGCAGTTTTCTTTAAATGAAAACAAAAAATCAACACTGTCCGCGAATGCTCTTTATTTGACACAAATTTCGTTATATTGAACACAGCAAAACAATACTATGCACACTTTTTCAACTTATCACTTGTGCGCGTTGACTCTTGTTGGTAGCACAACAAAATGGCATATACGTCAAATCTTTATACTACACACTGCATTGGTGCACCTTTTGTTGTCTCAAATCCGCATTTCATACTTGTACACCTGGTACATACTGAGAACATCCTACAAGATGTATATATTTTGAATAACCGCATGCAATATATAATCCTAGATAGTAGAGGAGAAGAGGGTATTATGACTACTTACAACAATATGGCTACCCCTATTATTTCCGTTATTAGGTGACGTATTCTAACAATTGCTTATGGAGTTATTTGTTTAGTAACCGTTTTTTAGTTATGCTAATATGCCAATACATATGACAATTGTTATAAGGCACTTTTACTTTTGAGCACTTCTAAACTTTTTGAAGGTACACTTTTAACCTATAATTACATACACTTCCTCTTAAACTTGAGTGTATTATCACACGAAGGTACATATACTCGAGTGTTTTTTTTTGTTATTTAACTTTTTATTCGGCCGTATACATTTCAAGTTATACAAAGTTAAAACAATAATAAGGAATTTTGTTAACATGGCTTTTTAAGCGAAATTTTTATATCAAAATATTTCTTCGATAAATTGATTATCAATCTAAAGAGCGGTGTTAAGAAACATTAAGAGATTATTTCATGCTTGTTGTTTAATGTTAAACAGGGATAAAATGATATTTTTAATGAAATTTCTAATGGTATTTCTAAAGCTTCTGAATGCAGGAAAATTCTAAATCAAGAAAATTCTAAACAATGGAAAATTAAAAATATAAAATTCTGTAACAAGGTACTGTGTTTCTTTTAAACTAAACTAATTTTTTAAAGTTATTTTTATGGATAGCCATATTACAACCACTTTTTATATTCCATCGATTATGCAGTGCATTAAATTTTTATAAATCACGTCTTAAATAATAAATATTTCATTACTTTGAGTTTATAATCTGTCAAACAGCACTCTGACAAATGTAATCGTTCAAATTTCAATAAAAAATATTAATTATAAATAAAGTTATTCAATAAAATAAAAATATGTGTATATTACCCTCTTTTCCTCTACTACTAATCCATTTAGATGTAAAAAGAATTCCTTTTCTTAAGTTTATTTAAATTTACATAATCTGTTTAAAGTAAATTAAAAAAGAATTCCTTTTTGATAGTTAGAAAGGAATTTCTTAAAAGTGTACACATTTTGACTTCTTTTGAAATTATTAGGTTGTCCGAAAAATTTGTGCCGATTTTCAAGCAAAACTTGAATTAAAAATTTTGGAAACAGTTCGGAAACAGTTGATTTGCCAATTTTTAACTTTGATACGATCTCTCGAATTGTGATTTGCCGATCAAAATCGATTATAGCTGTTATTCGATCAACATTCGTGGTAATTGGCCAAATAGAACGAGGAGCATATTCAATTTATATCTCCTGAACAAAATTTTGCAAACCACTTCTGGCACATGCATTCGCTTACAGCATCCTCTCCGTACACGGTACATATTTTTTCAAGTTTGTGTGGCATTTTGCCTTTACAAAAATTAAAAAACATAATGCACTGAAAAAACACGTTATTTCTTCCCATTTTCAAACTAATACCAAGAGGAATGTTTTTATTTGAATGTGATAACTATTATCACTAAATATCACTTATCAAAATACGTACGCATTTGACGCATTGCATTAAAATAACTTCCTTGAATTTGCCTTCAAACATCATCTACGAAAAAACGGCACGAATTTTCCGGACGACCCAATAACTTAAAGAAGTTTTTTATATCTGTTCGTAATAGATTCGAAAAGAATTTTTAGCTTGATTTCATATTTTCGACGCTAGAGACGTTCGCCGTGTTACTAGCTTAATAATATCCATGACGCATCATGGCCGGTACATTTGTATTCATACAAAATATATTGTAGTTACCATACAAAATATACTCTTTGTTACATCATGTTTTTGTCACAAAATATATTTTAATCAATTTACACTTTGTCCGTGCATTTAAAACAGGACTCGGTAAAAAATGCACATTTTGGCTGATTTTTAGCTTTCCCTTTACATCACCACTTCCTGCGCAATCCAAATGCCGATTAATATTTGGACTGCGTGCAGACTGGTAAGATAAAAAGAATAGCTGAAAATCGGCCGAAATGTACATTTTTTGCCGGGACTTAATTTAAAGCATTCCAATAATCCTAACTTATCCTATTCCACATTCGGATTCCACAAAGCGTATAAAATGATTAATAATAAAATTCTATTGAAGTTTTATTAGAGTACTATTTAAAAATTATTTCGAATTTATTACAAATTCTTATAAACTTAAAAAGAAAACCTTTTCAAATCTGAAAAAGAACTCACTTTTGGTGACATAAAAGTGAAGTCTTTTGGGATTTTTTGGAATCCTAAAGAATACTTTTGGAACGGAAATAGGACGGGAAAAAATTTGTTTTGTAAATCAGGGACAAACAGAATTCTTCTCGAATTCTCTATGCTATCTGCCCAGGTAACAAACTGACGTTATTTGTCATTATTTTAAAGTTAAAGTATCGTCAAAAACGTTTTTTGATTTCAAAATGACGACAAATTACGTCATCTTGCTAATTGGGTGGAATACCGACATCATATAGAAAGGTCTTACAGTATTTTTTTAGTAAAAACAATATATTTTTATAACAGTTTAAAAAACATTTTGCGCAAAGAAAAAAATATCTTTAATTTTAAAACAAGTAAAAAAGTCACCAAATGTGTTCGAAAAACAAACCGGGGAGAAAAACCAGAAAATTGTAACGGTACGACTTTTCTAGCGGTCGCGGATTAGCTCGCCGGTGCCAGGGTTAAGAAAAGAAGAAACTCCGATTTGAAAAGAAATTAACAAAATATTTATTTTAAATCAATATCTTCGCACACTCCGTGATACAAAAAAATAAAAATTTATTAGGAAGAGTGGAAGTTAACACCTTCGGAACTTGTGTTCCCCGGAATGTTTGTTCACACGCGGAAAGAACTTAAAACTAATTGTAACGTACACGCATAGAGAACACGTAGAAAACTTAAACTAAATTATAGCGCTCGCGGTGTCGATTGAAATCTTAAGTCTAAATGCGAGACGCGAATCTTACAAACTAACGCTCGGAAAATATTACAAGTAACGCGGACTTAATGCTAACGCAACTTAATAACTAACGCTCACCTGAGGAAGGGGTCAAGATACGCTCGCTTTGCTAGGAGGGCGCTTGTTCGGACGGAACGCTCGGGACGGAGGATATCCAAGGAAAATCCGGCGAGGAAGTTGTAACTCCGTGTAAACACGTCGTCGCCGTCCGAGTAAAATTATTTTAAATTTGCTCTGAAAATAAAACGAAAATTAAGAATCGAAATTACAGGACAGGTAACAGGTGAAGAAACGGGTAACCGAGTACGCCCGGTATCAGGAGGCCGTGAACGGCCTGTGTCAGGAAGCCGAGAACGCCCGGCACATGAGTGCGGATAACCGAGAACACCCGGTGTCAGGGGCTTTCAGGAAACCGAGTACACCCGGTATAAGGAAGCGGAGAACACCCAGCCAAGGAGCTCCGAGTACTCCCGGAGTGTCGGTACCGGTGATTTGGAACCGACTGGTTGCTCCTTCCTGGTGTGGCTCCGTATTTATACCCTCCAGCCGCCCACGCAGTCGGAACCACGTGTTTACCCCACTTTTCGGCGTGCACCTACGCGCACGTGCCCGCGCGATGCTACGCGTGACGTTTTTTAATAAAAATCGAGTGTAACTTTTTTCCTTAAGAAATGGATGATATCACAAAATCTAATTAAACTCAAGTGAGATTTCTTTTAATGTATGAAATCTTGGAATTGTACTACATAATTAAAAAAAAAATCTATTTTTTTTAAACATAACCCCGTAGTACGTATAATTACTTTTAAAATATAAAATTCAAATGCACACAAAAAATAAAAAATCTTATTAAAATAAGAAAATTAATCTTTACTTTATTATTATTTAGTATTGTATAATACAATATTAAACACGTGTATATTTGTTATTGTTATTTATAAAACATACATATATGCATACATATATTAATAAAAAGTGTACGCTTTCTAATTTTCTTACGTCTTTGCCAAAAATCACTCAAAATCCTTTCTTTCCTGAATTTTACGAGAAACGCGCGAAAACACGGCAAGAGAAAGAAAGAAAAAGAGAGAGTACCCGTAACAATAACATTGCCGCTCACTCCAAGTTTATGGTCAGTATTCATAATCGATTCTTCTATTTAAAAGTCTTAAATTATACCATTTTATAATGTCATCAATCAATCAGAAAACCGTGTATTAGCACCTTAAGAGGATGCTAAAGTAACGCGAGAACTTTCTTGACACCGGTACGGCAGATTATTATTTGTCAAGCGAGACCAGGCTAAAACTCCTTTTTTTCAACGCATAGATCTATCTTTGTTCTTCAATTATATCGCCATCTGTGAAAAAACCTACCAACTACTGTTGGTCACCATTACTGTTCTGTTTATGACAGTTTAATTAGCTTCGCTGAGCGAAATATGCATGCGGTAAAAACACATTAAGATATCTTTTTTGTTAGGTGTTTAGTCGTAATTTCACACGGTCAGTGTTATTCGTGCGTGTTTTCTAAAGAGTGCGGTATTCTTATTTTGTACGTACGAGCTATACTTCTGTATTAAGGTAAAGTTAATCTCAGGTGATGGTTATACGAGTGAGTTTTTAATGATTTATTAATTTTTTGTTTAATTTTCTTGTAAAATTTATCTAAGCATCTTTTTTTATTTCTCTCACGCACCTCTCTTCGCGTATTTCAATTCTATATAAAGTTTTTGTGATTCTGTAACGTCAATTCGAAGATATTTAGATGCTGTAAATGTTGGTAATTCGTGGTACTTTAGCATCCTCTTAAAACATTATATGCCCCTATAACCATTTTTGCAACTGCAAAGATTGGTAACAAATTTTGTCTGCATATGGTCTGCATACATTAGTATTTCGGTACTATTAGCAAATTTGTATCAAATATACTACAACCTTGTTGACAAAGTATATGACAAATTGGCGGTGAAAAGCAAGCATCTCTCTTGAAAGTTTTGACAAAAAATTTATAACAAATATTAAACAAGTTTGCTATTGCAAAAATGTTAGCAATTTTCACACAAGAATGCAACATTATCCCTTTGTCAAAATACACGACAGATTGGAAGTTGGTAGCAGATCTGTTGTATGTGTGATTGACAAATTGTTTGAAAGATTGTAAGCAAGCTTGCTATTATAAAAATGTCAGCATTTATCACACAAGAATGCAACATTAGTTGAGTTCCATACAAAGCGCATATGCGCATGACATAACCCTTGTTGATCATCAAAAGTTAAACAAGGATAAAATGTTACATTACGCACATCATACGCTCTCTTTACGGAATTCGGTCATTATTTTTTTATCAAAACAATTATGCAACTAATTGGTTTATAACAATTACAACAGCTATAATAATTAAGAAAGCGTCATATATGTTTCTTTAGTAATTTTTCACGGTGAATTTATTGGTGCAATCAGTTTTCCTCTACAGTTATTTTTAACAATTTGTTTATAACAATTAATTGCAAAATTGACTTTTGCAACGTGCTCTTTACGTCAATAATGTTTTATTATACTTCGATACTACTTCAAATTGTTATTTTTTGTTTGATCTGCTCATAGGCAAGAAAAGGTTTTAATTATTCATACAGTTTATATTAAAAATATCTAAAGCTAAATAATCATAGGGTGAGTGATAATGTTCGCGCGATATTTAAGAAGCAAGTTTCTTCCGGTTCAATTCTTCAATTTAGCTTTACTTCAAATATAACTTTTTATTAACGATATCGCAAGTGTACGATTCGCTCACAAGGGGAGGATCAGTTGACTCACCTTAGGATTTTGACCCCAATTCTTTTAATTATTCTGGGAACGAAAAAAAGTTTACGTCTTTTGGCGTTTGATCGAATAGGTCTTAGTTTCGAAGTAATAAATTTGTGAAAATTGGCCATATCCAAAGCGCGTCATATGAGCCTTCCCGGTAACCGTCCTTCCAATTAGCGCAATTGGCTCCATGAGTTAGGTGCTTATTTCATAATCGTAAGATCCGGGTTTGCTCCCAGAGGTGAGCAATATTTTTTTTTAATAAGTGTTTTTATTTATTTTTATTTATTTTGATGATATTGATATAGTATGCAAATTTTTTCAATAGAAAATTTAATTTAATATCATATTCTAAAATTCTTAATTTTAAGGAAATTTTAATTTAAATAATAATATTGAAATATTAAATAAGTAATGATACTAATATATAAGTTATTTGTAATGGATAACATATAAACAAAATGTATATAAATTTTCAAATTGTTTAAATTTAAAATTTAATTGGAAATAATATTAACGGTATTTTAAATTTCTAGTTTTTAAAATACTTAATCGTAGAAGAAGAAGAATAAATAAACATCTGAATGCGAATGTGAATATTTTTATTACAAAATTCAATTATTTAAGTATTGCGAATTTATTACAAAATAAAAAACCTCTCATTCATTTAATACAATTTTGTATCTGCTTCTTTTATCGGTTTTAATTTAAACAATTTGAAAATTTAGATACGTTACCTTTATATGTTATCCATTACAAATAACAACAATATACAAATAATTTGTATATTGTTGTTATTATTATTATTACTTATTTATTATTTCAAATATTATTATTTAAATTAAAATTCCCTTTAAATAAAATTTAAATTAATGTTTAGAATGTGATATGAAATTAAATCTTTTTGTTACGTCTGGCGAATAAAATTTTTTCATTTTCTCACGCCATCCTTTTTAGACTTGTCTAGCAATAGCAAATTAAATTCGAAACCACCCTCCGACCAATTAAATAAAATCCAAATCCACACGGAAATCATAATTTGCTATTGGTACACTTTTAATAAAATTCTGCTACCCGTATAAAGCGCGAAGCCGGGAAAAATCATAGTACGGCCCTAGCACATGCAAGCCCCGCGTTTCGCAGTTTCCGCGACTATCTGGAAACGTCGCGCGTACGATCTCCGCGTCATCACGCAAACTATAGCCGCGAGCCGCGCAATCGCGGAACGTTGCGGGCTCCTAAAGGCTATGCGTTACGAAAAACTATCACTCCAAATTTTCCGCGAACCTGAGGAATCGTCCTGCGACACCTCTTGCCTATATAAGAAGCAAAATTGGAGCTCCTGAGATTAGATCCGTCTTGTTAATTGTGAGATTTGCTGCCCGGCGACTACCAAAATACAGACCTCCAAGTACGATCGCACCAATAGGTGGGTTTTATCCCAGGCGAAGACGTTGGTCTTTGTGGTGGCAAAAAGCATCCGATTCTCGATCGGATGCTTTTTGCTTCTCTACCTTCCTCTCTCCTTTCTATCAGAGTCTCAGAGAGTTGAACCACACCAAGTATTCGCTAGAGTGTGACCTCACTCAATACTCTATCTCTTTCTTCCATCCTTATCGTCGAGGACAATTCGCAAACGCGACTCCTCGACGTCTCCTTTTTTCTCTCACTCTTTAATTCCCTTGAAGAAGATTCGCAAACGTGATTTCTCGACGTCTCCTTTTCTCTCTCACTTTCCAGTCCCGTCGAAGAAAATTCGCGAACTCGACTCTTCGACGTCTTCTATCTTTTTCCTTCTCCCTTGCCGACGAGGAAGATTCGCAAACACGACTCCTCGACTTCCAATATTTCCATCTCTCTCTTTTCCATCGAAGAAGACTCGCAAACGCGACTCTTCGACTCACCTTCTCTATAACCAGTGTCTCTCAAATCTCCCAAAATGTATTTCTACCCTCTCAAAAGGCATTCAGACGAACGTCATTTCCGACCCACCTCTAATTAATTATTTATTAAATTTAAAATTTCAAATTACAGTAAATTTGCTCGAGTTAAAATCTCAGCCTTTTCTCTTTTCATGATTTAAAATACAAAACTCTGTTAACGTATTCTTGTGGCAACCAAAACTCAAATTCAATTCAAACTCAATTTGTCAATTCATAAAATAAGTAATTTAAAAAGATTATGAACAAAGAATCTTATCGCGATTACACGTAACCCGACGGACGCGCATCGAAACCGCGTGACTCCTTCATTTTATTAATACGGGTAATCTTTCATTTAATTTTAAGCAATCTTACAAAAAAATGCGATCCTATCATACAAACGTTCACATGTTTACACTTATTCTATTACTCTGACATTCATAAAACAATTATACAGAAACAGTAATACTTATACAAACATACAAATCAAATAAATCTATCAGATATGTTCAAAACGTGTATTTTCATACTCAATCCCACGCCAAATGTATGCTCAATCACGCATGTCAAAATACTTTTCACTTCAATAAAACACTATTGTTGTTCGCGTTTCGCCTCGGTCCAGACGAACTCTCAGGACTTAGAGCGCTTAAACGAAAATTACAAGTATCTTAAGAGACACGCACTGGTGGTTTTAATCAAGTTCACTTTATTTCACTTTGGCACAGAGCTCAGCGATCTCTGGGCCAACGCAATAGAAATGCTCTGTACGATCTAAGAATCGCCGTTCTCAAAAACGGAGTCACAAAGGATCGCGGTTGCTAGTCGCGTGCTTTTCCTAACACCGTCCTCGAACGAGAGAGCGAGCGCCGGCTGTCGAGAGCGCGAAAAGCCGCGAAGCCCTGCCCCCGCGTCTCCCCGTCGTTCCCAGCTCCTCGATCCACCAGGAACGACGACGAGCAGACAGAGCCGCACGAATACGGCAGGAAACCTGCGACACATTTAAATTAGTTTCAAATAACGAACAATTGTATTTCTTCTAAATTCACTGCTTATTAATCACATAATTATATATCCTCCCAAAATTCCCCATTTCTTGTATAAATAAATTGTCGTGTATCTAGGCGTATTATTCAGAGCCACGACTGGTGACAGTTGCTTTAATCTCTCTAAAAATTAGAATCAAACCAAAAAAATTTACGTACCGGATTACAATTCCGCAGTCCGCGGACGTAACACTTCTGTTTCAAAAATTTGCATACTATATTAATATTATCAAAATAAATAAACATAAATAAAAACACTTATTAAAAGAAAAAAAATTATTGCTCATCTCCGGAAGCAAACTCGGATCTCACGATTATGAGGTAAGTTAACTCATGAAACCAACTGCGCTGGTTGGAAGAACAGTTACCGGGAAGATTCATGTAAGGCGCTGCGGTGCGCTTCAGATATGGTTAATTTTCACAAATTTATTACTCCAAAACTAATGTCTATTCGATTAAATGCCGGGAGACGTAAACTTTTTTTTCGTCTCAAGAATAATTAAAAAAATTGGGATCAAAATCCCAAGATAAGTCACCTGATCTTTCCTTTGTCAGTGTTAGCGTGTTAAGTTGTTGTACCGAAATCTTAGGTTCAAATCCCGTCGCCGACATGCGTTTTCAAAAATTTATAAAATAATGCGTAATTGTAATAAGTGCATTAAAATGTTATATGTGAAATAGTGAAAGACTGTAAAAAAACTGATGTTAAGACTTTCTTTTATTTAAAAAAAGATATAGGTATACAAAAAGGTATACAAATGCAAACATACACGTTCGCATGTCTTTTTATGCCATTGGTGTGACAGATTTCCTAACCTTACAAGTGTCAATCTTTAACGCTTTATAACTCTTTACTTGCTTAACAGCATCGATTTTATATTCATATTCATGTTCTATGTACTGAAATACACAATATTATCAAATTTGAACTAAATCAATAAAGAACTTTACCTCAATGCTTAACTCTGCGTAGCGCAGACGTTCGTAACACAGCGAAAGAGTTAGGGTTACCCAACTTTGGTTAGGCGCTGTAATCAGTATTAATGAATCGCCCCGGTGCTTAGTATTGCAAATAACCCCAACATCAACTGTGCGCATTATTGCGTATGATCGACAAAAATAGACATCACACAGTAAAAAGTAAACACAAAATATTTCAAATACATTCAACTGGACACGATTCAAACTTTTCAAAAGGAAACCTTATTATTTTATTTAAATTTTGAAGAAATGCTGATTATCAGCATGAAATTACTTCGACTGTCGCAAAACACATTTTTCACTACTACGACATTAATATGACGCCGTTACCAACAAACCTTTGATAGCAATATCGTTACATTAGGACGTGTTTACAGTGTTTAAAGTAAATTTTTAATATGTACCCATAGAAAGATATTTCCAATTATTGAATTACCCCGTCTAACGATTTGCCCCGGTCTCCCCTATATATGTTACGTCCAGGAAAGATGGTTAAGGAAAGGCCATTTGGAATTTAGGGAAGGCAGGGAAGGACGCAATAAAATCCTTAATTTGTGGTTGTATTAGACGGACGTACGTCACGAGGGCAAACGCACTTTTATAACTTTGGAAATTAGGTCATCGTGCCACGATACGCTTTACGCCCTTTTAAGAGTCGTACGATCATCAGTCCTTATTTGAGTCAGAGAATCTAATCTTTTTGACTTGGGATTGGACCACACGTAATATTTTACTAGAAGGAGGCGTTTAACGAGACGGGTTAATTTGAAGAGAAAATGAAATAAATTTTAACAATTACATTTCTTTATAAAAACTAGCATAATATATATTTTAAAACTTGTAACGCTAGTACTTTTCGGTGCGGTTACGGGATTGCGTTTGGGATCGGTTGCTCGGATGTGCTCGCCGGATGTCCGGGTTCGTGTAAATAATAACGCTGTGGTTTGGTTGTGATAACGAAACAGCTTAAATGTATTCTTGAAGCGTAAGTTGAATACAAAAGTATTAACGTAACAATATATTTATCAGATGTAGTTGCAATACACAATACCAAGGCACCGATGTGCTCGGTTAAACAGTAATCGGACCCGCGCAAAAATAAAAGAACAGACAAAATATAATTTGCGGCGTAACTTAATGTCTAAACAAAAGAACGGATTCGGATAACTAATGAAACGGATGGACTGGTATTATGCGCTATGCGCTCAGAGGTAGCAATCGGAGTTGCTTGGTTAAATAATAATCGGTCCCGCGCAAAATAAAAGAACAAACATAATATAATTCGCGGCGTAACTTAATACAAAAGAACGGATTCGTACGAACTGGTATTATGCGCTACGCTCTCGGAGGTAATAATCGGAGTCGCCGTGAAGCGGCTAATTTGACGTGCAGTTAAACGGGTCGTGATCACGGAATCGGCGGCGCGTGGTGCAGCGGATGGTTCCGCGATACGCGAGAGTTGTCGACGTTAGAGACCTAAGTGGTCTCACGCCGCGGGGTGTTGTCACGGGGTGTTGTCACGCGGGGTGGGAAGTAGGTTTACGAATTGAGCCGGAGGAAGGCATCGAGTATTCCCGACGACGGTGCTGGTCTCGAGAATCCCCGAAAACGGACTTGCGGGACGGACGGTTCCTATTAACTGAGAATACCCAGCCGCGGAAACGACGAGTATTCCCGTCGCGGACGAAGGATGGCATCGGCCGAGTATTCCCACCCGTTAGGACCGACGAGTATGCCCGTCGCGAGGTAGTTAGAACGAGAATGCTCGTTCCCGAGGAAGTGCTTGAGAATACCCAAGCTAAGGAGAGCCGAGGATACCCGACGCAGGAGCGGAGTAGGTGCGAGATCGGTGGCTCGGACGTGCTCGGTCTTACGCATTGTGTTCGGCGTTTGGACCGGAGTGGCGGTGCGGCGGCGTAACGTTACAATTTATTACCAGGGAGATATTGGTTTAACGTTAATTTTTCTCATTAAATTGTAAATAAGAGATGATTTAATTGCGAACGTTACATATTTAACAGTTGAGGACTTCCGTTTTCGGAGCAAGTAAGGATAGTAGCATGCGTTTATTGGTGTATATTGGAGAAGGCAGAGAGTGAGTGGAATAAGAAAATTAGAGGAGTGAAATAGGTGAGGAGATAGAACGAGTGGAGTAGAGTGGTGGAGAGAACGGGGAGCAAATGGTGTGGATGTTTGAGAGAAAGAGAGAGAACTGAGAGAGTATGAGAGGTTAGGAGTGTGGAGAGTGCAAGGAGGGCGAGAAGAGGTGAGAAGCAGGAGGGAAAGGGAAAAAGAGCGCGAGCGTGCAGGCGCGGAACAAGAAAAAGTGTAAAGTGGCGCTCGAGGCGTAGCGGCGGGAAGAGAAAGGCGCGTACGCAAGAGCAGAGAGTACAAGGCAAAATAGAGAGCAGATTTGAAGCGAGAAGCGTAGGAAAAAAAAAAAAAAGAAAAAGTAAAGTAGGAAGTTAGAGAAAGAGGAAGCAGGGATAGGGAAGAATGAAAGGAGAGGAGAGAACGTCCAGAGAGTCTTGAAGTACTGGACATGTGGAAAAAGAAAAGAGAGGTAGAAGCGGAAAGAGGGGAAGATATAAGGTAAACAGGGACGGAGGAAGAGCTGGAGGCTTTTAACAGAAGTAAAGAACGTCGAGATTGCCAGGAAAAGAAGGGAAAGGGTTAAGGATGATGAGAATAGTAAAGAAATGGATCGAAGAGCTTAAGGAAAAATGGGAAAAGATGGAGGAGATGATGGAAGATAGGATAACAGTTTTAATAGTAGAACTAAAAAATATGAGAAAGAGGGAGGAGCATTGGAGAGAAGAGAGGGAGAGGATAAAGAAGAGATTAGGAGAGTTAGAGAAAAAATGGAAGAAAGGACAATGGCAGAAGAAGAGTGAGGAAAAGATATAGGATCTGGTGAGGAGGTTGAGGAAATTAGAATGCTGAGGAGGGAAAGAGAGAGGTAGAGGAGAAACAGGAAAGGCGGAGATACAAGAAAGAATGAGAAAATTGAAAAGATTAGGGGAGAGGAAAAAAAGATTGAAAAGGAAAAAGAACGTAGTGGTGAAAGGCTTTAAAGGGGAAAAGGGAACGTAGGGAGAAAGATCAAGGACACAAATAGTAGCGGAGGTAAGGGTGGAGGATGTCAGAGAAGACAGGAAGGGAAAATGGGGCGAGTTACCAGTAGTTAGGTTAGAGTCGGAGGAAGACAGGAAGAAAATAATGAAGAAGAAAAGAGGGCTGAGAGGGGGTGATATATGGGTAGGGGCTTTGACTATATAAATATGGACTGCTGGTTGGCTCTTTTAGGCTGTAAAAAACATCTACAGCGCCATCATCTCCTAAGCGACGATTTCAAGTATAAAATAACATATGGTGTGGTGTGTGGCTTTTATACGCGACAGTAATAAACATTTGTGCGATTGAGTGATATAATACAATGGTAGTATATTGTTTTATAAATGATTGTAAATTAACCAAATATAAAAGCGTAAAGGAGAAACACATTCCTGTACCATTTTTTGGATAAGTTATTAGTTAATTGCATTGTAACCTAAACTTTTTTGATTTTTTTAAATTAGAAAATAAATTAAAAATGAGAAATATAATTCCTACAATGATTTAAGAAACATTAAGAAATCTAAGATTAGATGCATTATTTATTAACTTTGACACACATATTAAAGATCTAGAAATATTAGAGAATCATAAATATGTAATAATAAAATTAATTATTATGTATTATTTAAACGTTAAATTAGCTTATGAAAGTAAAATAATTACGTTGAATGAACACAAAGACTTCATAAGACGTAATTTAATTAAAACTGTTATTTTCAGCGGGGAATAATTTATACTGTACACTTTATTACCCGAAAATGACGGTTCTCTAATAAGGCTTCCTTTTATTTATATGACATCACTTATTTGTTTTTATTTTTAATTACTTTCCATTTTTTGCTTTATATATTTTATTATTTTATATATATATTAATTATATAATATTTTTAAATATATCTTTAATAATAAAATGTGTATATTTTATATTTATTTCCTTTTAATTTAGTAAAATTAATTCTTATTTTACAAAAATATAATCGCATATTTTGGAGTGAACATATAAATTCAAAGCGATATATTGTATTCCGTCTCTTTCTTTTCTGATCTTCTACTATTGCTGTCTCGCTTTTTTGTTTCACATTTCTGCCACTTAGGAGATGGAAGCGTTGCAGATCTTTCTTACACGAAAACATAGGAAAGTGGGGGGGTACTAGCAGTCCATATTTATATAGTCAAAGGATAGGGGAGGTTTGATTTGGAAGGAGAAACAGAGCAAGTGGAAGTTTAGAAGGATAGTTAAAGCAGAGAAAAGGAAAAAGGCAAAAGTACGGATAAGAAAGAATAAGCCATTGATACACGGAAAATGGTGGTTTTAGGATGAGGAAGAGGAAGGGATAAGAAAGGGGTGGAAGAAGAAGGGATGGAAAAACAAAAAAAAACGCTGAAAAAGGAGGAGAGAAGGTATAAGAAGGGGCAAAAAGTGGAAAGAAAGAAGGAAGGTAATTGGAAAAAGAGAGGAGAAGAGGAGTGGAAGGCGGGTGGAGGAAAGGAGGGAGGGTGAGAAGAGCTTATGCTTAGAAGAGATGAGGAGAAGAGAAGGGGAGGAAATGAGAATGATGGGGAGAATAGAGTAATTAATGCGCTGTTTTGGAATGTGGCGGAATTAGGATATAAGTATGTGGAGTTTTGAAGAGATATTGCGGATTGGGATGATCTTATTGGAGACGTGGATTGAGAAAAGAGGATGAAAACGAATAAAAGAGAGGTTGCCGAGGAGATATAGGTGGTTGGTGCAATTGGCAGGGAGAAGGGATAAGAAGAGGAGGGCAATGGATGGGTTGTTGATGGGGGTAAGGAGAGAAATAGAGGTAATAGGAGGGAAAAACGGAGAGCTAATGGAGAGTTTGATAGGAAAAGTACGATTAAAAGGGGAGATATAAAGAATAGTGGAAATTTATAGTAACAGGGATTTAAAAGAAAAATAGGAGTTACTTAAAAATTAGGTAGAAGTGAGGAAGGAGAGGATACAAACACTGGTAGGAGGAAATTTCAATGCGAGGACGGGGGAAATGAAAGGATGGTGGGAAAGGAGAAATGAAAGAGAAGAGGAAAAGAGGAGAAGGTCGAAGAACAAAAAGGGGAATGCGGAGAGAAGATTTTTAGTACGTAAGCTGGAGAAGGTAGGACAGTACATATTTAATGGTTGTGGAAAGGGAGACAAAGAGAAAGAATGAACATATTCAGAGGGTCGGGGACTCGGTTCTGGACTATGTAATGGAGGAGGATGAGGTGTGGAAAAGAGTGGTGAGAGTGAAAGTGGAGAATAGGGTGGAATCTGACTATTTTCCGTTGGTGGTACGGATTGAGGAAAGGAGGATGACGAGGAGAAGAGAGGGGATGGGGAAAAGGAAATGGAGATGGACGGAAGAAGGAAAGAAGAAATTTGGGGAGAGAATGCAGAATGTATGGGGGAAGAAGGGGACCGAGTCAGTATGGGCTGAGAGGAATTGAAGAAAGAGGTGCAGGGGGGCAGAAAGAGGATAAGAAGTGAGTGAAAAGAGGATAGTGGGACTTGGAATGCAAGGAAAGTAAAAGAAGCGTGAGAAAAGAGCTGAGAAAGTGGAGTTGAAAAGGGGGGAAGTATAGAAAAATGAAAAAAGAGCACAACAAATTACGTCAGAGGAAAAAAGAAAAAAAAAGAGAAAAGTGGACAGAGATAACAAAAAGAGCGAGAACAGATGGACAAGTGTGGGAGATAATAAATAGAGAAAGAAAAAGGAGACATGTGAATAAGGAGATCGGGATGGAGGAATGGGTGGAGTAGAGACTTCAAGAGAATGCTGGAAGGAGTTAAGAGTAGTGAAAAAAACGAGAAGAAAAAAGAGAGAGAACGCTCTCAAAGGAGGAAATAAAAGGGGCAATTAAAAAGGTGAGAGAAGGAAAAGCAGTAAGGAGGGAACGAGTTATCAGGCGAGGTGTGGAGGTGTGGAGAGGAAAAACTAGAGGAAGCTGTTCTGAAGATATACGATAGAGTATGGAAGGGTGAAGAGTGGATCGAGAATTAGAGTGAGGGAATCATTCCCTCATGTTCCGATAAGAAAGAAGGGGGAGGGGAAAAAGGTAAAAAACTATAGGGGAGTGACGTTGATGCCGTCATTATACAAGATCTATGCAACGATAGTAGCGAACAGAGTGGAGAAGTAGGTAGAGAAGGGAAATAAAATGCCACAGCATCAAACGGGGTTTACGAAAGAAATGGGTACGATGGATAATATATATGCGCTAAACTATCTGGTGAACAAGCAGCTGATTAAGAAGAGGGGTAAATTGATAGCCTTTTTTGTAGACTTGAAAGCCGCGTTTGATTCTGTGGACAGAGGGGTGCTGAGAAGAGCGATGAGGGAGAGGGGAATTAGCAAGAGGATGGTACGGAGATGTGAGAAGGTGTTGAGGAAGAGCAGGGTAAAGGTAGGAGGAAGAATTAGCGAAATGTTTTGGACGAGAAGGGGGATTAGACAAGGGTGTCACTAAGATCAGGGTTATTTAATTTAGTGACAGCCGATTTGGAAGAAGAAATGTAAAAGAAAATATGGAGAGGAGTAAGGGTGAGAGGGGGAGAAGATTCGTTAGCATATGCTGACGATATTGTGCTATTGGCTGAGGCTGAAAAGGGAATGAGGGCGATGATGGTAAAGTTAGAAAGATATATGAGAGGAAAGGGGTTAGTGGTAAATAAAAAAAAATAACAAATAATAATTGGAAAAGGAGGAGGAAAAAGAAAAAAGGTAAGGTGGAGATGGGCGGGAGGGAAGAGAGGTGGAAGAAGTTTGAAAATATAAGTATTCGGGTTATATATTTTAGAGAAACGGGGGGCAAGGAGAACAAGTGAGGGACAGGGTAAAAAGGAAAACAGCAAGTGGGGCAAGTGTAGGGTATAGGGAAAAGAAAGTTTGGGAGGGATTGGGAGAAGCGTACATAAATGTTTAATGCTATGATATGGACGGTGATAGCATATGAGATGGAAGTGTGGGATGGAGGAAAAGGGAGCAAGTGGAAAAAGTTCAAAAAAGTTACTTAAAGTAGTTGTTGGGGGTAAGTTGGAGAGCGCCGAGGTAATCAAGGAGGAGTTGCAACAGGAAAAATTGAGAACGAGGGCGCGCAGAAGGACATGGGAATTTGAGAAAAAGCTGGTGGAAGTAAGAGGAAGTGAATTAGCAAAATGTTGGAAGGAAATGAAGGGGAGAATAAAAAAGGGAGCAAAGCTTTCGGGGGGGAAAAGAAAAAAAAGAATTTTTTGGGGAAAGGGATAGGGGGATGATGAGAAGTAAAGAAGAGAAAAGAGGAGGAAAGATTTGACTTTAGGGAAGTAGAGGAGAAGAACAGAGAAGAGCAGAGGAAAGAGAAATGGAATAGAATTGTTGGATCGGGATATAACGGATGGTATAGAAAAGTGAAGGAGAAAAGGATTCCGGGATATTTAAAGAAGGGGTGGGCGGAAAGTGGATGGGCAAGGATAGCTAAACATAGAATGGGAGAGGAGGTGAGAGAGGGTGTGTAGTGGAGAAAAGAGGAAGATAGACTGTGTAGGATGTGTGGAAGAGGACTGGAGACGTGAGAACATGTATGAGAGGAATGTGGCAGTTGAGGAGCAAGGAGGGCATGGAAGGAGTGGGTGGAGGAGGTACTGGGCAATGGGGAGAGGAAGAGGAGGAATAGATGTTAAAATTTAGAGAGTTTTAGGGAAGGGGGTAGATTGAAGACGGAGGTAGTGAAGAAGAGGGGTGAGAAGAGGGAGAGAAAGAGAGAAAGACAGAGAGAGAGAGAGAGAATGCTGCCTTGGGAGGGGGGATAAATATGTAAATATGTATATTTAAATAAAAAGAAAAAAGTTACAGGCACAAGTCTTGCGACGAAAACGGAAGTCACGTGTGTGTACCTGTATAAAGCAAGCGTTAGGATAAGATATAGATTATGATAGATTTAAGAATAGCGTATAAGATTAGAATTAAGTACAAAGTAAGAAAGATTTGTAGTAGTTAAGCAAGGCGGATTCTAACTCAGGGATCTGAGGGGGGGTGCGGGGGCAGGGGGGAAATTTCACGACGCGTCTTTGCCGTACTGACCATGATGATGTCACGTGGGGGAAGCGGGAGGAACATTTCACGGCATGTATTTGTCGTGCTAACCACGCCTTGAAGGGAGGGGGTGATGCCACATGCCTACTCGCTCGCACGCCAATGTTCTTTTTGCCGTGCTAACTGCGTTTTGGAGGGGGAAGGCGTTGTCACCTCGATTTGTGCGGGGGCAGGGGGAAATTCACGGCACGCGTCTTTGCCGTACTGACCATGATGATGTCACGTGGGGGGAGCGGGAGGAACATTTCACGGCATGTATTTTGTCATTCTAACCACGCCTTGAAGGGAGGAGGTGATGCCACCTCGCAATGCTTATCATAGTATAGGTGATGGAAGCACACATGTGTTTTCTTTCTCGCTCCCTCCCATATATTGCGCTCATCAGACGCTGCGATGCGGTGTGGCGATGCATCATCCTCCTTCCCCCCACACGCACGGTTTATCCTCGCTCGCTTGCTCATGCTCTCCCATGGCTTATTTTATACATTGCACGCCAATGTTCTCAATCGCACGCGTTCTTATTTCTAAGGTGTTCTCAGGAATGGAAGAGAATAGGGAAAATAATAATAATAATTTGTTTGAATGTAATATATTTTTTTTCATTTTATTTATTTTAAAAAGAATATATAAAAATGGTTTTATTAACGTATTATTTATTAAAATTATTTATTTTATTTTTTACATACACAAATAATTAAATATTTAAAAATTATAAGAAAATTGAAAAAATTATTAAAAAATAAGAGACTAAAAAATTATATAAAAAATTATATGAAAAAATATATAAGATTTCGATAACACAAGAAATACATTTTATCAAGAGGTATGGCAGTGTCTCACACCAAGTGACCGTTGCATATTAAATTCTTTATACTATTATATATAACATGATCACACTATTGAACGTGTATCATACGTCTATTAAACTGATATCAAAGATCTATTATACGTCTATGTCTACGTCTACCATACGTCTATCGTACATCGTACGTCTATCATACTACTACATTGTACTACTGACGTTTGAGTGTAGTACGTTAGACGTTTCATAATAGTATGGTTGACGGACGCGTTCTTATTTCTAAGATGTTCTCAGGAATGGAAGAGAATAGGGAAAATAATAATAATTTGCTTGAATGTAATATATTTATTTTTTTTATTTTTTTATTTTAAAAGAAATACATAAAAATGGTTTTATTAAAACGTTAGTAAAAATTATTTATTTATTTATTTATTTTTAATATACACAAATAGTTTTATTTGTCTTCATTAGATAAATTTTGCTTCTTATTTATTTTTAATAAGTATACAAATAATTTTAGTTATTTTCATTAAATAAATTATTTAAATGAAAAATATCCGGTTCGCCATAATAGTAGTAAAACCAACATCCATGTAAAGTTGATTCGCACCATAAGAAGTCCAGTTCATCTCGTAGTTTTTTTCGTTCTTTTTCAATTTTTATTTTTTTTTGTATATTTACGAAACCTACAACGTCGAGTTTTTCGATTCGTAGGTATTCGTGGCATTCGTCACAGTTCATTGTGGCTGACAGACTGACTGACTGACTGAGTGACAAATTGATGCGAGCAGAGTCCATTTATTTTTACAATCAAAATGTACGTGATTTATCTTCAAAACGCTGATACCTCATTGTTCTCATAGTAAAATGAGAACACCTCTAAGCAATTTTTTATTTTAACATGCACATGCAGCTTAAATTTTCGATAACACAAGAGATACGTTTTATCAAGAGGTATGGCAGTATCTCACACCAAGTGGCCGTTGCATATTAAATACTTTACACTATAATATATAACATGATCGTACTATTGAACGTGTATCATAGGTCTATTAAACTGATATCAAACATTTATACGTCTACGTCTACGTCTACGTCTACCATACGTCTATCGTACAAACTATTATACGTCTACGTCTACGTCTGCCATACGTCTATTGTACATCGACCATACGTCTGTCGTACGTCTACCATACGTCTACCATACGTCTGTCGTACGTCTACCATACGTCTATCATACATCGTACGTCTATCATACTACTACATTGTACTACTGACGTTCGAGTGTAGTACGTTAGACGTTTCATAATAGTATGGTTGACGACAAGCTTAATCCCGTGCACGCGGGGTGTTACTTCGAATTGCCGCTGTCGGTAAGTGACAAGCGTGCAATAATTAATGTACATTCGAAGGACAATGCTTGCTTCGCGTGGTCCATGGTGGCTGCTCTGTACCCCGCCGAAAATCATGCAAACCGAGTGTCATCTTACCCGCATTATTCGACTGTTTTGAAGTTTGACGATATACAATTTCCAATGAAAATAAAAGACATTGGAAAATTTGAACGTTTAAACGACGTATCGGTAAATGTGTACACTACCGAATTGGACAGAAAAGAAAAGATGGAATACGTTGTACCGTTACGACTGACCGAAGATAAGAAGGAGAAACATGTCAATCTCTTCTACGTGGAAGATAAACACGACGTCACCCACGGTCACTTTGCGTGGATTAAGAACCTGTCGCGCCTTGGTCAGCTCACAGCTGAGCAAAAAAAGAACAAGAAATTCATTTGCGATCGGTAAGTGTAATACATAAAAAAACATTTTCACATTTAATTATTGTTTAGTAAAAAATAAATTTCTTTTATTACAGTTGTCTGCATTACTTTCACTTAGAGAAAAAATTGCAGTCGCACGAAACGGAGTGCAAGAAAGTAAATGACTGCGCCATTATACTACCGAGAGAAGACCAGAAATGGCTAGACTTCGACTCATACAACAACAAGGAGCGCGTACCATTTGTAATTTACGCCGATTTGGAGTGTATACTGAAGAAGATGGAGAACGAAACAGAGAACACTGGGGCGGCCGATTTCCACCATAATGGCGACTCTCGTCGTAAATGTAGTGCCACTCTGCACATTACGACAACTCGGGGTGGCTCCCTGATCGAGGGTTGTACTATTTGTATATTTCTCGACAGCAAATGGTTGCGTTCTCTCGCCCAGTGAGAACGCATACACGCATAACATTTCGAAGGAGTGAAGTATTCGTGGCATTCGTCATAGTTCATTGTGGCTGACTGACTGACTGACTGAGTGACAGATTGATGCGAGCAGAGTCCATTTATTTTTACAATCAAAATGTACGCGATTTATCTTCGAAACGTTGATACCTCGTTGTTCTCATAGTAAAATGAAAACACCTCTAAGCAATTTTTTATTTTAGCATGCACATGCAGCTTAAATTTTCGATAACACAAGAGATACGTTTTATCAAGAGGTATGGCAGTATCTCACACCAAGTGGCCGTTGCATATTAAATACTTTATACTATAATATATAACATGATCGTACTATTGAACGTGTATCATAGGTCTATTAAACTGATATCAAACATCTATTATACGTCTACGTTTACGTCTACCATACGTCTATCGTACATCGACCATATGTCTGTTGTACGTCTACCATACGTCTACCATACGTCTATCGTACATCGTACGTCTATCATACTACTACATTGTACTACTGACGTTCGAGTGTAGTACGTTAGACGTTTCATAATAGTATGGTTGACGACAAGCTTAATCCCATGCACACGGGGTGTTACTTTGAATTGCCGCTGTCGGTAAGTGACAAGCGTGCAATAATTAATGTACATTCGAAGGACAATGCTTGCTTCGCGTGGTCCATGGTGGCTGCCCTGTACCCCGCCGAAAATCATGCAAACCGAGTGTCATCTTATCCGCATTATTCGACTGTTTTGAAGTTTGACGATATACAATTTCCAATGAAAGTAAAAGACATTAGAAAATTTGAACGTTTAAACGACGTATCGGTAAATGTGTACACTACCGAATTGGACAGAAAAGAAAAGATAGAATACGTTGTACCGTTACGACTGACCGAAGATAAGAAAGAGAAACACGTCAATCTCTTCTACGTGGAAGATATACACGACGTCACCCACGGTCACTTTGCGTGGATTAAGAACCTGTCGCGCCTTGGTCAGCTCACAGCTGAGCAAAAAAAAGAACAAGAAATTCATTTGCGATCGGTAAGTGTAATATATAAAAAACATTTTCACACATTTAATTATTGTTTAGTAAAAAAATAAAATTTTTTTATTACAGTTGCCTGCATTACTTTCACTTAGAGGAAAAATTGCAGTCGCACGAAACGGAGTGCAAGAAAGTAAATGACTGCGCCATCATACTACCGAGAGAGGACCAGAAATGGCTAGAATTCGACTCACACAACAACAAGGAGCGCGTACCATTTTTAATTTACGCCGATTTGGAGTGTATACTGAAGAAGATGGAGAACGAAACAGAGAACACGTCGAGTTTCGCGTATCAACACCACGAAGTATACAGCATAGCTTACTATGTTAAATGCTCGTTCGACGACGCGTTATCGATGTATCGTTTTCGCCGCGATAAGGACTGCGTCGCGTGGTTCGCGAAAGAATTAGAAAATCTTGCGTACGATATGAAAGCCCGAATATCTGCCAATGTTCCAATAGAACAATTAACTATACAGCAGAAAGAAGTATTTTTAAACGCGACGAACTGGCATATATGCGAAAAACCATTTATATCAAATAAGGGCCTTACCCGTAACGAGTGGCCGCTAACGATCAGTATTGCATCAGTCGCTTGAACAGTTTTTGGCATCGCTCTTGAACTACGTACAATGGCAAGCGAAGTATCCGGACGTTTTCCTTATCGAGAAAATTTTGAGGAAGAAAGGAAATAAAGTCTACGTTAAATGGCTGGGATTCGATGGATCGCATTCGTGGATAAATAAAAGAGATGTTATTTGATTTATATACATATATATTTTGTAATACACGCATATATTTGTAACAAACATTGTAATGCAAAATCAACTTCAATTAGTAATAAGGATAAGCATCGCATTAACTGTCAAATAGTATTACAAAATGTTACAAAGATATAAATAAAATATTAAAAGTATCAAAATGTATTAACCTAATTACAATATATGTATTACGATGGTATACGCCAATGTCCCCAAGTCAATGTTTCAGTAAAATCAGGCAAGATGTAACGCTTGTCATCGAACGGGCTGAGAGCAATATTTTTTTCTTTGATTGTGTGTACATCGTGGAGCTTCGAACGTATACACGCTTGCTGACGAGTCATTTCTATCCCGTCGTACAAGCAACGCGTATAATCTTCAAACGTTATAGTTTGTTCTACAACGCTATTCTTTACACCTTTCGCCTTTTTTGTATCTTTTTTCCCTTCTACTCTCACCACATACATTTTTGCTCTTAGCCCTACAAATTCGGTCATAATCTTGCCACAATTCTCGTCTTTCATTAGCCCTGGAACCTTCTTATTTGCGAGAGGCATATTATATACGTTGTCCGCGGGATAATCGCTCGTGTCGTATCTCGTGATATCACGTTTCATATCCATGTACACATCGTCACACTCAATGACATAGATGAGGCTGTCTGTGTCTGTATAGACTATCTTACATTTATTTTTATACAATGGCAGCATATAATCGTAGTGAAATTCGTAAAGGCAGATTTTCGAAACGTCGAGAATACACATACCGACATATATTGGTTTGTTAAATTTTACCGAGAGTTTACTCATCTCTATGGCAACCAGATTTTCTGCGAAAACGCTGCGACTATGAAAATTCGGAGCAGAGATCATGACCTCTGTCCCGTAACGGCCTTCCCATTGCGTTACTAATTTTATATTAACGTGATTACGTACATTTTCCATGGTTTTACCGAAAACTGCATTATTCATTAATTTGTATAAATTTTTCTCGAAATCATTTTTCGCGTTTGTTCGAAACTCTGTGTTTAATTCTATATAATCGCGGAGCCAGGTGGATTGAGCGAATTGAAGTACGCGAATTGAAGTATTTTTACAATTCGAAGCCCGTGACGCGTGCACTGTTGAAGATTGCGGTAGTGGATGACGTAACGCTTTTTATCATGCACTGTCGCTAGCAATTTCTTTTGTCTTGACCTTGGAGGCTTATCGCTCGAAGGACAAAACGGTAAGTCACTGTGTCGATCGTGCAGCTGATTCTCATATGCAAGGTCAACTTCCAATATATATTTGGTGTCTGAGTCAAATGCGATCGCGTTTACATCGACGCGTTTCTAAAAGCTTGTCGGCATCATCAACGTACTCGTACGGAAAAACGCATTTGCGCGTGAGGAGTTTGAAATCCTCGTTTGACAACGTGGAAAATTTGGAACGAGTAATGTTTAATTGTTCAATACCTAGAAACAACGCCAATTTTTCGAGACTCGCACTTAGGAAATTATATGAGTCGATGAATCGAAATCGTATACAATTTCGTACTTCGTCCGATTTTCCTACACCGGTAGCTGCGACGTGTTTAGTGAACAAATTATATTTTTCTTTATTAATCGATAGTAGGTCGATCTTACCTTCTAACGCGGTAGAAATTTCTTTTATTATAAAATGCGCGTCGTAACCGCTCAAATTGTGAAAAACGACTGGAATAACATACGTATTCTTATAATTTAAATTACATTTATTATGAGCGGGACCACGATATTTGCCGGTCAAATGACAGTGATCACGCACCCGCCGATTGTCAAGCCACTCGTTAAATGGTGATGTTTGCAGTTATTAATGTTGTATTGGAAACGTGTAGATGGAGAGGGAAGGCTTTCCCCTCTTTTCAATAATTGCATCATCATCATCGTTATCGCTTGAACATGTCACGACACGTTTTTGCGTTCCGGCAACGTGGTACAAGAACGAAATATGAACAACTTATACGAAACATGAAAAAAAACGTTGGAGAAACGTCCAGACCCGAAAATTGTCCTCCCCTTCCACTACGAGCGGAGAAGTCATTCGAGAAATTCAATACATTAAAAAATAAATTTGCATTTACAGAGTTCATAAGTACAGTGGATCTTTAAATACTTATTTTTATCTTCTTCAATACATAAATTTTTTTTACATAGTTGTCATTTATTTTCTTGTATGTTTTGAAGGTCAGGTACCTTAATAGATATATCACTTACGATTCAGATAAATGGAATGCTACTACTTGCCACATGTCCGTCGTAGTGCATAATGAGCTTGCAAGACAAATTAGCTGGAAAGAAACCGAAGGAATAAAAATCCCTTTTTATAGGACAAAACTTTAGGAGACTTTGTTTCGTAAATATCGATTTATCGGTTTAATATATGTTTCATTTTTTATATATTATGTCTTTAAAAAATGTCTATATTGTAACACATGAACACACGTGCGTACACAAACACACACATACCTGTTTACTTTGAGAATATTCAATATGGTGATGATGAAATAGATAATTTTTTTATTGCTTTTCCTTTCGTTACTGTTTAGGTGCTGTAATGAGTCGTTTTAAAGATAAATACCGTTGAAGACTGTTGAAGAAGTTGTGAAGCGTTGGTTGAATGCCTCTGGTCAACGTAAATGAGATAATTTACGTTATTCTTATTTTTTTTAATTTCACTTTTTCTCTTAAAGATTCCACATTTCCATGTGAACTATAGATTTTCAGTACTGGCAGTGTACATCGGAATGAAACCTAAAATGAATTAAGAAAACAAAATATATAACTTCAAATCAAATTAATCGAAATAAAAGAATTAATGATAAAATAATTATATAAAAAATAATTATATAAAACATGGAAATGTGGAATCTTTAAGAGAAAAAGTGAAATTAAAAAAAATAAGAATAACGTAAATTATCTCATTTACGTTGACCAGAGGCATTCAACCAACGCTTCACAACTTCTTCAACAGTCTTCAACGGTATTTATCTTTAAAACGACTCATTACAGCAACTAAACAGTAATGAAAGGAAAAGCAATAAAAAAATTATCTATTTCATCATCACCATATTGAATATTCTCAAAGTAAACAGGTATGTGTGTGTTTGTGTACGCACGTGTGTTCATGTGTTACAATATAGACATTTTTTAAAGACATAATATATAAAAAATGAAACATATATTAAAACGATAAATCGATATTTACGAAACAAAGTCTCCTAAAGTTTTGTCCTATAAAAAGGGATTTTTATTCCTTCGGTTTCTTTCCAGCTAATTTGTCTTGCAAGCTCATTATGCACTATGACGGACATGTGGCAAGTAGTAGCATTCCATTTATCTGAATCGTAAGTGATATATCTATTAAGGTAACTGACCTTCAAAACATACAAGAAAATAAATGACAACTATGTAAAAAAAATTTATGTATTGAAGAAGATAAAAATAAGTATTTAAAGATCCACTGTACTTATGAACTCTGTAAATGCAAATTTATTTTTTAATGTATTGAATTTCTCGAATGACTTCTCCGCTCGTAGTGGAAGGGGAGGACAATTTTCGGGTCTGGACGTTTCTCCAACGTTTTTTTTCATGTTTCGTATAAGTTGTTCATATTTCGTTCTTGTACCACGTTGCCGGAACGCAAAAACGTGTCGTGACATGTTCAAGCGATAACGATGATGATGATGCAATTATTGAAAAGAGGGGAAAGCCTTCCCTCTCCATCTACACGTTTCCAATACAACATTAATAACTGCAAACATCACCATTTAACGAGTGGCTTGACAATCGGCGGGTGCGTGATCACTGTCATTTGACCGGCAAATATCGTGGTCCCGCTCATAATAAATGTAATTTAAATTATAAGAATACGTATGTTATTCCAGTCGTTTTTCACAATTTGAGCGGTTACGACGCGCATTTTATAATAAAAGAAATTTCTACCGCGTTAGAAGGTAAGATCGACCTACTATCGATTAATAAAGAAAAATATAATTTGTTCACTAAACACGTCGCAGCTACCGGTGTAGGAAAATCGGACGAAGTACGAAATTGTATACGATTTCGATTCATCGACTCATATAATTTCCTAAGTGCGAGTCTCGAAAAATTGGCGTTGTTTCTAGGTATTGAACAATTAAACATTACTCGTTCCAAATTTTCCACGTTGTCAAACGAGGATTTCAAACTCCTCACGCGCAAATGCGTTTTTCCGTACGAGTACGTTGATGATGCCGACAAGCTTTTAGAAACGCGTCGATGTAAACGCGATCGCATTTGACTCAGACACCAAATATATATTGGAAGTTGACCTTGCATATGAGAATCAGCTGCACGATCGACACAGTGACTTACCGTTTTGTCCTTCGAGCGATAAGCCTCCAAGGTCAAGACAAAAGAAATTGCTAGCGACAGTGCATGATAAAAAGCGTTACGTCATCCACTACCGCAATCTTCAACAGTGCACGCGTCACGGGCTTCGAATTGTAAAAATACTTCAATTCGCGTACTTCAATTCGCTCAATCCACCTGGCTCCGCGATTATATAGAATTAAACACAGAGTTTCGAACAAACGCGAAAAATGATTTCGAGAAAAATTTATACAAATTAATGAATAATGCAGTTTTCGGTAAAACCATGGAAAATGTACGTAATCACGTTAATATAAAATTAGTAACGCAATGGGAAGGCCGTTACGGGACAGAGGTCATGATCTCTGCTCCGAATTTTCATAGTCGCAGCGTTTTCGCAGAAAATCTGGTTGCCATAGAGATGAGTAAACTCTCGGTAAAATTTAACAAACCAATATATGTCGGTATGTGTATTCTCGACGTTTCGAAAATCTGCCTTTACGAATTTCACTACGATTATATGCTGCCATTGTATAAAAATAAATGTAAGATAGTCTATACAGACACAGACAGCCTCATCTATGTCATTGAGTGTGACGATGTGTACATGGATATGAAACGTGATATCACGAGATACGACACGAGCGATTATCCCGCGGACAACGTATATAATATGCCTCTCGCAAATAAGAAGGTTCCAGGGCTAATGAAAGACGAGAATTGTGGCAAGATTATGACCGAATTTGTAGGGCTAAGAGCAAAAATGTATGTGGTGAGAGTAGAAGGGAAAAAAGATACAAAAAAGGCGAAAGGTGTAAAGAATAGCGTTGTAGAACAAACTATAACGTTTGAAGATTATACGCGTTGCTTGTACGACGGGATAGAAATGACTCGTCAGCAAGCGTGTATACGTTCGAAGCTCCACGATGTACACACAATCAAAGAAAAAAATATTGCTCTCAGCCCGTTCGATGACAAGCGTTACATCTTGCCTGATTTTACTGAAACATTGACTTGGGGACATTGGCGTATACCATCGTAATACATATATTGTAATTAGGTTAATACATTTTGATACTTTTAATATTTTATTTATATCTTTGTAACATTTTGTAATACTATTTGACAGTTAATGCGATGCTTATCCTTATTACTAATTGAAGTTGATTTTGCATTACAATGTTTGTTACAAATATATGCGTGTATTACAAAATATATATGTATATAAATCAAATAACATCTCTTTTATTTATCCACGAATGCGATCCATCGAATCCCAGCCATTTAACGTAGACTTTATTTCCTTTCTTCCTCAAAATTTTCTCGATAAGGAAAACGTCCGGATACTTCGCTTGCCATTGTACGTAGTTCAAGAGCGATGCCAAAAACTGTTCAAGCGACTGATGCAATACTGATCGTTAGCGGCCACTCGTTACGGGTAAGGCCCTTATTTGATATAAATGGTTTTTCGCATATATGCCAGTTCGTCGCGTTTAAAAATACTTCTTTCTGCTGTATAGTTAATTGTTCTATTGGAACATTGGCAGATATTCGGGCTTTCATATCGTACGCAAGATTTTCTAATTCTTTCGCGAACCACGCGACGCAGTCCTTATCGCGGCGAAAACGATACATCGATAACGCGTCGTCGAACGAGCATTTAACATAGTAAGCTATGCTGTATACTTCGTGGTGTTGATACGCGAAACTCGACGTGTTCTCTGTTTCGTTCTCCATCTTCTTCAGTATACACTCCAAATCGGCGTAAATTAAAAATGGTACGCGCTCCTTGTTGTTGTGTGAGTCGAATTCTAGCCATTTCTGGTCCTCTCTCGGTAGTATGATGGCGCAGTCATTTACTTTCTTGCACTCCGTTTCGTGCGACTGCAATTTTTCCTCTAAGTGAAAGTAATGCAGGCAACTGTAATAAAAAAATTTTATTTTTTTACTAAACAATAATTAAATGTGTGAAAATGTTTTTTATATATTACACTTACCGATCGCAAATGAATTTCTTGTTCTTTTTTTTGCTCAGCTGTGAGCTGACCAAGGCGCGACAGGTTCTTAATCCACGCAAAGTGACCGTGGGTGACGTCGTGTATATCTTCCACGTAGAAGAGATTGACGTGTTTCTCTTTCTTATCTTCGGTCAGTCGTAACGGTACAACGTATTCTATCTTTTCTTTTCTGTCCAATTCGGTAGTGTACACATTTACCGATACGTCGTTTAAACGTTCAAATTTTCCAATGTCTTTTATTTTCATTGGAAATTGTATATCGTCAAACTTCAAAACAGTCGAATAATGCGGATAAGATGACACTCGGTTTGCATGATTTTCGGCGGGGTACAGAGCAGCCACCATGGACCACGCGAAGCAAGCATTGTCCTTCGAATGTACATTAATTATTGCACGCTTGTCACTTACCGACAGCGGCAATTCGAAGTAACACCCCGCGTGCACGGGATTAAGCTTGTCGTCAACCATACTATTATGAAACGTCTAACGTACTACACTCGAACGTCAGTAGTACAATGTAGTAGTATGATAGACGTACGATGTATGATAGACGTATGGTAGACGTACGACAGACGTATGGTAGACGTATGGTAGACGTACGACAGACGTATGGTCGATGTACAATAGACGTATGGCAGACGTAGACGTAGACGTATAATAGTTTGTACGATAGACGTATGGTAGACGTAGACGTAGACGTAGACGTATAAATGTTTGATATCAGTTTAATAGACCTATGATACACGTTCAATAGTACGATCATGTTATATATTATAGTGTAAAGTATTTAATATGCAACGGCCACTTGGTGTGAGATACTGCCATACCTCTTGATAAAACGTATCTCTTGTGTTATCGAAAATTTAAGCTGCATGTGCATGTTAAAATAAAAAATTGCTTAAAGGTGTTCTCATTTTACTACGAGATCAATGATTTATCAGCGTTTTGAAGATAAATCACGTACATTTTGATTGTAAAAATAAATGGACTCTGCTCGCATCAATTTGTCACTCAGTCAGTCAGTCAGTCTGTCAGCCACAATGAACTGTGACGAATGCCACGAATACCTACGAATCGAAAAACTCGACGTTGTAGGTTTCGTAAATATACAAAAAAAAATAAAAATTGAAAAAGAACGAAAAAAACTACGAGATGAACTGGACTTCTTATGGTGCGAATCAACTTTACATGGATGTTGGTTTTACTACTATTATGGCGAACCGGATATTTTTCATTTAAATAATTTATTTAATGAAAATAACTAAAATTATTTGTATACTTATTAAAAATAAATAAGAAGCAAAATTTATCTAATGAAGACAAATAAAACTATTTGTGTATATTAAAAATAAATAAATAAATAAATAATTTTTACTAACGTTTTAATAAAACCATTTTTATGTATTTCTTTTAAAATAAAAAAAATAAAAAAAATAAATATATTACATTCAAGCAAATTATTATTATTTTCCCTATTCTCTTCCATTCCTGAGAACATCTTAGAAATAAGAACGCGTCCGTCAACCATACTATTATGAAACGTCTAACGTACTACACTCAAACGTCAGTAGTACAATGTAGTAGTATGATAGACGTACGATGTACGATAGACGTATGGTAGACGTAGACATAGACGTATAATAGATCTTTGATATCAGTTTAATAGACGTATGATACACGTTCAATAGTGTGATCATGTTATATATAATAGTATAAAGAATTTAATATGCAACAGTCACTTGGTGTGAGACACTGCCATACCTCTTGATAAAATGTATTTCTTGTGTTATCGAAATCTTATATATTTTTTCATATAATTTTTTATATAATTTTTTAGTCTCTTATTTTTTAATAATTTTTTCAATTTTCTTATAATTTTTAAATATTTAATTATTTGTGTATGTAAAAAATAAAATAAATAATTTTAATAAATAATACGTTAATAAAACCATTTTTATATATTCTTTTTAAAATAAATAAAATGAAAAAAAATATATTACATTCAAACAAATTATTATTATTATTTTCCCTATTCTCTTCCATTCCTGAGAACACCTTAGAAATAAGAACGCGTGCGATTGAGAACATTGGCGTGCAATGTATAAAATAAGCCATGGGAGAGCATGAGCAAGCGAGCGAGGATAAACCGTGCGTGTGGGGGGAAGGAGGATGATGCATCGCCACACCGCATCGCAGCGTCTGATGAGCGCAATATATGGGAGGGAGCGAGAAAGAAAACACATGTGTGCTTCCATCACCTATACTATGATAAGCATTGCGAGGTGGCATCACCTCCTCCCTTCAAGGCGTGGTTAGAATGACAAAATACATGCCGTGAAATGTTCCTCCCGCTCCCCCCACGTGACATCATCACGGTCAGTACGGCAAAGACGCGTGCCGTGAATTTCCCCCTGCCCCCGCACAAATCGAGGTGACAACGCCTTCCCCCTCCAAAACGCAGTTAGCACGGCAAAAAGAACATTGGCGTGCGAGCGAGTAGGCATGTGGCATCACCCCCTCCCTTCAAGGCGTGGTTAGCACGACAAATACATGCCGTGAAATGTTCCTCCCGCTTCCCCCACGTGACATCATCATGGTCAGTACGGCAAAGACGCGTCGTGAAATTTCCCCCCTGCCCCCGCACCCCCCCTCAGATCCCTGAGTTAGAATCCGCCTTGCTTAACTACTATTTGTAACCTAAAAGAAAACAAATAAAGCAACTTCTACTACTACTGCTACTGCTACTGCTACTGCTACTGTTACTGTTACTGCTGCTACTACTACTATATTATTCGATTATTATAACATTAGTCAAATAATTATAATTTATAGATCAGTAGATAATTGTTACAAATATATATAAGTATGCATATATATAATTATGAGACATGCTCAAGGGCGGTTTGACTAGATTATAATTAATTTGATAGATCGAGAAGATAAAGGATGATTGAAGTAAAGGATTGTTTCGGATTAACTCGAATAGAATTCGAGTGAATCCAGAGAAAGGATTGAAATTAAAGATTCTTTTAGATTAACTCAAACAAAGTTCGAGTGAATCCAGAGAAAGGGGTAAAATTTAAAGATTCTTTTGGATTAACTCGAACAGAGTTCGAGTAAATCCAGAGAAAGAATTGAAATTAAAGATTCTTTTGGATTAACTTGAACAGAATTTGAAGGAATCCAGAGAAAGGGGTGAAATTAAAGATTTTTTTGGATTAACAGAATTCTGAGAGAATGTCTCAGAGAGGGAATCTAGAAAAAAAGAGGGAAAGAGAGAGAGAGAAGGAGAAAGTTGAGAAGAGAAGGAAAATGAATTTATAAAGTATATATATGTTTATAACAAAGTCGCTCGTAAGAGAGAAAAAAAGTGGTCAGTAAACAAATAAAGAAATAAATGATAATTTAAAACTTACTATATGATGGTGATAGTGTCGGTGTTGGTGGTATAATGATGTTGGCGCAATGTGTGATCCTCGGGCCCGCAGGTCTAGAATCTGGTGCGTGCCTCAGCGAGACACGGTTGGTCCGATCGAATAAGGTGGCAAATGCGTTGCACAACTTGCGAAACTCAAAGTCGATTTTTACTTGTTGACCGCGAGTTATAGATTGAAGTTGGAAACCGCGGATTTGAGAGTCACAGACTCGGACATACACGATGTCACGGACTGTGGGTCGGATTAAGATAGAATAAGATCTGCGCTCTCCGCTAGAAAACTCGCCTATTTATTCTTTTATCTATAATTTTCTTTGTTCTATAAAAGGGCCGCGTGCACCAATTTACTTATTAATATACCCATGTGCAGTATTCAGTTTTTTATATTTCTCGGTAATTGTTATCCCGAGAAAGAGCGACAGGTTTAACAATGAACTTCGGCGTCGAGCAATGGTGTTATCTCAAACTCCCCGGAAATTTACTGAATTTGTGGTTTCTTAATTTGTGACATCCTATGTGTCACCGTATTCTTGGAATCGGGGCGAGATTATAATATTAAATGGATTATTGTTGCTCGGCCCTGTTTATTAGTATATCCGCTGTTCATGAAGGAAAAAAATTACTCCGCAGAACGTGATATATATATATATATATATATATATATATATATATATATATATATATAGGGTGATTCAAAATAACCTATTGGTCCCGAAGCTGACATATTCGTAATCGAATTCTGAGACGATTTTTCCTTTTGCAAAAATTTGTCCGGAGTTTAGTTTTCAAGTTACAATAAGAATTAGTTAGCGTATGACGGGTCAGGTACAAGTGGTATACAGGAGCGGCGCGACTCACTGTTACACGCGGGTGTTTCCGTGGGGCACCTCCTGCGCTCAAATGACTGACAAAAGTACATGGACAGCACATTCCTATTTAAACTTTCCTTCTCTCTCTCTCTCTCTCTCTTTCTCTCTCTCTTTTTCTCTTTCTCTGTCACTTTAATTATGATACATTTAATTTGTCAAATTTCGATCTGTCATCCGGCCGTCAAATATTGGGATGACCGTGAAATCTTCAAGTAAGTTTACATTATTATAATAAATGTACGCCCGCGAATAATAAAATTTAATGCAAATTAGATTACTTAAATGCAAGTTAAAAGTAGCACTTTTAAAACGCACAAAAAGGAAAGAAAGGAGAGAGAGAGAGAGAGAGAGACGGGGGAGAAGGAGACTTTAAACAAGTTTAAGCACGTTCACTCACGCACACGGCAATCAGCTTATTATTTCCACGATGCGACAGTTCAATTTAAATTTGTCGTTTATCCAGATCTATCCCTCGAAGTTGTTTCATATTTTACCACATTTACACTATTTACTCTGCACTTAATCGATAAACGCGAAACTACGCGACGAACCGATCGATCAACTTTATTAATTACTACTCAAATTACTACAATTATTCGATGCGTTAAAATTACTCGAAGAAACACGTGTTTACGTTACGATCACACAACACGTGTTCACTCGACGATATCAAGCATGATCAAGCAGTCGACTGGATGTTATTGGTTATGTTGTTATAAGAGTGTCGAACGATTGGTTAAAGCCATAAGCCAAAACGCGGCAATTTAAAATGAAAATATTGGTTAATACAATTTACATCAATACAATTTATTAGAAAAATGTTGCAAATGCATGTTTATCATTATTTGTTAAAAATTGAATGATAGTGACTTTATCAAGATAATTATTATTCATTCTAAATATTCAAGAAATAATTTTATTAAAATTAATTTTTTCTAAATATTTTTTCTTTATTTCTTATTTTTGAATATTTGCGAAAACTGTGAAAATATTCCTCAAAATAAAATATTTGGTTGCCCTAAAAGGGGCAGATTATCCGTTGCTGCAAGGAGATTTCAAAAATTATATCCTTGAAGTTTTTTTTATAATAAATATTCTAAATAATTATCTTGATAAAGTCACTTACAATTTTTAACAAGTAATAATAAACATGCATTTGCCACATTTTTCTAATAAATTGTATCGATGTAAATCGTATTAATCAATATTTTCATTTTGAATTACCACGTTTTGACTTATAGCTTTAACCAATCGTTCGACACTCTTATAACGACATAACCAATAACATTCAGTTGACTGCTTCATATCGTCGAGTGAACACGTGTTGTGTGATTGTAAGGTAAATACGTATTTCTTCGAGTAATTTTAATGCATCGAATGATTGTAGAGAATACAGTAGTGATTAATAGTAATTAATAAAGTCGATCGATCGGTTCGTCGCGTAGTTCCGCGTTTATCAATCAAATGCAGAGTAAATAGTGTAAATGTGGCGAAGTATGAAACAACTTCGAGGGATAGATCTGGATAAAGGACAAATTTAAATTGAACTGTCGCATCGTGGAAACAATAAGCTGATCGCCGTGCGTTAGTAAACGTGCTTAAACTTGTTCAAAGGGCCCCCCGTTTCTCTCACTCTCTCTCTCTCTCTCTCTCTCTCTCTCTCTCTCTCTCTCTCTTTTCTATCCCTTTTTGTGCGTTTTAAAAGTGCTACTTTTAACTTGCAAGTGCACATTTAAGTAATCTAATTTGCATTAAATTTTATTATTCTCGGGCGTACATTTATTATAATAATGTAAACTTGAAGATTTTACGGTCATCCCGATATTTGACGGCCGGATGACAGATCGAAATTTGACAAGTTAAATGTAGCATAATTAAAGTGACAGAGAGAGAGAGAGAGAGAGAGAGAAAGAGAGAGAGAAAGACAGTTTAAATAGAAATGTGCTGTCCATGTACTTTTGTCAGTCATTTGAGCACAGGAGGTGCCCCACGGAAACACCCGCGTGTAACAGTGAGTCGCGCCGCCCCTGTCTACCACTTGTACCTGACCCGTCATACGCTATCTAATTCTTATTGTAACTTGAAAACTAAGCTTCGGACAAATTTTTGCAAAAGGAAAAATCGTCTCAGAATTCGATTACGAATATGCCAGCTTCGGGACCAATAGGTTATTTTGAATCACCCTGTATATATATATATATATATATATATATATATATATATATATATATATAGGACGTTTTGCATTAAATGGGCCGACCCTTTCTTCCAAAAATTAACACAACAGAAAAAAAACGTTCAAGGTCTCAAAATATAACTTGTGTAGATTTGAATGGAATATGGCGATTTGAAAAATTCAATATGGCGGCTGAAATATGGCGTCTGAAATCCGCAAAAGTCACGAATAATCTAACAATATCTTCGATTAAAATACGGAAACTTGACAAATCGACTTAAAAATGATTAGTATAAGGTTTTCGAGGTTGTTGATTACGAATCTAAAGACAGAATTACAAAATTCGAAATGGCGGGTTTAAAATGGCCGAATTTGGAATCAGTACACCCAAGGACTTTGATTCTGTCCATAAGGAAATTTTCCAAACTGAGAAGTCACCACTTTCTACATACTCGCAGTTTATGATTAATGAAACGACTAGAGCTTATTGGTTGTTACGTTAATCATGAACTCTAAAATATGTAGAAAAATAGCGACTTCTCAGTTTGGAAAATTTCCCCATGGACAGAATCAAAGTCCTTGGGTGTACATAAAACATTATAATTGTTTATTGTTGTGTATTATCGAGTCAAAACGGCACCAAAGTATCGCATTACTTGCAATTTTTTTCCTTTAATGACAAGGAAATCATGTTTATTTTGGATTTTCGTGGAGCTTCAGAATATCATTTTGCAAGAAATTTTCGAGTTTTTATGTATTCCTTTTTGCTGTATCGTTGAACCAATGGTGATTGTAAAGTACTAGACTCCATTATACACAACAATATACAACGTGTATAATATTCACGTTTTATGTATTAATTCGAAATCCGACCATTTTAAATCCGCCCTTTCAAATTTTGTAATTCTGTCTCCAGATTCGTAATTAATAATCTCGAAAACCTTATAGTAATTATTTTCAAGCTGATTTGTCAAGTTTTCGCATTTAAATTAAAGATATTGTAAGATCATTCGTGACTTTTGGAGATTTCAGGCGCCATATTGAATTTTACAAATCACGTTCTATTCGAATCTACACAAGTATACAAATATTTTGAGACCTCAAATGTTTTTTTCCGGCTTGAAAATGATTACTATATTTTCGAGATCATCAATTACAAATTTGGAAACAGAATTACAAAATTTGAAAGGACAAATTTAAAATGGTCGGATTTCGAATCAGTACATGAAACGTGAATATTATACATGTTGTTTATTGTTGTGTATTATGGAATATGGAACCGATGGAATTATTATCTAATACTCTATAATGACCATCGGTTCAACGGCACAGCAAAGAGCAATACATGAAAACTCGAAAACTTCTTGCAAAATGATATTCTGAAGCTCCGCGAGTAAAATTTTGACTGAAAAGTCACTATCTTTCTATATACTTGCAGTTCATGATTAACTTAAAAATTTTTAATTAATTGACGCTGAAACAATAACAATACAATAATTTAATAATAGTTTGATAGTTTTTAAATATTTATTTTTAATTTAGCTTCTTTTTCATTACGAGAAATTATTAATTTTCAAAACTCAAGTTCGCGGATTAACTTCTAAAAATTTATTGCATTTGACATAAAGGTTACTTCACCTTTATGTCAAATGCGGTCGCAAACAGCCGGCGCAGCCATAAGCTCTACATTAATCATGAACTGCAAGTATGTAGAAAGATAGTGACTTCTCAGTTTGGAAAATTTTCCGAGGGACAAAATCAATTACGTGGGTGTACCATTCCCATTCCTGTTCACGTATGCGCAATCAGCTTAAAAAAGAATAAGATCCCAGCAAACACAGCTATATAATAGCAATGTTGATGCAATAAACTTAAAGGTAACACGCAATATAGCGTGTTCGTTACATGTAACGTCCATGTTAGTTATAATTTTCCACTCATAGAACATTATGGTTACATTATATCAACGTAACATATAACTGAGGGAAAACATTGCTGTTATGTAATAGCAGAATTGCAATTATATACCAATAACCCCTATAACCATTTCTGCAATTGCAAAAATTGATAACAAATTTTGATCCGCATACATTGATATTTCCAGTACTATTAGCAGATTTATACCAAATATACTACAACCTTGTTGGGAGAGTATATGAGAATTGGCGTTGAAAAACAAGCAAATCTGTTGAAAGTTTTGACGACAAATTTATAACAAATATTAAACAAGTTTGCTATTGTAAAAATGTTAGCAATTTTCACGCAAGAATGCAATATTATCCCTTTGTCAAAATACACAACAGATTGGAAGTTGATAGCAGACAGATCTGTTGTATGTATGATTGACAAATTGATGGCAGATAGTAAGCAAGCTTGCTATTACAAAAATGTCAGCATTTATCACACAAGAATGCGACATTATTTGAGTTCCGTAAAGCGCATAATACTCATAATATAATTTTGTTGATCTTTGTTGAGTTAAACAAAGATAAAATGTTACGCACATCATGCTCTCTTTACGAAATTCGACCATTATCTTTTTGTCAAAACAATTGTAACGATGCGCCTCCGCATCGTTCCCCCTGGGGCCACGAACCGCCCCCTGTCCGGCCGACCACCCGCCGGACAGACGAACAGGCGCTACGCGCCGATAATCGCCTCGAACACACGCACGCGAACGGTCCGACAAGCGCGCCGTTAAACGCCCAAAGTCCGCGCGCACGCGCACGGATTCGCACGCTCCTGGCGTTGGAGCGACAGAGAGGCGTGCGCTCGAGCGAGAGCGCGATACCGGACCGATCTCGGAGCAGCGGGGATGCTGTATTCCGAGAAGAACCGAACTCCACTCGAACATCCCCGACTCTCCGAGATCGGGGTATAAAAGGCGGACGATCCCGCAGAGAGAGCGACTCCTCTCCGGTCCAGCCTCCGAGCCAGACCCAGGAAATCCGCGTGGTAGAGCGAGCTCTGCCACCGTTGAGAGATCTCAACGATTCCCTCAACCCATCTCCGTCCAAACATCCACGGTAACAACTGCCACCAAGGGGGTAGAGATATCTCTGCCTCCATCGAGAGCTCTCGAGGCAGCCGACACCGACTCACGTCGGGGATTCCCTACTAAGGGAATCCCGCCGCGCACCTGTCGCGAATTCGCGGAACACCGACGCGGCTTCTAGCGTGGGGCGTCCCGGCCCGCGCGCACCGCGGACCGACAAGGCCGGCGACGACATAAACATCGTAGGATCCTCGCGACGATACCGACACCAAGCGCGAGCGAGACCGCGCTATCGTGCGCTCTCTCGCACCGACCGCGACCCGAGTGCGAGCGACCGGACGTATGTACATAGATCCCCGGTCTGTAAATACCGCGTCTTCTTGCTGTAAATACCGCGTCTTCTTACTGTAAATACCGCGTCTTTTTATTGTAATACCGCGTCTTCTTATTATAAACCCGCGTCACCGTACCGTCGCGGATGCACCGCGTGTATCCGCGAACTGCGGGCACATATTGTCATTAGTAGATCGTAAATAAAGTCATTACACATTACACGCACGTCCGATCTCGGAATTGATTAAACCCGGCAACCTTCCTTCGAGCCCTGGCTTCCCTGAGCTCGTCCGCGCTCGGACAAAACACAGGTTGTTACATGGCGCCCGAACAGGGACCGTTTCCGACATCCGCAAATTGATTCCGAGATCGGTGATGCCGCTTGCGTGGATATACAATATCCAACGACACGAACTAGTCCGCACGTTAGAGAGCCTCCGCCTCAATCCGACCGGAAGCGTAGCCGAACTACGCCAACGTCTACGCGACTACGTCGTGTCGCACCCCGAGTACATTCCGCCGCCAGCTATGCCAGACCCGGTCACGATCCAGGTCGAGACGCCGGAAACTCCGCGGGCCAGTAGCGATCCTGCCGCGGTGATGAACCAGATACGCAAATGGGGGTGTAATTTCGACGGGAAAGATCCCGCCGCTTTCCTCGAACGCATCGAGGAGTTGCAAGTAGAATACGGGTACACGGGGGAGCAACTCCTGCGCGGACTGCCCGAACTGCTCCGCGGGGAGGCGCTGCTATGGTACCGAAACAACCGCACGGCCTGGCACTCTTGGGGGGAATTTCTCGCCGACTTCCGCGAATACTTCTTCCCGCGCCGATACATCGCGAGACTGAAGCGCGATATCCAAGCCCGAACTCAGAGAACCGAAGAGCCGTACCGCAAATTTGCGACCGACGTGCTCACCATGATGCGGCGCGCGGGCGGATACGATAACGACGAACAAATTGACATACTCTACGACGGCATGCACCCGCGGTACAAACTGTACATCCCGCGCGACGGTATATCCCGCGCTGCCGACCTCCTCCGCCGGGCCGAAGAGTACGAGGACATCAGTGCTCAGTGTTCCGAACGCCAGAAAGCGGCCAAACCGTCCGCCGCCGCGACCGCGTACGACCGTAACGAGTGCTGCTGGCGATGCAAGCAGAGGGGACACACCCGGTTCGACTGCCGCCGTATCGCGAAAAAGTTCTGTTCCCAGTGCGGCAAAGACGGCGTCTTCACGCGGGACTGCCACCCGCCACCGGGAAACGCCAGCCGGGCCGAGGAAGTCGCGGAAACGCCTCGGCCCTCCGCATAGAATATACCCCGCGACCGCACATTCAACTCGACGTAGGACCAGTCCGACTCACCGCCCTCCTCGACTCCGGTTCCGAAGCGACATTCATCAACCCCGAGGCGGCCGATCGCCTCGTACGCCAGGGATTCCGCGCGCGGCCAGCTACCGGCCAAGTTCGGCTGGCCGACGGCACGAGCACGCCGATCCGCGAGCATTTCATCCTCCCGATTCGCCTAGGCGGGCAAACATTCGAACACCGGGTACAAGTAATGTCCGGACTCGACGTTGACGCGCTCATCGGCGTCGACGTGCTCGCGCGCGCGCAACTATCGGTCCCCCCGCCGCCGCTGAAGACGAACCACGTCGCCCGAAACGCGCGCTCGGAGGAGATCACGGCCTCCGCCGAGGAGGACACACAGGAGGACGCCCGCCTCCGGACGTTCCTAGCCGAGGAGCTACCACGCTTCCGACACGTGCGCGGACCCACCGACCGCGTCGAACACGTCATCCGGACAAAAGGGGGGCCCCCGATCAAACAACGCTACCGCCCGCGTAACCCGGCAATGCAAACCATCATCGACGCCGAGGTCGATCGAATGCTACGGGAGGGGGTAATCGAGCCATCCCACAGCGCTTGGAGCTCCCCGATCGTAATCGTAAAGAAAAAGGACGGCAAACATAGGTTTTGCATTGACTTCCGCCGCGTTAACGAAGTCACCGAACCGGACGCGTACCCGCTGCCACAGATTCCCGCGACTCTAGACAAACTACGCGGCGCGCGATACCTAAGCACGCTCGATCTGGAGAGCGGCTACTGGCAAGTGCCACTGTCCGCAGCTAGCCGGCCGATTACCGCGTTTACTGTCCCGGGGCGCGGACTGATGCAGTTCCGCGTAATGCCTTTCGGCTTGCACTCCGCACCCGCTACCTTTCAACGCTTACTGGATACCGTACTGGGACCCGAACTAGAACCGCAGGTATTCGTCTACCTCGACGATATCATCATCGCCAGCCGCACTTTTGACGAGCACCTCGACACGCTTCGCGAGGTATTCCGCCGCTTACGCGACGCTCGCCTCCGCCTAAACCCGGACAAGTGCAAATTTTGCGTAAACCGCATCAAGTACTTGGGCCACGTGGTCGACCGCACCGGCATACGAACCGACCCTGAAAAGACCGACGCGATCGTGAAATGGCCGACACCGCAAAATGTGCGCCAAGTACGGCAATTCATCGGCCTCGCCTCCTGGTATAGGCGCTTCATAAAAGACTTTGCCACCCTCGCAACTCCGCTAACCGCGCTAACTAAGAAAAACGCCCCCTGGACGTGGGGGGAAGACGAACAGCGAGCGTTCGAAGGTCTTAAGACCACGCTGACTACCGCGCCGGTCCTCGCATGCCCCGACTTTGAGAGGCAGTTCGTCTTGCAAACAGACGCAAGCGCTACGGGGCTGGGGGCCGTACTCACGCAGTACTTTCCGGAGGGCGAACGAGTTATCGCGTACGCCAGCCGCACCTTGAACTCCGCCGAGCGGAACTATAGCGCGACAGAACTCGAGTGCCTGGCCGTGCTATGGGGCATCCGAAGGATGCGCGACTATCTGGAGGGATATCGGTTCAAGGTGATTACCGACCACCAGTCACTGAAATGGCTACAGAAGTTAGACTCACCGGCCGGCCGCCTCGGCCGGTGGGCATTCGAGCTGCAGCAATATGACTTTGAGGTGCAGTACCGAAAGGGCTCCCTGAACAAAGTCGCCGACGCGCTATCCCGCCGAAGCAAGGTGAACGCCGTCGCGCAACCGCGATGCACGTGGTTCCGGCGGATGTGGCAACGCGTCGACACAGCACCCCAGACCGTACCGGATTACCGTATCGAAGGGGACCGCCTGCTCCGCCACTTATTGCATAGCCTCGACCTGAGCGACATCCCTCCGGACGCGCAATGGAAAGAATGCGTACCGAAAGAAAACCGGGAGGAGATCCTACGCCGCTACCACGACGCGCCTACCGCGGGGCACTTCGGTATTGCGAAAACGATAGCCCGAATCGCCGCACGCTATTACTGGCCGGGGATGTTCCGGGACATTGCTCGGCACGTGCGGCAATGTCCGCAATGCCTCGCGTACAAGGCGGAGCAACAGCGACCAGCTGGCCTCCTCCACCCGACCGCAGTAACCAGACCGTGGCAACAAGTCGCCATCGACCTCGTAGGACCGCTGCCACGATCCACGGGGGGGCATATCTGGCTCTTCACCATGCAGGACCGTTTCACAAAGTGGCTCGAAATGCGCGCGCTCCGGCGAGCCACCGCGGCAAACGTTACGCGCGCGCTTACCGAAGCGATTATTCTTCGACACGGCTGCCCGGAGGAAGTACTGTCGGATAACGGCACGCAACTCCGTTCCGCGCTCCTCACGCAGCTCCTACGCGACCTGCAAATCCGCCACCGACTAACGCCGGCATATGCACCGCATTGCAACCCGGTCGAGCGGACCAACCGCACGGTAAAGACTATGATCGCGCAATACGTCCAGAAACGGCACCGGCGGTGGGACGAACATCTACACGAACTTCAGTTCGCCTACAACACGGCAACCCACGACGCAACCGGGCATACGCCGGCGTTCCTGAATCACGGCCGCGAGCTACGGCGACCCGAGGAGCGCGCGAACGCAGATCACGCCGACACGCCGTGCGCGCTGCAGAAACGACTCCGAGAAACGTACGAGCTTGTGCGCATACGATTAGCGCGAGCATTCCAGCGCCAGGAGCGCTATTATAACTTACGGCGTAGGACATGGGCACCAAGAGTCGGGGAGCGGGTATGGAAGCGCGACCACCCCCTCTCCCGACGCGCGGACGCGTTTAACGCCAAACTCGCGCCGAAGTACGTTGGACCGTTCGAAATTCGGCGAATCATATCACCAGTCATCGTCGATCTCCGCGACGACCGGGGGAAGTGGTACCGTCACGTCCACATACAGGACCTCAAGCTGGCTCCCCCCCCGAACCCTGACAACGAGAACGACAGCACCGATGCCGGCACCGAGAGCGACTGAGAAGGGCGCACCGAAAAAACAAAAACACGAGGCATCTACGTCCGGACAACGCTTCACCCGACGAAATTTCGGAGCGACCGCTCACTTGGCGAGAAACTGCGCGATGGAGCACAGCGACGCAGAGTTACTACAGGCCATCGACGACCTCCTGGGAGAGGCCGACGTCGAGCGCTACGACCCCGAACGGCCCGGATTGGACGGGTCATCCGGACGGCCGAAACCCTCCACCAGCAGGGAGACCGAACCACCGCCGCAACGCTCCGCCGCAATCGCCGGCATGCGAAACGGGCAGCTCCGGCAGCCATCCGATCGCCGCAACAGGGCCAAACGGACGTGGCTGACGATGTCACCGCCGCCGCCGCCCCAGCGACCGCCGCCGTTGAGGGAGCCCCCGACCAGACCCAGACCAACTCTGGAACCGCTCAGAGTAATGGGCCCGCTGCCTCCACCACCAATACCGGTGGAGGTAGAACCCGGCATAACGGTCGAAGTACCGCACTTCGCGGTGCACGTCAGCCGGCAATACAAGCCCCGGCTAGGGAACCGCAGGTGGCATCTGCGGTTCAACGGAAACGGCCAACTCCGCTCCTGTAAGGAGAAGTCGCAACGCCAGCCCGAGCGACTCAACCAAGGCCCCTAGATTCGGGCCTCCTTAGGAAGGGGGTGTTGTAACGATGCGCCTCCGCATCGTTCCCCCTGGGGCCACGAACCGCCCCCTGTCCGGCCGACCACCCGCCGGACAGACGAACAGGCGCTACGCGCCGATAATCGCCTCGAACACACGCACGCGAACGGTCCGACAAGCGCGCCGTTAAACGCCCAAAGTCCGCGCGCACGCGCACGGATTCGCACGCTCCTGGCGTTGGAGCGACAGAGAGGCGTGCGCTCGAGCGAGAGCGCGATACCGGACCGATCTCGGAGCAGCGGGGATGCTGTATTCCGAGAAGAACCGAACTCCACTCGAACATCCCCGACTCTCCGAGATCGGGGTATAAAAGGCGGACGATCCCGCAGAGAGAGCGACTCCTCTCCGGTCCAGCCTCCGAGCCAGACCCAGGAAATCCGCGTGGTAGAGCGAGCTCTGTCACCGCCGAGAGATCTCGGCGATTTCCGATCCCGCTTTCCCAGCACCGAGGGAATCCGAGTGGTAGAGCGAGCTCTGCCACCGTTGAGAGATCTCAACGATTCCCTCAACCCATCTCCGTCCAAACATCCACGGTAACAACTGCCACCAAGGGGGTAGAGATATCTCTGCCTCCATCGAGAGCTCTCGAGGCAGCCGACACCGACTCACGTCGGGGATTCCCTACTAAGGGAATCCCGCCGCGCACCTGTCGCGAATTCGCGGAACACCGACGCGGCTTCTAGCGTGGGGCGTCCCGGCCCGCGCGCACCGCGGACCGACAAGGCCGGCGACGACATAAACATCGTAGGATCCTCGCGACGATACCGACACCAAGCGCGAGCGAGACCGCGCTATCGTGCGCTCTCTCGCACCGACCGCGACCCGAGTGCGAGCGACCGGACGTATGTACATAGATCCCCGGTCTGTAAATACCGCGTCTTCTTGCTGTAAATACCGCGTCTTCTTACTGTAAATACCGCGTCTTTTTATTGTAATACCGCGTCTTCTTATTATAAACCCGCGTCACCGTACCGTCGCGGATGCACCGCGTGTATCCGCGAACTGCGGGCACATATTGTCATTAGTAGATCGTAAATAGTCATTACACATTACACGCACGTCCGATCTCGGAATTGATTAAACCCGGCAACCTTCCTTCGAGCCCTGGCTTCCCTGAGCTCGTCCGCGCTCGGACAAAACACAGGTTGTTACACAATTATGCAACTAATTTGTTTATAATAATTATAACAACTACAACAATTAAGAAAGCTTCATATATATTTCTTTAGTAATTTTTTCCGGTGAATCGATTGGTGCAATCAGTTTTCTCCTACATTTTTAACAATTTGTTTATAACAATTAATTGCAAAATTGACTTTTGCAACGTGCTCTTTACGTCAATAATGTTTTATTATGCTTCGATACTACTTCTAATTGTTATTTTTTGACTGATCTGGCTATGAGCAGGAAACAATTCTAATTATTTATATAATTCATATTAAAAATATCTAAGGTTAAATAATCATATGGTTAGTGATAGTGTTCGTGCAATAATCAAAACGCAAGTTTTTTTGGTTCAATTCAGCTTTACTTCAAATATAATTTTTTATTAACGATATCACATGTGTACGATTACCTCAGTGTCAGTATATCAGGTTGTTATTCCAAAATCTTAGGTTCGAATTCCGCCGGCGCCGACAAAAATTTATAAAATAATGCGTAATTGTAATAAGTGAATTAAAATGTTATATATGAAACAGTGGATATAGATTAAGTTATAAGAATAATAAAATCTGTTTAAAAAAATTTTTTTTTGTTGGTCTCTAAAACATCAGATTTGACCTGTATTTGGTGTCATTCTGTCAGCACGTTTGAAAACAGATTTAGTTTGTATTTGACATTATTTTGTCAACGCATTTGATAACAGATTTAGTTTGTGTTTGATGCCATTTTGTCATCACATTATTATCAAATTTGTTCTGATATTGGTTTCAATTTGACTTTAGATATGATCATCAGATTTGGTTAACATTGGGCATCCTAATGCGGACACAATAGGATACGGTTTTGGTATAAAATTCCGCTGGAATTTAGTGCCAATTTGATATCCTTTTGCGTACAAAATGTTTGCTGGGAACCTAGTTCGTCACTTTCTTACACTGATGCAATGTAACTATTATGTAAAGCTTTAGTGTTGTTATATTGTTGCAATGATGCTATTTTATCAATCTCATTTAATCTAATTTGCTGTTTGCACATCTTAATCCCAGAAAAGTTTTTGAATTAATTCTAAGCAAAAGCAAACCAAACAATTCGTTTTTTTACAGAGAATTAATCCAAAAATCTTCTAGATAAGAATATGCATTACATATTTATAGGAAATTATGTTTTAACAAGAAAAGAAAAAAAAATAAATTTTTTATAATTTATTGCTTCTATTAATTCTCCATGGAAGTACATAATAATAAATATGACTACAAAAGTAAGTTATTTCTAGATAGAGAAACTAGTTTTATAATGGTTTTTATTAAAAATCTCTAATGAGAAGATCAAGCAATAAAGATTATAGTATTTTCATAAGTATATATTTCAAACAGTATATACCAAATATAAATGAGTTTTTTTAGTAATTCTAGTATTATACAAACCTTTATGCACATTAAAAATTTCTGAATTTGTTTAGCTTTCTTAATTATAGCATTAACAGCTTTATTTAAACTTTACATTTTTATAACGCTTTACGCTTTAGCCTATATGAGTCAAAATCTTAATAAAAAGCATATTCAACAAAAAAAAGGTATTCGACTCATTGTCTTATGATTATAAACTTGGTTATGTATAAAATCTTACACACAGACAATCAGAAAACTGGTTATAGTTACGGCAAGAGTGGTAAAGACTCGCATTTGCAAAAGCAAAATTTGCTCTTACCTAAAAAGTGATATCTTAAACTTAAGAAAGATAGGAAGGTAAAAACAAATTTATTTACAAGTATTTGGTTTTATAAACATCTTACAATTTATGTGTTCTTGCACAGAACATATTATTTTATTGTAAAAACACTTTGAAATCTGTTACGTTACAAAAAAGTGAATTAATTTCACAACATACTGAAGTATTACAAATATGTTGAAGTATATTTCTAAGCACATGGAAACTGATAGTACATGTATTATACATCAGTTACAGCACAAATAATAATCATAACGATGGCTAAAGGGCATTCAACCATGGAATCTGAATGCATTCAAAGCTCTGCTACTTATTTTGTAAAAATAATTTGTTGCATGGTAATGCAAATAACGCGTTTGGCCGTGTTTTGTATGAATTTTTTGAAAGTTGTTGACACATGTTTTTAAACTAATTCTATACGAAAAACACGACATTCCCGTTATATGTTATATATAGCTGCGTTAGCACGCGATAAACAAAATTTACAAAATAATGGCCATAACCTCTACAAGCAGAACTTTGAGTGCATTTAATTTAATTCCATAGCCGAATGCTTTTCAGCAATCGTTCTCTCTGATATTTCATAGTCTCTCGATCTTCTAGATAAACTAAACCCACCTTCCCTGATATCCAAATGACCGTAATCAGATGACATTTTGTTGTCACTTATTCCGCATTCAATTTCATCAAACTAGAACCAAGGTGTTTCTACAAACTGTTTATTATTCTGACGTCATTAAAGTCTTCATTTAAATTCTGTAAGGTTAGGTTTTCAATATAGGTAAGCCCTTTAACGATCACGCGCCTTCCGCGTGCCGCGCGGCTCGCGTGTTAAGAGGGAATCGCGTATGAGATCAAAAATTAATTTTGATACTTTAAAATTCAATATAAAATATAATTTCCAAAGGATTTTTAAATTGAGTGCGCAAAACTGTAGTGCAAATTTTTCTGAATCGTTACATAGCAAAAGAATTAAAATTTTTCAACGTGAACTATTTTTTTATTGATCCTGAATTTTCAGAAGACTCTAGCGGTTCTAATTTTTATGGTATTTTAATATAGTGCAAACAGAGCGCAAGTTGAGAGCGAGTGTAATAGATTTTTAGGTCGAAACCCATAAATTTATTAACGCTACTATTTTTAATTGTCCCGTGAAGATAGACGGAATTATCATACGAGAGTCGCGAGGAGCGCACGCCCGCGCGCACCGGTGTCGCGACGAAAATTATTCCGAGATCCTTTATGTAGACCTTAATATTTATGTAGGTTACAATTCTTGAGTTGTCTTAATTTTGATTTTACAGGATAGTAGTGACAATTTTTCCGAATCATTACGTCACCAAAAAGTTTAAATTTTAATATTGCTTCTGGGTGAAATTGATTTTTATACTTTGGACGTCTATGATGTTCTCAGTTTTCTTGGTTTTCTAGTTGCGCGTGCATAGTAAGATAGCGAAGTAGGCGCTCTACAAGAGTGCACGTTGAAGGTTGCAAGTATATTATTTCTACTATGAGAAAACTATTTTTTTTATGCCTGAATAAATCCATAGACATTTATATATTTACTAGACTGTTGACTCCCTTATTTATCTAGCTTAAAAGATAGTAACAAAATCTATGTATTACATTGCCTGATGTAAGCGGTAAAAAACAAAATAAAAATATTGTGTGTGTGTGTGTGTGTGTGTGTGTGTGTGTGTGTGTGTATTTCTGTTTTGTTTTTCTAATACTTATAAATTTTTTATATCAATAATATGGATGGATATTTTATATGTATGCATACCGCTTGCTTCATACGCACGCGCCATGAGTTTTATACATACTTTTTGTGGCCATGTATTTCAGGCAAGTCAACAGTTTAGTAAATATATAAATGTCTATGAATAAATCTTGAGGCTTGGCGCGCGCAGGCGCTTGGTGACGCAGGCGGGAGTTGCGAGGCATGGGGAGACCGCGCGCAAGCGTTGTGAATTGCATTCCGCGCATTATTTCCAATTTAATCAAATTTATACTTTAACTAGTGATCTCAGGTTCGCATGTACGGCGCGATAGCACCTACCCAGATAACAATTTGTGACGGCTCACGTCACCCTCACAGCGTGATATCACGTATGCTTGCAACATCGCAGTCATATTGCCCTATCAATGTGATAGCGGCACGTGTGCGTGCATGGAAGGTGGCATTATGAAGTCATGCGTGAGAAGATATATGAGTGATCGAAAAGAATATTTTATATATTCTATCGTTGTGTATGATTGTATATTTATCATGGTGTATTTTTCATGGTGAGAATTTATATCACCCTCACGTGTGATACTCACACGTGCATGCACCAATGCAATCACTTTGCCTGCACAACGTGACGAAGTAAAAAATGATCAAAATATTAAATCGTCATGCATTTTACAATTTTATATAATGTTCTTATTAATATAACAATATATAAAAAATATATATTTTAGTATCATAGGAAACATTTTATGTATGATTTTTTTGTAATTTTTATTGCTAATTAATCAGAAATTATAGGACAAATACAGTTTCTTTTTTACTATAATTTTTAAATAATTTTCAATATGAAATTTGTATATAACAGACGTAATTTATATATAATATAGTTTTATATTATATACACATAATACATATAACTTTTTATTTAATATATTAAATTATTTATCTATTTATTTATCTATTTTAAGTATTTTCAATTTTAATTATGAATTTAAAAATATTACCAAATTATGTAATTTACAAAATTGTGCTTCCTTTTTTAACTTTTAAATTTTATCCCATTTTATTGTAAGGCAATATTACAATCCAGTTTCTAAGTTTAAACTTGCGCGCACGTTTATTCTGAACGCACCGCACTGACTGTGAAAAAAAAGTTCCATTCGCCGGTTGGCTGCGTTTGTACATACATACACTGATTGTGCTTAAGATTTTGCTCATGCAATCCTATTATAATTTGTTAAGTTAACTATATTGCAGAGTGGAAGGTTGAACGAGACCGTACCAATTAAGAAAAAGAATAAAGTAATTAGAGGGATAATTAAATCATTTGGAGGTATGTAGATACATGATTATTATTGTATGTTTCGGAAAACCCTTACGGAAATGAACTATTGGAAAGCCAATAATCACAATAATTACAATAGTGATTATTCATTCTCTAATAGTGATTATGTAGCATCTCATGATTGGATTATTCGCAATAATCATTTCCTAATAGTTTTTGAATGAGTGATTATTGATTTCATAATGAGATTATTTGCAATAATCATTCCCCAATAGTTCTTTTATGGAATGATTATTGATTTCATAATCAGGTTATTTGGAATAATCACCAGCACACTACTTTTAATAGTTAATATATAAATGATTATTAGTCGACTATTCACAATAAACCCAATAAGAACTGGATTATTTTATACGTTTATTAAACGCAAGTATGGTATAAAACAGGTATAGGTATGTAGCAGATATATATATATATATATATATATGTATATATAGGTAAAACGGTTTTTATACGTTAGTGCAATATACGTTTATAATAATCGTTCTTATTACGTATGTATAATACGGAAATATTTTATACGTTGAAAAATGGTTTATAAAATGCCAGAAATGTATTTACGTTTATAACACGTATAAAAATACTATAAAATACTATCATATTCTAATTAAACGTTTCTTAAATACGTTTATGATTTGTAAAAGTTGTCCCTTTAAATAACGTATCAAAAATAGGATTTAATATCCAGGTATGATATACTTTTTAAATATGTTAATAAAATTTAAGCGTAAATTGTATTTATACGTTTTTATTGCAGCAATATTTAAACGAATAATAAACGTATTTTATACACATTCGGTATAGCTAATTAAAAATTTATTGAAAACGTATATTATTTATGAAATGAAAAACATTTATAAATCATTTCAGAAATACCGAATACGGTTAAAATCCAAGACATTCAATTATTAATAGTTATTTTACACGTAAAAACATATTACGACGGTGCTTTCAAAAATTGAGCGATTTGCTTTGGTTTTGAGTCTCAGACATAGACTTTGTACTATGTCTATGGTCTCAAAGCTTTTACGCGACGCCAGTCTTTGCGCCTTCGCGGCTTGCGCGGCTTCCACTAGGTGGCCATGCCGCGGAGAATTTTCTCGTGAGTCAAGTGCGGCCACAGGCATTATATCTAGGCGCCACCGTGACCATCATTCTAAATCAAACTTGTTGAGTGAAACTTTTGGGAACTAGTTGTTGTAACCTCGAGACGAATTTTGCTCTCGTTTTTTTTTCAAATGTGATGTGTATGTGGAGTAAAATTTTATATTTTTACATGTAAAAATAACAATTTGTATTGTTATTAGATCTTGTACATAAATGTTTAATTCAGACTTAATCTTTACTTAATCCTTTTGAACGAAAAAAAAAAATATTTTTCTGGAAACTATAATTTATTACATTTAATTTATTGATTTATCAATAAATATTTTATATGACTATATAAATTGTAGTGACTATTGGGCTCAAATATTTTTTCAATAGTTCTGTGTAATAGTTCGTCCCAATAATCCGCGAAAAAAACTATGACGAATAATCCAAGTTTTATTAATAGTTTTACTAATAGTTACAATAGTTCATTTCCGTAAGGGTCACATGTGTAGACGATATGAATCTCAATTAGTGCACTCATATCAGATTCATGTCGCCCGCATGCGTGCGGCATTCACACGTGCGGGCGATATGAGCCTCAAATGCGGACATATCTGCATGGTGCTGTGCAGGCACACTGTGACGATTATTACACACACGTGCGCGCACCGTGCACTCACTATGCAGGCATTTTGTTATCTGGGTAGTACAAGCATTCATCACACGATCATCGGTTTATTATTTTGTTATTATTTTTATCAAAAAGTATTACAAAATTTGGGCGGTTGTGCATTGCTACTACAATTTTAGATTTAACGTGGTTATTCATGTTACATTATCTTTATATGTCAAAATTTGTTTCTGTAGTTTATTTGGAAGGATAATCATATTTAAAATTTACGTTAACAAATGCGTGCGAATGGTGTATAAAGTTAAGGAAAAATTTTGGGCACCAGACGTAACACGTACATTAATATTTAATTAATTATTGAACGTTTTATCAACTTTAAATTAACTATTATTAGTTCTAAAATTTTAATTTTAAAACTTTAACCAATAAATAAAATAAGTAATTATGTAATTAAGCATTAAGTTTTTGAAAAAATAAAAAATGTTTGTTAAAAAATCTGGATTACTTTCACATCATTTTTTGTTTATATATGTTCCTTTTATGTAGTAGTAGTAGTAAGGTACTTTATTCCTTGCGGAGTACATTGCGGACTTCCGCTCCGCTTACATAGTTCCAACCTTTTTATTTCTTTACAACGCACGAGAGAGAGAGAGAAAAATCACTCATCCATTCATACCTCCACACTCATTCTCTAGACCTCTGTTTCCGCCGCTTTCTTCCACACTTTCCTCTCTTTCTTCCACACTCTCATTCATACCCAGCCACCCTCCTCCCTTCCCCAACTCCTCCAGTTTTTTCATCAAAACCTCTCCCTCCCCCCTCTCACCTAAAACCTCTCCTACCATCTCCTGCCATCCCTTTTCCGTCCCCCAATCCGTGCATTCCTCCCATATATGTTCCCACGTTTCCTCTCCCCATCCACATATCCTACATTTTCTTTTCTCTTTCTCTTCGAAGTATCTACCTCCTCTCATACCGTCTCCTAACCTAAACCTTGCAATCCTTTTCCATCTTTCCTCTTTCCAATCCCTCTTCAAGTACTCTGGCACTCCCTTTCCCTTCACTCTGTTATACCATCTGTTGAATTTTGAGCTCCTAATTTTTTCCCACCTTTCCTCTTCCTGCTGCCTCCTCTCTCTTGCTACCACCTCTTCCCCCCTTAATCCTCCCTCTTCTCTCAACTTTTCTATCTCCTTGATATTCCAGCTCTTTTCTTCATAAAAACCTCTTCTTTCTTCCTCCCATTTTCCTATCACCTTTCCCTCCTTCGCTCTACCTCTTATCTACTCCCAACACAACCTTGCCAACTCCCCCCCTCCTCTTCCCAGTTTCTTTTCATAACTCCATGCCCTCATTCCTGCCCTTCCCCTTAATTTTTCCCTATGCATCTCCTCCCTTACCATGTACCCCGGTATGTACCTTCCCACCCTTATTACCCATTTCAAATACCTGTCCTGTATCCTCTCTACCCTTTCCCTTTCTTTCCACCCCCAAATTTCTGCCCTATAGCTAACCACCGTCCATACCAACCTATCAAACCACATCCTTCTAACCCAGTCCTTTCGGAATTTCCTCTTTCCTATTCCCCATACTTCTCTCATCACCACCGCTCCTTTTTTAACTTTCTCCTCTATATGTTCTTTCTGTCCCCCATTTACCATCATCATGTAGTCCAGATATTTATACCTTTTCACTTCCTCTATTTTATTTCCTTTCCATTTCCATATTATCTTTTTCTGTCTCCCACCCCCTCTTCTACACCTCATCACTTTTGTTTTCTCCACATTTACTTATAATCTTTTCTGTTCTACATATCCTTCTAATGTTTTTATTAACCCTTTCATCCCTGCTTCATCCTCTGTCACCACCGCCACATCATCCGCATATGCCAGGGAATAGATTTTTCTTTCCTTCACCTTTACTCCCCCCCATCACCCCTTTTCCAATTCCTCATCCAAATCCGCTAGCAGTAGTGTGAACATGCATGGGCTCAACGGACATCCCTGTCTCACTCCTCCACCTGTCCAAAAGTTTCCCCCCTCCCTTTCCCCCGCCCTTACTCTACTTATTGTCTCCTCCAAAACTTCCTCACACCTCACCACCAAACTTTCTCTCACTCCCTTCCTCCTCATTGTCTGTACCAGTATCTCCCTATCCACCGAATCAAACGCTGCTTTCATATCCACAAACATAACTACTATTTTGCCTTTTGTTTCCGCTATTTTCTTATTTATCAAATAATTTAACACGTATATGTGGTCTATCGCTCCTACCCCTCTCCTAAACCCCGTTTGACTCGGTGATAATATCCCTTTATTTTCCACTTCTTCCCTCAATCTCTCCGCCAAAACTGCCGCGTACACTTTATACGCCGTTTGCGTAAGCGTAACCCCCCTATAGTCTTCTACCTTTTCTCCCTCCCCCTTTTTCACAATCGGTACCACTATTCCTTCTCTCCAATCTACCAGCCATCCCTCTCCCTTTCACACTCTATTACATATCTCCCACAACCATTCCCTTATTTCTTTTCCCCCATATTTCCATACTTCATTCGTAATCCCATCCCCTCCTGCCGCTTTTCTGTCTTTCAATCTCCTTATCGCCCTACCAATTTCCTCTCTACTAATCTCTTCTTTCTCCTCTACCCCTCTCCCCATTACCTCCCCTCTTATCCTCCACTCCACTCCCCCCAGCACCCCTCTAAAGTGTTTTTTCCACTCCCCCATTTCAATCCCTTCCCTGACTCTCTTTCTCTTCCTCCTTCCTTTATTCCCTACCTTCCACACGTTCTTTTCGGATCTTATTCCTTCTATTTCCCTCTCCCATCTTTCCCTCTCCTTTTTCTTCTTCTCCTCACAATGTTCCCTGTACCTTTTCCTCATTTCTTTATATTTTTTCCCTCTTTCCCCTCTCCTCCTCCACCATTTTAATTCCTCCATAACCTCTCTTTTCCTATCCCTACATTCCTTATCCCACCATCCTCTCCGTTCCTTCTTCTCTTCCTTCTTTACTCTCTCTAATGCGACTTCTACTTTTCTCTTAATTTTTCTCCAAACCTCCCCTACCCCCTCACCATCCCTCTTCCCCAGGTATTCCTCAAATTTCTTTTTTTCTTTCTCCGTCCAAACCCCCCTTCTTCCTCTCCCTTTTCTTTTCCCGGTCCTCTCTTCCCTCCGCCCTCCTCCCTCCACCCATACCGTTATCGGTTGATGATCGGAGTCTACCCAATCCTCCACCTTCATCTTTTCCACCTCCCTTCTTGTCTCCTCATTTCCGATCACATAATCTATTACGGTCCCTCCCTTCCCTCCTGTATACGTCCATTCCCCCTTCTCATCCCCCTTTAAGCTTCCATTCAATATTGATCATCCCAATTCTCCTATATAATCACATAGCTTCTTTCCCTCTCTATTTACCTTTACATCTTTCGAGCTCCTCTTTCCCTGTTCTACCCTTCCCTCTTTATCTTCACCTATTCTTCTCCCTTCTCTCCCCGTTCTAGCATTGAAATCCCCCCCTATTAACACCCTCACCCCTTCCTCTCTATTCTCCATCCACTCTCTCAGCTTTTCCATTTCTTCCTCCAAATCTCTATTTACATACACTCCTATTAGCCTCCACCACTCTTCCCTAAATTTACTTTTACTGCTTGTAACCCCTCCTCTTTTCTTTCCTTATTATCCTTTTCTCTCCCTATCCCTTCCCTTATCCTCACAATCATTCCTCCCATTGCCCTCCCTTTCTTACTCTTCCTTGCCGCCTCCTGCACTTCTCACACGTATCCTTTTGGCAGCCATTTTCGAACTCTTTCCCATCCCTTCTTCTGTAACCAAGTCTCACTCAGGAACATCACATCCCATTCTTTTAGTCTCTCCCTGAAATCCTTCTCTTTGTTTTCCATGCCTGCCACATTCCAAAAGCCTATCTTATACTTTCTGCCATCTTCTTTTTTCTTATTCCTCTTTTCCCCGTGCTTCTCATTTTCTATATTTCCTTCTATTTCCCCCTCTCCCTCTCTCTCCGTCCACCACTCTACTAAAAATCCTCTTTCTCTTTTTCCACCCCTCTACCCTTCTCCATTCCCGCCTTCCATTCTCTTACTTCTTTTCCGTGCCATTCCCTCAACTCATCCTTAATCTCATTCCATACCCATAATTTCTCCTCAATCCATATTTTCATATATCCTACTCTTACTTGCCTACCTTCCCTCCTTATCCTTTCCGCTTACCTTCCTTATCCGCCACTCTATCCTTCTCTCCTTTCCTGTCAGATCATCCACTATCCACTCCCTTCTTTCCCTCAGTTTCGCTTTTCCTTTCATCACTTCAATTTTCTCCCCTACACTCGCTAATCTTACCCATACCACTTCCCTTCCCTCCTTATCTTTCTTCTCTATACTCCTTATCCCTTCCACTCTCGCTGTCGCCCCCGTCGCCCCCACAATCTCTTCTATCTCTTTTCTTAATCCCTCTATCTCTTTCTCCTTTGCTTTCACTCCTTTTACGATTATATTTCTCTTCCTCTCTTCCCTTTTCCTCTTTTCCCCCTCTAACTCTATTCTCCTCATCCTTTCTTCTAATTCCTTCATCTCTCCCTTTCACTTTCTCTCCATCTGCTTTACCCCTTCCTCTTCCTTCCTTTCCTCATCCCCTTCCTCTTTCTCCTCCTTCCCCCTACCCTTCTCGATCTCCTCCACTCTTTTCTCTAAACTGTCTAATCTTTTCCTCATATCTTCCATCCATTCTCTCATCTCTGCTTTCCCCTCCTTTACCTCTCTTAATTCCGCTTTAATTTCCTTAAAACCCTCCCTTACCTCCCTTAATATCTCCCTTAACCCCCCTTCTTCTTGCTTTTCCGGCTGCTTTTCTAGCTGTTTTTCCGGCAATCTCAATATCTTTATACTTTTCTTAAAGATATCTGCCCGTAATGCATCTATCTCTTTCCTTTTCTCTCCTCTCTTAAACGCATCTATCAGCGACAGACTATATACTCTATCCCTCATCCCCTCTGCTTTGCTCGGTCTTCCCACTTTCCTCTTCTCCTCCCCTTTCCCCTTCTCTACTTCCCTTTCCCCTCTCCTACCTTCCTTCCTTTCCTTCCTCCATCTCGTCTTTCCTTTAACCTGCCAACTTTCCCTATTCAGGAGTTTATTTACTTGCAGTCGGGTTGTAAATAAAAAGAAAAACAATTTTTTTTTTAATTAAGTAATCTATTTTAGAAAATAGATAACTAGAAAATAGATAATTAGAAAATAGATAGAAAACTGTAGAAAATATTTATTAAAAATATGACTTTTTATATTTAAGATGATCACACTTTTACTCTAAGAAAACAATTTAATCAAGCTTAATAATATTTTTAACTTATTTTTACAATTATTGTACAGATGTAGCAAATATAAAAATACAAAATCATATATTAAGATATTATATCGGTTACTCAAACGTTACTCCAATTCAAAATTTCCCGCAACTGCACTTGCTCTCTCCTGCTATGCTTCTCACTTCTATTGCCCGATGTCGCTACCCTCCCTCTTTTCTGCTTTCTCTCTATACTCTAAACCTGCTCTCCCGTCTAACCTCCAAATCCCGTCCCAACCCTACTGTCACTCCTGTCTCACTATTCCCTTACCCCGGCCCTTTACCCTTATTCACCCTCTACCACCAATCCCTTCCCTTTCCCTTCACCTCCTCGCACTCCACCACGTCTCACCTTATCCCCTAATACCTGCTTATGAATCGTACTCTCCACACACACACACACACACACACACACACACACGCACGCACGCACGCACGCACGCACGCACGCACGCACGCACGCACGCACACACACACACACACACACACACACACACACACACACACACACACACACACACACACACACACACACACACACACACACACACACACACACACACACACACACACACACACACACACACACACACACACACACACACACACACACACACACACACACACACACACACACACACACACACACACACACACACACACACACACACACACACACACACACACACACACACACACACACACACACACACACACACACACACACACACACACACACACACACACACACACACACACACACACACACACACACACACACACACACACACACACACACACACACACACACACACACACACACACACACACACACACACACACACACACACACACACACACACACACACACACACACACACACACACACACACACACACACACACACACACACACACACACACACACACACACACACACACACACACACACACACACACACACACACACACACACACACACACACACACACACACACACACACACACACACACACACACACACACACACACACACACACACACACACACACACACACACACACACACACACACACACACACACACACACACACACACACACACACACACACACACACACACACACACACACACACACACACACACACACACACACACACACACACACACACACACACACACACACACACACACACACACACACACACACACACACACACACACACACACACACACACACACACACACACACACACACACACACACACACACACACACACACACACACACACACACACACACACACACACACACACACACACACACACACACACACACACACACACACACACACACACACACACACACACACACACACACACACACACACACACACACACACACACACACACACACACACACACACACACACACACACACACACACACACACACACACACACACACACACACACACACACACACACACACACACACACACACACACACACACACACACACACACACACACACACACACACACACACACACACACACACACACACACACACACACACACACACACACACACACACACACACACACACACACACACACACACACACACATCAATTACTTTCGCTACCGGAAACGGAAGTCCATATGTTCCTTTTATGTACTTTTATATATTTTGTTTATAATATAAAATTATATAATGTTTTTATAATTACTATTCTTTAATGGGCATTGAATTCAGAAATAACAGCATGGCCGCGTCCAGAATATCATACACGTAACCTCAATTTCAGTCTATTTTAGACGACGCTTTAAGGGCAATAAGTAGTGAAAAAAATAAATAAATTTTAAAAATAAAAATCGGTTTTTCGATTTTTAAGGTAAATAATCGATTTGCAAAAAAATCAAATACCAGAAATCCGATTAAAAAAATCGATTTTTGAACCAAAATAATTGATCTTGTAAAGAATCGAATCGGAATCAAACATCCCTACTTATTCGTCTTATTCATCAACATTAATTCACTTTTTAAAAATAAAAATGGTAAAACGCATAGTACCAGGATGTTTCATCACGACAAATTCTTTAGACAAATATAAAAATAAATTTCAGAAAGTATTGGACTGGAAAATATAAAAATTAGTTTCCACAGGTAAAAAATTATATTAATCTTATTAATATTTTATTTTTATTAATATAAAAAAATATTTTTCTTGTTGATACAATTTATATATGTGTTTATTGATACTTTATTTATTTAAAGCAAAAAAAAATTATTATTTTTTATTTTATTATAGTTTATTTTTATTTCGTTCTAATATGTAAAATATTTAACATGTTATACTAGCTTATTACATTGCTAAATGTATTATATGTTATTAAATAATTAAAGAAAAATTTAATGTAAAAAGTTAATAAAATTTTAAACTTTATTATTCTATACTGTTTATGTCACACATATATTGTACTTTAATGTGTGCGATCTTTGAAACCAACATGGCGCCCCCCCCGCCCCGCGAACGTGCCCCTGTAGGTTATGCACCGTCCCACTATTCCTAAGTCCGTGATATTGATGTGTCAAAATGTTAAAATTGCCAAAATGTACATCATCGTTTATTTGGTTCATACGATAAAAGTTTTTATATAAGATCGGCCTATAAAGACATTTTTTTTATCATTACTAGGGAGTGGATATTAATGTAGGTAGAATAATGCACATACCGATTACATTAACCTGCAAAAATAAACATTTTTTTTGCGGATATATTAAGACTAATTGTAAGTGATTTTTATAGACAATTTTGCATACTGGACACGAATTTATTACTCAAATTTGGTTAAGAACAATGGTTTTTGGCGCGTATAACTTTTTTCTTTTTCCAATTATATCTAGGAAATGAAAGATTGTAGTGAAATGGAAAAAAATGCATTTTGAAGCTAAAAATTTATACTTTCATGTAACATTAAGGAAATGTAGAGAAAAATTCTGGTACGGGTATTATAACACCATGAAAATTCTCAAAATAATCATTTTTTTATCTCGTTGATGTCATTTTTCTCAAAATTATGATGTGATAGCCAAATGTGAGTAACAAATTCATATCTAGCATGCAAAATTGTCTGTAAAAATCATTTACAATTAGTCTCATTATATCCACAGAAAAAATGTCTATTTTCGCAGGTTAATGTAATCAGTATGTGCATTATTTTACTTATATTAATATCCACTCTCTAGTAATGATAAAAAAATGTCTTTATAGGCCGATCTTATATAAAAACTTTTATCGTATGAACCAAATAAACGATGATTGACATTTTGGCAATTTTGACATGACACATCAATATCGACATAATTATTAACCTATTATGTACAAATACTTATCTGATTTTATATTAAATTTATTATAGATAAACAGAAATAGATTCTTAATAAAATTCTCATTGCGTATTTTCGCAATAATTTCATTATTGTAATAGGCATTCCGTTCAGAGAAGCACATTGCCATCCCTGAACGCGCGAAATTCTAGCCTTATCATTCGTAATCTTTAAACTGTTCCCATTTGAAAATTATTATAGCCTCGACATTTTGGTATTAAAATTTTCGTCTTAAAATTTTCCAAAAAATCTGTCACTAAAATATTTATCGTGGGTTTAGGAATACCCTGTATAGTGTTATTCCTTGCTAAAAGAATCCTTTAAACAGACATACGATGAAGTTGCAGAGGCAACTAACAACATAGCGGCGAACGCTCACGTACATACACTATCAGGCGCGCAGTTCACCCACGTATGTCTGTTTAAAAGACGGCGCTGATTGGATTAGTTTTTCTCAATAATTACTGCTTTATTAAACATTGTAGAAAAAAGTAGTTCAGGACTTTTCGAATCAGTTTTTAGCAAGAAATAACACTATATAATTAGTGGGGTTCTTTTTTAAGAAATACTCTGTATACAGGGTGTTCCATTTAAAAAAAAACGGACCTCGATAATTCTTCAATGAAGCATTTTCAACAAAAATGTTTCAGACAAAAGTTATATGGTTTTAAAGAGGACATAAGACGATGTCATTAATTTAACCTTGAATAGTTGCTTAAAGATCACGTAAAGGTCACCTTCAATTTTTTAAATGGTACTACCTACTTTTTATTGCATATTCTTGTAGCTTATCTCGAGACCTTTCTAAAACACTATAAATAAATGTTTTTTTCGTTGAGTTTTTTCGAGTTATAAGACTTGAAAGTTACAGTACCACCGGTATTAGCATCACTTGAAATGTACCACGTAGAGGTTGCCTGGTCGGATCTCTTTTGTGTTCAAAGAAAAATCGAAAGATGATCCAACCAGTCAAGGTAATATCAGTCGCTAATCCAGCCAGCGGTACTGTAACTTTCAAGTCTTGTAACTCAAAAAATACTTAACAAAAAAACATTTATTTATTAATATGTTTTAAAAAGGTCTCAAAATAAGCTACAAGAATATGCAATAAAAAGTAGGCAGTTCTATTTAAAAAATTGAAGGTGACCTTCACGTGACCTTCAAGCAACTATTCAAGATCAAATTAATGATCTTATGTCTCCCTCAAAACCATACAACTTTTGTTTAAAACATTTTTGATAAAAATGCTTTATTGAAGAATTATCGAAGTCTGTTTTTTAAATGGGACACCCTGTATACCAAAATTACTTAAGGCTTCTGACTCCTCAGCCGAGAACTTCGCGTTGACGGTAGCGACATTTCGTCGCGGATAAAATTAGATCTAATACACATGAAACGTAACAGATTGACAATGAGATGTTGTCGTGCATGTCATTTTGTTATTATGTGTTTCATTGTGAAAATTTGACTTGTCTCGTATTTATCAAATTTGTAAAAATAAACTGCGAGTAAAGTTTCTTTAAATTTTATATATAAAAGTACATTTTTCACTCCTTTCAATAGCTATCCGTGTTTTTCTGTCTGAATAAGCGTCACTTTACGTGCTTTTTACGACTATTTACTGACTGCTAGGCGAAAAAAGGATAAGTGATCGATATTTAGAAGTGTTTTAAAGCCATTTGATTAATCTGTTTTATCCAAATTGGCTTTATTTACAAATGGCATGTTTGACAAAATTATGTGACCATGTGTTTTCCTGTTTCAATAGCTTTACTTTACATGCTTTTTCGACTATTTACTGACTGTTGGGCGGAAAAAAAGATAGTTGTGACCGATATTTAGAAGTGTATTAAAGCCATCTACTCAGTCTGTTTTATCGAAATTGATTTTATTTACAAATGGCATGTTTGACAAAATTACGTGTCATTTCACACAATTTCTCGCTTCTGACGTCACGACTTCAATATAGCCGCGGCGAGTACTCAGGAGCCTTAAAACGAAAGTTTCAAGACACTCTTGAATGACGTGTTTTGGGATTTAATTACCTTAAGGTACAAAAAAGAAATTACGTTGCGTCTCAAAAAACTAACAACTTTGTGAAAATTGTATAAATGAAACTTTATTATATTATATTCTTATCTATATATGTATATTTTATAAAATATTTTTTGTATGCGATGAGTAAAAACAAATATCGAAGAAAATGATATTCACCAAATGGTTGTATATCGAATTATCTTATTAATCAAAAATAATAATATTAAGCATTTTGATAAGTTCACTAACGTGATAAAACTTCAAGCAATATCATTATTAATGTACTAAAAATATATTATCTAGTTCTGCGTAATTAAAAATCTAACATATCTCTTCATGTATTAAAATATATATTCGAGAAATGAAACATGTCGAAAAAGTTACATATTACATTATCTCTTTGTCATGTAAAGTATTGATTATTTGCCTAACTCAGCATATTTGCTTTACTTCTGTAATGTTTTCAAAAAATTTATCTTACTACAATAATTTTTGTAGCATTTATCACATTATACCAAATTATCAATTTTATAATCTGACATAACATTTACAAAATTGAATAAAAATAATTTAATCCCAAACGCAACAATTCTGACGAGGTATACTTGACAATTCACTTATTCTTTATTAATCATTAATTATGCGTCTGTATTTCCTATTGGGTGGGAAAACTTCTTCATCTTCCTCCTTGTCTGGCGCGAGGAAAGGATCATCATATGCATAATTTGGCGCCCACTTCAATAACAATTTCTCAAAAAACTCTTCTAAATTTCTAGCTTCCTGGTAAACTTGCGAATCCACCTGAAAAAAAGATGATGTAAATAAAAGCGCAAAAAGACGGTAATAATAAGCACAGCCATAAATGCTTCGATGAATTAAATACCATTATTTAATATTATTATTTAATAGAAACACATAATTAGTGTGCAGGTATAAACATTATAAAAATACACATTATGTGTCACAGAAAAAAAGTCGCTAATAAACGTCCTAAAACTTTATTCCTCCAAAATTAAACATTGCACTATATTAATGCTGCTAAAAGCATGATCTACTTAAATAATTAAAAACATAATAACTCATAGCTCATATATTTATGGCTTTTTTCTATAAAAAATCTGTTAAAAACAAATTCTTCAAAAGTGATAATAAAATGCGCACATTTTTCTTTTGCAAGTTGCACAATAGTGAGTAGATTATTAATATTGATTATTGATGTTAGATCATTTTACACGTTTGCAACTTTCTAAACCAATAATTTGTTTATATTTTTCTTTTTAGTAAATATGAAATAAGAAATAAATAAACAAATGACTCTGATTTATTTCGTAAAAATAAAACAAGTCCAGAGATTTTTTCTTTTTTTTTTTTAATGGATTTTCGCAATATTAAAACTCAGCTTTGTTCTTATACCTATTATATGTCCAGAGAAAAATTACCATATTTATTCAATAAATGAACTTTGAAGACGAGAATCTTTTTGTTTCCAAAATGTTAATTTTTTAGACTTTTAAAAAACCCCTCAATTATAAATTAGTCATTATGTTGTATTCCTTCTTACATAAGACAAGTGTTTGCCATCGTCGTCCCAACTCTGATAATAAATAAAATATAAAAATTAAGAATCTCGATCAGCTTACGGGATTGTAGGTAAAAGCATTCTTGAACATGAGCCTAATGTCCGCCATGACCTGTCTCAGATCCGTATAATGGTCTATGTGATCGGATTTCAATTTATCCCTGATTATATCTAACGCAATTGGCTTCTTGATAATCCGATGATAATCAGTAATCTGTGATGACAAAAACGATCATTTAGATTATCTTGATTTATCAATAGAGTACCAACGTCGAGAAAAAATTGTGCTTTCTTATTATTTACCTCGCTCGATACAACCTCCCGGAAAGGCAGACTTTGTTCATATTGACAATAAAGTTCTAAGACAATCCTTTGTGCAATTCGCAATTCTTTACCGCTCATACCGTTTGATCTTTTTTCACTGCTCGTCACGTCGTCCGAACAATCAAGTACATTTGTACACAACATACACTGCCAAGTTTCACTTTCGCTAAAAGAAATTAATGACTAATCAATAAAAGCCTCAATTAAAAATAAAATTTTGATAAAATTTCGATATTTTTTTTTATTTTATGTATTATTGATAATTATTTCGATTAGGGAATCACCCTCCAATAATCTTAACCTTGACACATGTTGTCGAGGCCATGACCCTGAGCGACTTTCACGAGGTTTTAGCCGTCGATTGTTATTCGTTAAAAAGCTATTAACAAAAAATGTTTCGATAATGAAACAAACTTTCTGTCATTTGGAAATTAGACTGGGTTGAGTTAGATTATAATAATCATGGAACAATACAATTATAGACCTCGTTTCGCCCCATAAGAAGAGAAAAGTATGAGGTGAACTTTGTCTCACGTAAAAAGGCGAAAACCCACGTGGGACAGAATAACGGGTTTACATTTAAAACATAATTACGCATAGGAGGTTGATTCATAAATTAAGGGAGACCGAATCTTTGACGAGAGGAAAGTGGTAATCGCAATAAAAGTAGTCAAGACACGTTAGGGAACTTCAACTAATTCTGTGATCGGTTGCATCTTACGCAGTTATACGACCAACGACGCTAGCTATACGAGCTGAATGTGAACTGAATATTATCAAACATATCTGAAAAATATCAAAGTTTCCCAATAAATCAAGACAAATTACGTAACTGCTCGTAAACTCTTATGTCGATTATCACCTCCTACTTACTTGTAGTTATCTAATCAGTCTCCCTTTCCAGGCAAAAATATTTTTCTACTGTTTCTATGTTATTTCTTTGCAAAAATGGTTTATTCTGCTAAGGAGTAGAAAACAGGACAGCGCAAGATAAAGATATACCATGAATGAGAGGCTTACTCTGGAAATGATTTTAAACTAGGTATATGACAATAAAGATGGAAGACTTTTGGACATTTGTCACAACATAATACTGCGTCTCCGCCATCCATACATACGGCACACCAATCTTCATTTGGATCGTCTTTCATCACCATAGAAGCTGTCGTACTTTTTGAATTATCTGCTAAAAGAAACAAAAAAATTGAAATAAAAAGCTTCTCAATCTAATTGAATATCAATCGCATCAAAGCAATTAAAGGGTTTTTTTACTTTTATCGCGCTGATTTTTTTACAAATTTTTTAGAAAAATAGATTAAAAAAATATTATTCAACAAATTACTTTTTATCCTTTATTTAATATTATTTAAAGTAATTTTCTATTTTTTAAATAAAAAAATTTATTAAAGATCAATTTATTTGATATTTATACAATTCATCGGTGACCATTCAAAATCTCCCAGTAGACTGATTGTGAAATTAAAAATTTATTTGAATTTCAACAGCTATCATCAAAACCAGAATTTTTTCGTTTTAACCATTAAAAGTCACATGTTTAAAAAAAAAAGTACAATTTTTATTTTAACTTTTTCATGTTTCCAAGCACCCCAAAATATAAAAAATTGAATTAAAGATAATTCTGGTTCTGTTAAAAACTGCGAATACTTTAATTAAAATGATATTAAAGCTTTTAATTTCAGTCCATTGGGAGATCCAAAATCACAATCATTTACAAACCACAGAAATCAAATGGATCTATTGTTAATAAATTATTATTCGTCTTTTGTATTTAAAAAAATAGGAAATTAATCTTGAAACAATAATAAATAAAAAAGAAAAAATAAATTTTAGAAAAATATCTACTTTTCTAAAAAAAAAAAAAAAAATGTTTAACTCCTTAAAAAATTCCTAAAAATTGATAAAATTATGTGACAATGTAGAAAACCTCCTTAAAGCTCCTAATTAGTCATTGCAGCCATATTGAAATTGATCATAATCATATTGATATAAAAAAATAACACGTAAAGTTTGATCCACGCCATTTGTAAATAAAAAAAATTTGTATAAAACAGACTAACAAAATCACTTTAAAACACTTTTTAAAAAATAGACTTTAATTCTTTTTCCGCCTAACAGTCAGTAAATAATTAGTAAAAAAGCACTTAAAATGAAGTCTTCAAGCAAGAAAACACACGGACAGCTGTTGAAAAAAGTGAAAAATATAATTTTACGTATAAAATTCAAACATAATTTTACTTGTAATACATTTTTACAAATAAGATAAATACGAAATAAGTTAATTTTCACAATAAAACATATAATAATGAAATGACATGCAAGATAAAATTTCATCGTCATGTCATGTTTGAAACCTATTAGTTCTAATTTTTCCCGCAATATTACGTCGCTACACAAAATTCTCGGCTAACTAGTCAGAAGCCTTAAGAGAATGTCAAACTAATGGAATTACCAAATTATAGAATACAAAATTCTTCGAATTTGCTGTCCAAATATAATTTTTTTACATATGTAAAGTATATACGAGAATAAATCGCAGGATACTCAACTTAAGCTTAAGAACAAAAAAATTAAAAATTGTTAAATATTTTTAATTTCTTTTTTTTTCTTTCTTTATTCTTAAGTGTAAATTGAGTGTTTTATTCTTATGCACTAAACATGCAAAAAAGTTTCCAATTTTATAAAGTCAAAGACTTGTATATTATAATGTTGGTAATTTTGTCTGTTTGGGATTTTCTAAAAACTACAATTAACATTGTAGTCTAAAAAATAAAATAGCACCAAATCTAACTAACCTGTTGTATTTTCAGTCATCGAATTTATATCCTCATCAGTAGAACTATCGACCTGTGCCGAGTCCGTCTGATTTCTTTGAGCTTCTGGTATTACTAGGATTCCATTACTATCTAATTTCGCAATAGTGAGCATTAAATCGTTTAATGATTTCTGACAAAACTTATCTAAACTCTTCTCGGTGTCATCCAACTTGCCAGGAGTGGTGACAGGACTGGGTGTTTTGGGTATGGATGAGCTGACGGCATGTAACAGCGAAACGGTGGCCGAATTTTGCAACTGCGGTGGATTGTCGCATGAATTGCTGTTCATATTAGCGCTGTATTTTTGATTATTGCTGGTTTGTTGATTTCTTAACGTAATTTTGTATGTATCGTTGGTAGGAACTGGCGTATAGGTAGGTATCTGTCGAGGCAAGGTGTAAGGAAGGCAAGGATTCGCTTGCTGCGGTATATGCCAACGGTGAATAGGATAATTTCCAATTTGCTGTGTTGACGGGGAAGTTAAGTTACATTGTTGCAAACGCGTCGTCACGGGCACGACAGATGTACTTGCCGCTTGATACGTATGAGGTGGCGGTACTTGAACCCTCTGAGGATTTCCACTCGAAGAGTATCTATATCCATGAGAAAATCGGTATGGCATATGATTGGTGGATGCACGGAATGACGGATAGGGAGGTGGCGGAATAGAATTATGCGCAAGAAGCCCGCGCAAGCTAGTGTTCTGTCCAAGCTGCTCCAAACTTTGAGTTTGTTGATGTGGATGTGTGGACGACGTCACTTGCTGCTGATGGCAGGTGCCTAACGGGCGTTGCTGATGCATTAATGAAGATTGTTGCATTCTGCTGCTATAATTAACAGAATACGGTACCCGCGGTTGATGCGCTTGCGGCGACGATCTAGGTGACATGTTGTGTGGCGCAATGTACTGCTGCATATAATTTTGTGATTGTTGCGCGTGTTGTTGTTGTTGTTGTTGCTGCTGCTGTTGCTGCTGTTGTTGCTGCTGCTGCTGCTGATGTTGTTGTGGGAGATGCACAGGTGCTTGTTGCTGATAAGAATTTTGTTGTGCGTTAGTGGACTGCTGCGATACCATTATAGGCAGCAGTCCTTGCTGTATGACAACAGGAACGATACCATCTGCATGAGTATTTATCGAGTTCGCGGTTTGCTTTTGTTCGACCTGGGATTCATTGCAAGCCACCGTGCTGTTATTACTAGGAGATATGGACGGATATACTCTACCATCGACGACTATTGCCCCGATTGATGACATCACTGCGAACGCAATATGAATATGTTGAATTATACTTATATACAGGCTGAATATTGGTAAAGATATTAGGATCATTGCATCAATCGCTAAATCATCACCAATAAATAACTGTTTAAGAAAAATATTAAAATAATAAAATATAATAATAACAAAAAAATAAAATAAAAATAACATTTCAAGATAATAAATTGCAAATTGATATTTCTTATTTAATGTTCATGTGGATTTTATTAAAATACCACTTTTTATTTAAAAATGTAATTATATTAAACAATAAGTCATATCGAACTGACGAAATTAAAGCATAAGATCAAAAAGCCTATATAAATATAAAAATCGCTGTGACTGACATAGGCTTTTTAATCTTGTGTTTTAATTATATTAAATTCTTTTTATTTATTCATTGATTAGTTCAATTTTTTGTTCATTGTCTAATGCAATAATTCTAATCATCTTATTAATAAAAGTTTGGTCTACCATTAATTTTTAACACTGAAAAATCGAATTTGACAAGCCCCCCTAGAAGGGCCGTAAGAGCCAATTTGGCTCCAAGTACATTTTTGCGTAAATAATAAATAGAAAAAACTAAACGTATAAATATTTAAGTTTTAATATCAATGATAACAATGATATCACTAACTTATTGTTTAAATCTTTATCGCAAGTTTAGTCGAAAATGCATAACTGCATAACAAATGTACACTTTCGATAAAATATAGTAATACTAGGGTAAGTTAATATATAAATCGCAAAATTAACTAGAGACAATAATAACCAAAATAACTTCCTGACATTTATTTCACTTTTCGATATATTCATGTACATTCAGATACTTATTTTATCTCTTTATAAGTCCTTGAAAGCCGGGGAGAAGAAGTCTTTTGGATGTTGTCGCAGCTAACGTGTAACCTTTTGGATTTCGGCATCATCAGTTTCAAAATGACGGCCACCTAAATGCTTTTTTAGGGACCCACACAGATGAAAATCCCAAGTAATTGGCTGCGACAGCAACCAAAAGACTTTTTTGTCGCCGGCTTTCAAGGACTTGTAAAGAGATGGAATAATCTTGTAAAAAGATGGGATAAATCTGAATGTACAGGGCAAATATGTCGAAAAGTGAAATAAATATCAGGAAGTTACTTTGATTATTATTGCCTCTATTTAGTTTTGCGACTTGTATGTATATTGACTTACCCTCGGACATTTGTAAATATAATGTAAATATAAAGGAATGTATACACATAAACACACACACGCGCGCACGCACGCATACACATTCCCTTATATTTAATATTTTTCACCAGTCTTGGTATTTTTAAAATTAATTTTCTTATTGTTACTTTTTGTTATTGTTTCGTATTAAATAGACAAAATCATTGACGGTCAAAAAAAATTTTTTAAACATTTTTTTTAAATTTATGTATTTGTAAATTTAGGGTTTTATAACAAGCACTTTTTTTTTTGCTCTTTTTGCCGTAAACCCTTTAGTTTCAAAGTTATAAAACTTTTTATTAAAAATAAATTTTTACACAAAAAAATTCGATATTATTGCTAAAAATTATCGTATCAATTTTTCCCAAAGGTATTTTAAAGCTCAGAAAGCCTATTTTAAAATACTTTTATATTAAATTTGTTCGATGATGTTTTATCAAACTGGAGCGCTTCAAAATAAAACTAAAATATAGTAAAAAATATCAATCTTTAATTATATGTAATTTAGGAACAAAATGCCGTAAAAACAAAATTCAAATACAGATTTAAAGCTCTGCCTTTGCTGTTTAAAATGCGTGGTTGAAAATTTCTCTGCGATTTTTTTTCACCGAGATATTTAACTTTTCATGAGGTGCGAGAAAATTGCAAGTGTTTCCAAACTTTTGACCATACATACATGTATAAAATTGTTTTTCAAACAAACAAATAGATAGACACACATCAAGATATTTATTTATTTATTTAAATTCATAAAACTTGTAAAAAAATTCGTAAAATATATATGAATATAACATCAAATATATCGGATCCACATTGGCTCTAACGGTCTTTCTAGGTAAAGAATTAAATAAAAAGTCAACTATAATATATATAATTATAAATTTTTTTACCAAAATTAAAAACATAAGAAATAATGAAAAGCCACAAAAGAATATTATGTAAAAATAAAATTGAAAAAAGTTACAGCAGTTTGAATTTTACGAGGAACCAAATTAGCTGCCTCGTAAAATTCAAACTGCTGTAACTTTTTTCTCGGTCCTTCTAGTGTTAACACATCTATCCTTGTTAAAATAAAATCGTAAAATGCTTGGATAGTCACCAATAAAATGTTGTACTATTATTTTAGCAAAACATCTTTCAACAACTTAAGTATACAAATAATTTTGAAAGTTCTCTATAAATTTTCTAATTTGCTTCTTACTCTCTTTTTCAAAATCCTCTGTTTTTGACTTCAACATCTTTCATAGTCTGTACGCCTGATTTAAATATTTATCATTAAATCATTGTGAATAGTTTTAAAGAGCAGAATAAGAATTGTATAAAAATTGGTGACTATTCAATCATTTATTATCTAATCCAACAAAGATCGAATCTGTATTAAAAACATAATAATTTCTCATTAATAAAATAATATACATATATATACATACATACATATATATTACAAATGCAACAAAGAGTATATTCGGCATTTAACCAAATATCGAATATTCGACAAAGCCAGGAGCCGAATATTTGGCACAGATAAAAACTATTTAATCAGTGAAGTTTAACTTTCGAAAATTTTTAAAGTAGTCACAGGGCTGATAAAAGTGTTGGCGCAGTAATCGGTGCGCAAGTTATTGCTGTTTAAAATACAGACTAAAATAAAGTCTGTATTTTGAACAGAAATAAATTGCGCACCATTTACCGCGCTAACACTCTTATTAGCCCTGTGACTACATTATTTAAATTATATTTAGTTTGAATTTACAAGTTATATATTGTTTCTATTTTTAAAAAATTATTATTAGCATTTATTGTTAAAAAAAATTAAACTTATTTCCAGATGAAAAAATATATTTGAATTAACGGCGATTAATTTGCTTCATAAAAAATTTATAAAAATCTTGCAATTTGCAATCTTACTTGATTGACACAATAAGTTTAAATTTGTTTGCTTTTATAATAATTAAAACCTCTTTTTTGTTTAAAACTGAACTAAATAAATACATACATTATATATAATGTATATATTTATTTCAGTTTTAAACAAAAACATAGTTTTATAACCAGCAGTTTAATATCATTTTATTAGTTACACACACACACACGCACACGCATACGCACACGCACACGCACACACGACGCACGCACGCACGCACGCACGCACGCACGCACGCACAAAGTATTTATTCGAGCATAAAATGTATCGTTGCAAAGGTAGTAACAGTTTACTATAACCCAAATTTTCCTCTATTTTTATTGTTGAAATTAATCAGTATATGGCCGAATAATAGCTTAATATTCGGTGTTCAGCCGAATAATAAAAACATTACCAAATAAACAGAATACCGAATAGTTGTCATATATTCGTTGTAACTCGTATGTGTGCGTGTGTGCGTGCGTGTGTGGTTGCGTGCGTGCGTGCGTGCGTGCGTGTGTGGTTGCGTGCGTGCGTGTGTATAAAGTAGTATTATCATATGTGTACATTATATTACAAACCTTTTATTAAATCTGGTACTTTTTCTAGAGATAAGTGTATCCTGACAGGTATCTCGGGATTTGGTATATCAGCTCGTCTACTTTTAATTCTTTGTAAATGACTTGTGACAGATCTGTAATAATATTATTATGTATATTACATTATGTAAAATGTAACATGTATACAAGATGTCTCATCTTAAATAATTATTCCAAAAAATTTTTGCTTGCAATTTTAGAAAAGAAATGTTTCTAATAAAGTGGTCTAAAACAAATAAGTAATAAAATTAACTTTCAAAAAAAATTTTTTACTATTCTATTTTCTATTTTCCGCAATATTACGTCGCCAGCGTCAACGCAAAGTTCTTGGCCAGCTCTGCTTAACGCTATTTAAAATGTGCCATATTACCAATGTTTTTAATATAGTAACGTTATTTTAAAGTTCTATGTGTAACAATATGTATTACACAATGCGTTATTTAATTTGTATATGGCAAAATTAGATGAGATGATAGAAAAGAAAGGTATAGATGGAATAGCAATAAATAAATCTAGGATATACTTATTGTAAGCGTACGCGGATAATATTGTATCGATAGCAAATAACAAGAAAGCGATGCTAGACATAACAAACGTTTAAGCGTTTTCTGACGAAAAAAAATATGAAATTTATGTCCATATAAAACAAAATTGTGAAAATTTAATAGGAAGAGAAGAGAAAAAGTAGAAAGATGAAAATGAGAAGACAAGATTAAAAAGATATAAACATTTAACCCTTAAACTGTAATGCCGGTATATTCTGTTTTACAGACTGCTAGTAAAACTTTACTTGTCAATAACTTCCTTGACATACAAGAACCGCTCTAAAGTCATAGTACCTTCATATGCCATCTGTTACCAAACACTGCAGTGGTCTCATTGTCATTCGCTGAAGATGTGTAATGTAAAATGGTTGAAAAATTATAGCTGTTCCACAGTCATTCCGGAGTTTATCGTTTATGTTATTTTTTTGCAGTATTAGACATGTATTTCTTCATCCACGTCTTATTTATACATTTTAACTCTTATTTATTGGTGTAGCGTTATATTTTAACGTTTAAAATTTTTTATGATTTAATTTTTTAGAATTATAAAAATTTTTCGAATAGAAGTAATGATTTGTTACAAATTTCGCCTTTTTCGAATTTTGCCTTAAATAACTCCTACACTTTGTACCAAAAATGTTCTTTTTTATGCCCTTTCAAATGATATATTACAATATAGAGGAATATTTAAAATATTTAAATTGGAATTCCATAAGAGCACCTCTTGAGGGGAGCAATCTCTACAACCCTTTGTAAATTCGCGGTTTTTTATAATTTTGAATTATTTTCGAAATATAGCAGATAAAATTCTATATATTTTAGAAACACCTTGTAGATAAAATTTTTTTTACTAAACCTCACATTAAAACATCTTTCTTTACCTCCCTTATTTATAAATATTCAAAATAATTAAAAGTATACATTTTAGGAAATTATAAAATTAGCAGTAACATGACAGCAGTCTGCCAGACCGATATTTATGACTTCTGTTAGCATTACAGTTCAAAAGCTAAATCTAGGTTTTATATTAAATAATAATTAAAAACATATTAAAGAATTATGTGAGAAAGGAAAATATAGGATTTAGATATGAAAATGTATAGAAATAATTTCAAGAAAGATAGAATCTGTTTAAGTATTTGATTCGGAGTGTAATGGTATATGGGGTAGAAATTTGGGAGTGGGATAAAAAGAAGGAATTAAAGAAAGTAATAATAGACTATGTGAGATGGATTTTCGGCTTAGAGTTCTGTACACTAAAGTAAGTTATGTCAAGAGAACTAATAATGGATAAATTAAGAATCGGATGAGGAATTAAAGAGATACAAAAATAGGAGTAAACAAAAAAATGCAGAAAAAATAATTATTGAGAGGATAGGAATAAAAGAGAAGCCTAAATATCTAAAAAAAAAAAATTAGAATGTATAAAGATATGTATAATAATATGTAGTAATAAAGAATATAGACATATAAATTTTATAGGTTTTATAGGTAGGAATAGATAGCACCAGTATATAGAGTATGGGCGGATAAGTACGTAAGTAACTACTGTAAACCAAGTCCCTTCCTAGACTATTGTATGCTTAAGGCGATGCTGGAGTCGTCTGTATACGCAATTCGATAAATCTTTTTATCGAAGACACGGATTGAAAAATCCTTTTACAGAATGAAAGTACAGACAATAACGAAGTGCAATGGCTACAATTTGATATAAAAAAACGAAAAAAAAATTATAAAAATATAGTTATGTTAATCAACATTGCTACGCATAGACATTTCAGACTTTATACGTGCAAAATAAACATCTTTCAGCTTAGGAATTACAACAAGAAACAATACTGTGCTTTTAAAATGAGTCTAGAAGCCTTAGTATAAGAGAATTTCCACTTTGGGAATTTCATGTGTAAATTGGCGTACGGAAGCAGTTTGAATAATAACCGAGCTATAATTGTATAACATGGTAGTTGAAAGATCTTGCATTAAGTGGCGTTAAAGTCAAAAGAATAAGGACAGATGAGTGCGTTTGACAAAAAGCGCTAGCCTATTCCCCTCTTCGCCTCGCTCACGACCACGAGTCACTCGACTTTTCGTCAAAGAAAAATCTGCAATACCGACGTCGAGTGAGTTCCACTGTTACTTCAGCATCGCCTTAAAGTAAATAAATATGTAAATATGTATATATGTACATATATATACAGGGTGTCCCATTTTAATCCATCCACGCAAATATTTCCGTTCCCTTGCATTTTACAAGAAAATGTTTCAGACAAAAGTTGTATGGTTTCGAGGGGGACATAAGATGGTGTCATTAATTTGACCTCGAATAGTTGCTTAAAGGTCACATGAAGGTCACCTTCAATTTTTTAAATGGAACTGCCTATTTTTTATTGCATATTCTTGTAGCTTATCTCGAGACGTTTCCAAAACACTATAAACAAATGTCTTTCCGTTAAGTATTTTGCGAGTTGTGACGCTTGAAAGTTGGTGGGCCATTTTAATCCATCCACGCAAATATTTCCGTTCCCTTGCATTTTACAAGAAAATGTTTCAGACAAAAGTTGTATGGTTCAAAGGGGGCCAACCGTTGATGACCTTGAACTTGACCTTGAAGTCGATTTTCAAAGTCATTTTAAGATTAACAAGTGTTTTTTCAATGGAAACCCGTATTTTTGATCCCGGATTTGGAAAGAGCACAAAATTTTGCGTAAAAAATATGTACCCATGTTAGGGCCTAAAAGTGGACCATAGGGGACTTTTAGACGAAAACAAGTGATTTTATTTTAGCACTACTTTTAGCATTACCCAGGAACAACGACGTGAACGTAGTAGTTTGGAACCCACGTCGTTGTTCCTGGGTAATGCTAAAAGTAGTGCTAAAATAAAATCACTTGTTTTCGTCTAAAAGTCCCCTATGGTCCACTTTTAGGCCCTAACATGGGTACATATTTTTTACGCAAAATTTTGTGCTTTTTCCAAATCCGGGATCAAAAATACGGGTTTCCATTGAAAAAACACTTATTAATCTTAAAATGACTTTCAAAATCGACTTGAAGGTCAAGTTCAAGATCATCAACGGTTTGCCCCCTTTGAACCATACAACTTTTGTCTGAAACATTTTCTTGTAAAATGCAAGGGAACGGAAATATTTGCGTGGATGGATTAAAATGGCCCACCAACTTTCAAGCGTCACAACTTGCAAAATACTTAACGGAAAGACATTTGTTTATAGTGTTTTGGAAACGTCTCGAGATAAGCTACAAGAATATGTAATAAAAAATAGGCAGTTCCATTTAAAAAATTGAAGGTGACCTTCATGTGACCTTTAAGCAACTATTCGAGGTCAAATTAATGACACCATCTTATGTCCCCCTCGAAACCATACAACTTTTGTCTGAAACATTTTCTTGTAAAATGCAAGGGAACGGAAATATTTGCGTAGATGGATTAAAATGGGACACCGTGTGTGTGTGTATATATATATATATATATACAGAGGATGATTCAGGTCGCTCGCAACACCTGGCACTACATGTTTCTCATGAAAAATTGAGTCGAAAATGTTAATGGCAAAATGTTGAGGGGTTAATAATTTTTAAATGATGAGCGTTTAAAAATATCCAACTACAGGGCGTGATATTCGCGCCGTCAAGTGCGGCGCAACTAAGCCGCCGACTGGCCGCTTTGACGGGTACCGTTAAACGGCACGGTGCCAAACTTTAAATTTTATAAAAAGTTCCGTGAAATCTCTATTAACATTTTGAGTTTAGTTTAATTGTGACAAGAAGTAATATCAATTGCAAATTCGTTAAAACATTTATATGAATAAAAAATTTTTTAAATACATTTTGTGTAAACAAATAAATTAATAAATAAAATCAATAATAATTAAGTTATCTGATCAATTAGTATTAAAAGCTTCAATTGACAAGCATGTTTAAAACTTTTTTGTCAAAAGTTCTATCAAAAACAATATTAGAAAACAATTTACATTTAAAATTTGCATTTAATATAAATAAATATTACATGTTTAGAAAATAAAACAAACAAAAATCTAAATTGCATTATGAAAGAGAAAGTGAGGAATACAGTGGAGAAATCAAGGTAAGCAAATAATAAGCTATATGTATTGTTACTGCAAATTACATTAAAAATTTTTAAATAAATAAATAAATAAGTAATAAAAAATAAATAATAAATAAAAAAATCAATAATTAAATAAATAATTAAATAAATAAAAACAAAACAGTATATAAACGGCAAATACGTGTCGGGCGCGGTAAATAGTGCACGTAAGAAAATCTTAAATAATTGAGTAATCACATATAAAATTTCATATAAATTTAATAAAGAACGTTTCGGTTGTTGCTTTAAACCATCTTCAGCTTGCAAAATTCTTAATAGCGATTTCGGCTGGGGCACACCGGTTGCACATTTCAGGTGTCAGTGCAACTTTTGTGTTTGACTAGTTAAATAATTCAGTCCCTCAATGGTGCCGCGTGTTTGTTTGGACTCAATACACCTCATAAGTGCATATTGAGTGTACACAAAATGGAAAACAGTCGAAGCCAGTTTGTGTCCCACCGGTAAGGTGGCACACCGGTGCGCCCCAGCCGAAATTGCTATAAGAAATGTATGGAACAACACTGGAGATGAAGCATTAATGGCCGACGGTAATGAAGTAGAGGGCTTTCTCGTAGTAAAGTGACAAAAATGCGAGTTGTTTGGCTCGAATAATATGTACATGGCTCATACTTAACAACAGCAGTAGTTAAATTTTTAATAATTGATGCACCAAAAAAAGTCGATGCATCGAAGCGCGCTCACAATTTACTTATTTCAAAATAAAATAAATAAATAAATAAACAATAAAAATAAATAATAAAAATAATTAAATAAATAAATAATAATGTTTCAATAACTTTTGTCAAAAAAGTTTTAGAAATGTTTATCGACTAAAGCTTTCAATATTAATTGATCAAATAACTTAATTAATTTTGATTTTATTTATTAATTTATTTGATTACACAAAATGTATTTTAAAAACACACATAATTTACTCATATAAATGATGTTTTAACGAATTTACACTTGACATTATTTCTTGTCACAATTAAACTGAACTCAAAATGTTAATAAAGATTTCAAGGAACCTTTACAATACTTGAAAATTGGCACCGTGCCGTTTAAAGGTACCTGTCAAAACGCCCGGCCGGCGGTTTGGTTGCGCTGCCCTTGATGGCGCAAACATCATGGCCTGTGGTTGGATACATTTAAACGCTCAAAATTTAAAAACTATTGACCCCTCAACATTTTACCATTAACATTTTCGACTCAATTTTTCATGAGAAATACGTACGTGCCGGATGTTGCGAGCGACCTGAATCACCATGTGTGTTGTATACATACAGGGTGTCCCATTTTTAAAAATGCACCTCAATAATTTTTCAATGATGCATTTTCAGTAAAAATGTTTCAAACAAAAGTTGCATGGTTTCAAGGGGGTCATAAGATGGTGTCATTAATTTGACCTTAAATAGTTGCTTGAAGGTCACGTGAAGGACACCTTCAATTTTTTTAATTCGAAGAAGTATATAAAATCACACAAAAAAATATAGGCACTAGCTGATCTAGCTGCGACCAAAAAAGGCTTTCTTATTATCATTGTGTTGTTACATAAATATATTATTTTCTAAAAAATTAAAAAATAAATACAAGGTTCAAGGCTCCTAACAAATAACAATTCAAATGAGACAAGAGCTTCAGAGCCGTGCAGGGTGTTGTGCGCCAATGCAAAATAAATACCAAAATAAATAAACGTTTTAACTATTTAATAACTAGTCATCTTCAGTCCAATATTTGAATCAAATATATCTGCGATATTATTTTCTGTTCTCTGTAATCATGTTTACAATATTGATAATTTAAATATGATTACTACCTTCAAAATACCAAAAGTACGTGCGCTAATATTGAAAGTAAAAGACTTTCAAAGAATCAAAATTTTGAAAGTTCTTTCATAGTATAAATTTTAATTTTTAATTTTAATGTTATCGAAGTATAAAATAAACTATATTAAAATAAAATTTAATAATATTTATGGACATTTTCTTTTTTCATTAAAGTAACGATTTCTGTTTTAATAAATAATGCAACTTTGTTTTGACCAGTACTATAACATCATAAAAATATTAATATTAAGTATTATTTTTAAAATATTCCATATTAGACATATTTTATAAAATATTAATCTTGTAAAATGATATTTTATTGTGATATTAAAACTGTGTGTATGTGTGTGTCTGTGCATGTATTTGTATGCGTCTTCATATGTGTGTTCGTGTGCGTATGCGTGTGCGCGTTTGCGTGCGTGAGAGAGAGAGAGAGAGAGAGAGAGAGAGAGAGAATTAAACATATACTGGATATCTAATAATTATTAACACAACACTCATAGGTAAAGCGGACTTAAAATGGAAAAATCCTGTACCATTTTGCAATTTTTGTAATAGATCACATAAAATCAATTTATAAAGATCTGTAAATTAATGTGCATCCTACGACAATAGTCAGCCCAGAATTTCTGATTTTGGTACACGAGGCATCGGAAAAATGCCTCATATGACAACGTCTCCTTCATGCATAGTTATTATTATTATTTACAAATAACTCCTCCCTCTGCCACGCCGCAGATGCGTTAACTCTGGCTCTTCTTGTTGAATTGCGTTAATGCATGTTAATTCGCAGATTTCCTATAAATTGATTAAAAATTACAAAATTTTTTCTAAGATTCACAGGATATTTATTCAAATTTTATAAAAGAATTTTCTAAAAATTTTTGGATTTTCCAATAGTTTTCTTCAACATTCCAGAAAAGATTAAAGAATTTTTTAATGTAACTTTAAAAAAAAGTTTATTTTAATGTATCTTGTAATGTTCTTTAATAATGCTATCACAAAGAAAGCCACTTGAGTTTTAAATATTAAATTTGGGAAAGGTACTAAAAAGGAAAAATATAAAAATTAAATATAACATATATCTGTCTGCAATATAGATCTAACTTATCGGAAATAAAGAATTCAAAAAATGATTAAACACATAATGCTAATTTAGAATAACGTAGTATCTTTTATCACTAATTTTTTTTATAAAAACTCGCAAATCACAATATAAACGTGGAATATACGTGTGTGTGTGTGTGTGTGTGTGTGTGTGTGTGTGTGTGTGTGTGTGTGTGTGTGTGTGTGTGTGTGTGTGTACGCGCATACACACACTAATTGAATTTCCATTCAAGAATAAAATGATCAAAGAAACAATTTTTTCAGAAAAAGATAGAATTTAAATTTAATATGTAACAATGCATTCCCCAATCAACAAGTGCATCGTACCCGGCGACCAACAGCCAGAGACTTGGTCAGGCTATAAACGGCCACAAACGCAGTGCGCCAATTTAATCGCCTCCACGAATTGCAAAAGCTAACGGCCGCAGTCGGCCGTTATCAAGCATAACCTGCGCGTATGCGAAGTCGGCGCGCACACACAGTCTGACCCAGCTTTCCGCTGCCTGTATCACCGGCGCGCATAACAGAGACCGACACGCAAAACAGAAATAGCGCACGAAAGATAACCAAAGCGCCTCCAAAAAGAAACGGAGCGATCCGAGTGTGCTGATCGCCGAATATAAATAGCCCGACAATCAACACAGCATCACTATCCTCCGCCAAAAAACTAATCCAGCCAGATCTCCGCGGTCTCTCGACGTTCCCGATTTCGAAAGCAACTGGTAATTCGTGGTAGAGGTTCTCTGCCACTGTCGAGGTTCTCGACAGCCGACTGCTCCTGTTAGCATCTTTCCTCATCCAGTCACACATAAAACGGTATAGATATTCTGTCGCCTCCAAGGTTCTCGGATGTCGACTCTATCCAAAAACTCTACCCGTCGTATAAAACCGCAAACAAGGTTCTCTTCGCCTGAGGCATCAGTGGTTTCGTTATTCTTTCGCTACTGGTGTCCATGGCCCGAGACTATTAAGCCTAGGCTACACTCCCGTTAGAAATCCTATCTACGAGCACACACACGTAAATCGCAACAAAACTCCCGCGTGCGAATCCACGCCCACCGGCCGGTAAGGTTCCGTTCCGATCGCAACCCGCCTAGCGTTATGCAGACCGCGCTACCTGCGAAATACACCTGTACATATCGCATAAAGTACCTATCCGCATAAATCGTCCACGTCCACTGTAAATAAAATCATCCGCGTTATCTAAAATATATGCCATTCCACGTTACTAGAGTACATGTGTAAATTCGCGTCTCCGAAGTATTCGTTGCTTGAGATTCGCATCTCCAAAATATCAATATATTGTTCGCGACACAAAAAATTTCTATATGTAACAAACTATCGTTAACTCAACAAATATCATATTAATTCATTAACTGCATCCAACGCTCGTTATTCAACTTTCCTCCTACTCGAATCAATTTTTATCACTTGTCACGCACTGGGCCTCCATTCTTGAAATCATGTGAATAACTTTCGTATATAAAAGTGGCAAAATAGCGGAAGAATACCATTGAATAATTCCATTGCCTATTCTGCTATTTTTATATACGAAAGTTATTCGCATGTTTTCAAGAATAAGGCCCCTAAGCTGATTCCGCGCGATAAAAATTACAGTTTATTTCAAAAAGTAAAAAATTTCCATGATTACTAATAAATGCTATAAAAAGCCATAATTTTCAACGACAAAAAATAAATTTCCTAAAAATTTTAGATTTTTCCTGGTAGTAAACACCCTATATTCATTTTAGATCGCTCTACTTGTTCATGAGTGTTGCGTCAACAATTACCATACAATTAGTATAAATATATGTCTATATAACTTGAGTATACTTTTTACTATATAATAATTCCATGTCTGATCCTTTCTTCAAAACATGAGTGCCAAAAAGTATACAATGATCAGTAAGTCTGGACAGTTGATCTAAAGCAACTTTCTTCTCATTCAATGTATTCTGCTTTTGATCACATACTTCATTTAATCTCATTACCAATTGTTTTCCTCTCGTATTAATAGCATTTGTTAATCTGAAAACAGAAAAAAAAACCCAAATCTTATCTTCATCTAAATTTTATTCTTAAAATAATTAGAATATATATGTTACGGTAAATTTAATGTGTACAGTTATTATACATATTAATCGGTTGATATGCATAATAATCGCTCGTTTTGGTAAATTTGATTAATAAAAGCAAAAATGTTCGAATTAATCAAAATAACCGGTTATTATGCATAATGTCCACGGACAAGTGGACAATATGATTAATGAATTAAACGACTAAAAATATTTTAAAAAATGTTTTCTCAACCTGTCAATCTCAAACTGTTTTACTTACCATTAGTACAACTTACAATACATTTAAATATATTTTATATTTATTTGATTGTTTTATCTATTTTTCTGCCATTATCTAAAGAACTCTACAACGGCAGAAATTATTTAATAATTATTTACTGTAGGGGACCCAGCTCCAATCATGTTGACCTTGACATATGTTATAGAGGCAAAGATACTAAACAATTTTTCCTTATACGCTCTCGTACAGTTTTCGAGATATACTTATAAAAAAAGAAAACACAGGTTTTCTTAATTATTTCAAAAAATATGTGGAAATCGATCACAGAAAATTTAGGGTTGGGTTGGGTTAGGTAAGTTGTGGAGAGGGTCCCGTAGGGGTCCGGTGTCGATCCGTGGCTTCTCGAGGCTGCGGACCGACTCCGGATACAGGAAGTGGCGTTCCTGCGGTCCCGAGCTCGCTAGGGGGTTTGCGGTCCATTGTGGACCGCAGGCTCAGGGATCTCAGCGACCCTGGCGCCCGAGCTGAATACCGTAATCCATCACGTGCTGAAATTATGCACGGGATGGACCGGGGGCCTGGGCTTCACCGCCCGGGCCGCGAGGAGTAAACCTCTATAAAAAATCCGAGGGCGGCGTGCGCGGCGTGGGGTCCTGGGCCGTGTCATAGCGGTCCCGGCCTCCGTGTCGCGGGCGCCGACGTATTAATTAGGGGGGCGGCAGCCCGCTGCCGTGCTTTTTGGGGGTGGTCCGTAGGGGTCCGGGGTCGATCCGTGGTCTTTCGAGGCCGCGGACCGGCTCCGGCTACAGGAAGTGGCGTTCCTGCGGTTCCCGAGCTCGCTAGGGGGTCTGTGGTCTCTCGTAGGCCGCAGACTCAGGGACTTCAGCGACCCTGGTGCCCGAGCTGGATACCGTAATCCATCACGTGCTGAAACTATGCACGGGATGGACCGGGGGCCTGGGCTTAACCGCCCGGGCTGCGAGGAGTAAACCTCTATAAAAAATCCAAGGGTGGCGCCCGCGGCGCGGGACTCGGCGCCGTGTTACAGCGGGGTTGGTCTCTGCGTCGCTGGTGCCACTTCCAAACAGGTGGGCCGCGATGGCGCTCGTTTCGCAGACGGGTGCCGGGCCCTGGCCATCGCGCGGGGGCCGCTTATCGCGTGGAGGGCGTCGATGACCTTTGTGGCCGGGGAGCGGGTCGCTAATGCGTCTCCCTCTCGGGCGCGGGGAAGTCGGCTCCCCTCTGGGGTAGGACGGGCCGGCGGGACCTCGGTGTCACCGAACCCGCCGGGCTGGGCCGTCTCCGGACCGCCCGGACGCTTTCCGGGACGGGACGGGGCGGTGTGGGATGTCCCGGCGCGTGCACCGCGGGAAACTCTCCCCGGTGCATCGGGCTGGGACAGCCCCCGGGCCGCTCGGGCGTTCCCGAGGCGGGGCCGGGGGCGTGTAACGCGGGACGGCGGGTGTCTTTCCGCGAAGGGACTCGTCCCGGAGCGGGACAACCGTCGGTCCCGTGCTGAGGAGACGGGCCGTTGGGACCCCGGATTCCGGACCCAACGGGCTGGGCCGTCTCCGAGCCGCCCGGAATTACTCCGGGGCAGGGTCGGAGCGGCGGAGGGTGGTCCAGCGCGTGCCTCGCGGGAAACTCTCCCCGAGGTTGCGGGCTGGACCGACCCCGGGGCCGCTCGGAATCGCTCCGAGTCGGGCCCGGGGCGTGTGTTGGTTCGACGGCAGGCGGCGACCGTTTCCCGTTCCGAAGTCGCCTGTCGTCGGCCGGAGTGCCCTCTCCGCTGGATAGACCAGGGGGGGGGCGGAGCGGCCTGCTGGTCGCCACGGCGGGCAAGGTGGGGCCGGGGAGCGGCGACCCACACCCCAACCGTCCGTGGGGCCCTCCCGGGATAACCAAGCCTTGGCAGGCGGCAGTGCGGTGCCCGCGAGGTCGGAGGCGCGGGAGCCCTGAAAAGCCCTCCAGCAATGGGGGGCCGAGTAGGGGCCCGGAGTCCAGTGGGGAGATGACCATCCTCCCCCAGTGACATATGTCCACCCCCCGGGGGAACTCGGGGCCCGGTGCGGGTCATGTTTTCGGCCGGTGAGGGTATACCCTGGTGGACGGAGCCGCACTGCTCCCGGGAGACAAACTCAAAATGAATAATACTACTAATAAAAGGAAGGATAGGAAGGTTAAGGAGAAGGCGCCGCTTGAAACGTCTACATCCGAGAGTGACTCGGAGGTGGACGTTACCAGTGGCTCTGGGAACGAGCAGGGGAGGAGTAGAAGTCCTTGCCGTACCACCCGAAGAACCCGTGCGGGTCCCAAGGTGACGGCGGTGGAGAACTTAGAGTGTAGGGTGGTTATCCGCGAAAGACCAGCCAGAACGCTGGTAACACCGGAACCTACGGGGGAAGGTCAGGTAGTGGCTGCAGGGTCGGCTGGGGGTGCGATGACGTCGCAGGCCCTCTCGACCTCTCAACCAGACCGAGACGTCATAGAGGGGGATTTGGTGGTGGTGGCCTCTTCGGGGGCACTGATTACCCCGTCCTCCCCGGTGAAAAAAGGCAGGGGTAGACCCCCTACCACCGGGGAGCATGTTGGAAAGGCGGCCGCTCTAAAGGCCGCCAATGATGAGGAAGAAAGAGCCATCGACATAAAAATGGCGGAAGAATTTATGTTAATGCAGGCGGAGAGAAGGAAGACGCTAGCTGCCTTCCCGGCCAGACTTGAAAGTCTGGGTATTACCGGAGAAGAGGGCAGAAGGGCCCTCCTGATCAAGCGTCTGGAGGACGCAGCCGAAACGGGAAGACTGGTTGCTATCAAATCGGGCAACCTTAAAGGGACCTTTATCAAGGCCCTTAAAGAGATGGCGGATGCCATCATAGAAGATGCGAAAGAGCTGGGAGCTCTCTCTGCAAACGAGGAAGTGCGAAGGCTGGAACGGGACAACGCCAGCCTTCGCGAAGAGCTGGATCAGCTAAGGACCGAGGTAGCCTCGGTCAAACAGAGCATGCTCAAGAGGCGTACGCGCATCATCGAGGACCCATCCTCCGAAGATGACGGCGGAGGTTGTGAGAGGGCCCCTCAACCTCCACGCAAGGCCAAGAGACTGGCAAGTCGAGGGAGCGAATCGCCTGCGGCCTCCCCTGCGCGGGTGAGAGAGCCTGCGATGGCCCCCTTATCAGTGGGAGACATAACCGTGGCCCCCTGCCCTCCACCTCCAGCCTCAGAGGACTGGGTGGAGAGGCTAACGGCCAACATCATGAGGCAGGTGGGGGGTATGATGTCCGCGAGACTCGAAGCACTCGAGTCTCGCCTCCCACCGGAGGAGATCCTCCGTCCCCCCCTCACTGCCTCAAAAAAGGCTGGCGCTGCGCCGTTGAAAGTTCCCCCGACTAAGGGGGATAAGAACAAAACGGCGCAGCCAAAAGTAGCGAGGACCGACATGGGGCAAGTCAAGCCCCAGTCCCGGTCTATGCCGCTACGAGAGACGACGTCGGCCCCCGCTCAGAGGAGCTCGGGTGCCGACACAAATGGCCTCGACGGCGACAAACTGTCGTTCGTCGAGGTCGTAAAGCGAGGGAAAGGGAGGAAGGGGACCACAACTGCCCCCTCGGCTCCTCCACCGTCCTCCAAAAGGCAGCAAGGAGGGTTGTCCGCCAAGCCGGTGGCGGCGACGCTCCCCAATAACAAAAAAGGGCTGCCGTCGGCTGCGACGGCTAAGGCTAAAGTCTCGGCCGCCACCAAAAAGGCCCCGTCGGCCAAGACGGTACAACCCCCCCCCAAAACCAAAAAGAATAAGGGGAGGAAAGGGGGCAAAGTGAGGACGGCTGCTGTGGTCCTCACCGTGCCCCACGAGAAGGCTAATGACCTCCCATACTCGGAGGTGATGAAGGCCGCAAGGTCCAAAGTGGACCTTGCGGCCTTGGAAATTGATCACCTCCGCATGCGGAAGGCGGTCACCGGGGGCATCATCCTGGAGGTCCCCGGTGAGGAGAGTGCCCCCAAGGCGGACAGACTGGCCGAAAAGCTGGTCGCCGTCCTTGGGGAAAGTGGCGTAAAAGTGTCCAGGCCGGTGCCCACTGCGGAGGTGCGGGTATCGGGCCTGGACGACTCGGTCACGGAGGCGGAAGTAGCCGCAGCCATTGCCGTGGCTGGGGGGTGCGTCGCCGCTGACATCCTCGTTAGCGGGCTTAAGCCGGGTGTGGGGGGGCTTCGCGGAGCGTGGGCCCGGGTCCCGAAGGCTGCCGCCCTTAAGGCGGCCAAATCGGGAAGAGTAAGGGTGGGGTGGACTATGGCTCGGGTCGAGCTTCTCGAGGCCCGCCCAATGCAGTGCCACCGCTGCCTAGAGGTGGGGCATGTGCGCAACAAATGCCCCTCAGAGGTGGACCGAAGCGGGCTGTGCTACCGCTGCGGTCAGGAGGGCCACCTCGCCGGGGCATGTCAGGCCCCACCGAAGTGCCCGAGGTGTGAGGCACGCGGCCGCCCCTCCAACCATCGGATGGGGGGAAAGGCCTGCGTGGCCACACCCCCTCCTAAAAAGAGGGGTAGTCAGGCCAAACCTACGGCCTCAACACAGGGCGCGGCAGCGGTGGCTGCGGCGTCGGACAGAGACAGCGGGAGGGCGGCGACCAGCACTGCCTCCCCCGTTGTGGGAGAGGGTGCAGCGGCGCCCTCTCCCATGGAGGTAGCTGGCCTGGAGGAGGCCATGGAGACCGGTAAATAAACCGGTCTCCACCTGTCTGCCGCCTTCGCTGCATTCCGCCTCCTCCAGGCAAACTTGAACCACTCCGCGAGGGCACAGGATCTTCTGTGCCAGCACATCGCGGAGTGGTCCATCGACCTGGCGATTGTCGCCGAGCCATACCTGGTTCACGATCGGGCCGACTGGCTCGGTGACCAGGATGGCTCGGTGGCGATCATTGGTGGTGGCGGCCCGCGAGCCCTACCTCTCTCTCTCATTGAGAGGGGGGAGGGCTACGTGGCCGTAAGATGGGGCGAGACGGTGGTCGTGGGGGTATACGCCCCACCGAGCCGCCGTCTCGTCCAATTCGAAGAGATGTTGGAGAGGGTGGGACTGGTAGTAGACCGGTCCCGCCCCTCACCGACAATCGTCGCCGGGGACTTCAATGCCAAGCTGGTGGATTGCGGGTCCCCGGCGACTTGTTTACGCGGAGACTCCCTGGGAAATTGGGCCCTAGAATTGGGGCTCAATTTCCTAAACAGGGGGACCGCGGACACCTGCGTGAGGCACAACGGGGGCTCCATCGTGGATTTCACCCTTGGATGCCCCCGTGCCTCGCGCAAGGTGTCCATGTGGAAGGTGTTGGAGGGGGAGGAGACACTATCGGATCACCGTTACATACGGTTCGATGTCTCCGACCCCTCCAACGGCCGCCAGCGGCAAGCGCATGAGCAAGCCGCTGGCGGCGACGGGGGGGGCCAGACGCCGTGCCGCTGGGCCGTCAGGAAACTCGACGTAGATTCCCTGATGGCCGCGGCCGAGACAGTGGCCTGGTCAGGCGTATTGACCGGGCCGATGGCCGACGTTGACGAGGGAGCGGCGCGGCTGCGGGGCGCGCTCACAGACATCTGTGACGCAGCAATGCCCCGCATCCGAAAGCCCCCCCCCCGCAAGAAGTGGGTGTACTGGTGGACGCCCGAGATCGCGCAGCTCAGGCGCGAGTGCAATCGGGCGATCCACCGGTGCACCCATTACGCGCGTAAGCGCGTTAGGGACGCGGAGGTATTGGCCTCGCTGAGGGACCAGCGGCGCGAAGCCAAAAGGTCCCTTCAGCGAGCCATCGGCGAATCCAAGGCCAGGGCCTGGGAGGAGCTGGTCGAGACGATCGACAGTGACCCGTGGGGGCGCCCTTATAAACTTGTTAGAAACAAGTTCAGGGCGGCGGGCGCCCCCCTCACGGAGAGTCTCGACCAGCAGTTCCTCGAGACCGTGGTCACCACCTTGTTCCCCTCGGGGCCAGGGCAGGTGGCGCATCTCGGCGTGCCTCCCCCGCCGGTACCAGACCGATGGGGGGACGCGCGCCAGGTCTCGAGGGACGAGATAATGGGGGTTGCCAAGAGGCTCAGGGCGAAGAAGACTGCCCCGGGCCCGGACGGCATCCCCGCTAAGGTCCTGGCCTTGGTGGCCGGAACGTTGATGGACGGCCTCCAGCACTTGTTCGGGAAGTGTCTGGAGGCTGGGCGGTTCCCCACCGCGTGGAAGGAGGCGAAGTTGGTGCTCCTCCGGAAGGAGGGTAAGCCCGAGGGGTCGCCCTCGGCTTACCGCCCCATCTGTCTGCTCGATGAGGCGAGCAAAATGCTGGAGCGCGTTCTAGCTGCTCGCCTCAGAGAGCACCTGTCCCACGAGGGCCCCGATCTGGCCGACTGCCAGTTCGGATTCCGAGAGGGTAGATCCACAGTGGATGCCGTTCGGCGGGTCCGTGCCCTCTCGGATGAGGCTGTCTCCCGCGGAAGGGTGGTGCTGGCTGTGTCACTGGACATAGCCAACGCTTTCAACACCCTTCCGTGGGAGTGTATACGTCAGGCGCTCCGGTTCCACCGGGTACCGGCGTATATGCAGAAGGTGATCGGGGATTACCTCCGGGACAGGAGCATTTGCTACGTGGGGCGGTATGGGGTGGCCCACAAACGGGGGATTCAGCGCGGTGTTCCGCAGGGATCGGTTCTCGGACCGATTCTGTGGGACATCGGCTATAACTGGGTCCTCCGGGGCGCCCTCTTTCACGGGCTGGGATTAGTGGCGTACGCTGATGACACACTACTCCTGGCCTGGGGGAAGGATTGGGGGAGCACCATTCGCCTCGCCGAGGCCGGGGTGGCGCTCCTGGTGGGTAGAATACGGATGCTGGGCTTACGCGTGGCTCCCCAAAAGACCGAGGTCGTCTGGTTCGCCGGACCTCGGGTGAGGGGACCACCGCGCGGGGCCCAGCTCACCGTAGAGGGAGTCCGAGTCCCAATTGGGACCCAGATGAAATATCTGGGTCTCATCCTCGACAGCAGATGGAGTTTTGTGCCGCACTTCCTGCGGTTGGTTCCCCGAGTGCGGGTGGCATCTGCAAGTCTTGGCAGACTGATGCCCAACCTCGGGGGACCTGGAGGAGGAGCTCGCCGCCTATACCTTGGCGTGGTCCGGTCAATGGCGCTGTATGGCGCCCCCGTGTGGTACGCGGACGTGATGGCCAGTCGTCGCCTGAGAGAGCTCCTGCAGAGCGCTCAGCGAGGGCTGGTCGTCCGGGCCGCACGGGGCTACCGGACCATCGCCACGGTGGCGGCGATGCTGGTGGCCGGGGCGCTCCCGTGGGTGCTCGAGGCGCGCGTGTACGCACATGCGTACGAGGAGAGACGCGCGCGCCGTCGGGCCCCGGGGGCTCCCTGGACACACAAAGAGCAGGAGGTGTGGCGCCTCCAGAAGAGGAGGCAAGCTGTCGAGGATTGGGGCGAGGGCCTGTCTCCAGATGGACCGGGCTCTCGCGTCGTCGGCGCCATCGGGCCCGTTCTGAAGGAGTGGGTGGGCCGGCGACGCTTCGGATCCCTCACATACAGGCTGGGGCAGGTGCTCACCGGGCATGGTTGCTTCGGTGAGTACCTGCACCGAATAGGACGCGAGCCCACCAGTGGGTGCCACCACTGTGGGGCCCGGGTGGACTCGGCGGATCACACCGTGCTGGAATGTCCGGCATGGGAGGCTGACCGCCGGGTCCTACTTAGGGCCCTGGACATCAACCAGGCCGACTTCTCCCTGGAGAGCATGGTGCGCGCCATGCTCGAAGGGGAGGAGACCTGGGCGGCCGCGCTCTCCTTCTGTGAGTCGGTTATCTCACAGAAGGAGAGCGAAGAGAGACGTAGGGAGTCGGCCCCGAACGCCGCTCCCTGCCGTAAGAAGAGACCAGGGAGAAGGGCTCGCGCCTATGCGCGGGCCCAATGAATCTCCCGATACAGCCATGGGCGGGAGGGAGGGACGGGCGAGCGCGCCTGCCTGGCCCTCCAGCCCTGGGTTGTTGGGAGCTGCAGGGATTGGGTGCGGGGGCACCCTATCCCATTGCACGCAGCTCCCTACGTAGGGGAGACCGTTGCGTGGTGGTCCCGCAACGGTCTCCAGTTAGGGCGACCCTCTTCCAATGGGAGAGGGAAGGCGGCTCGGGGGGCGCCCGTTGGAGAATGCCTTCGCAAGCCCGGGGCGCCCCTCACGTCGCGTGTAAAGTGGGCCACCATGGGGTTTTAGCCGGTAGGAGTCCGGCATAACCACCTCCCTTCCCCCCGGAAGGGAGGGGTATCCATGAGGATTTCCCCATGTAAAAAAAAAAAAAAAAAAAAAAAAAAGTTGTGGAGAGGGTGCAGGGGAGGGACGGAGCCCCTCCCCCGCCCAAAAATTTACTTTTCACGCAAAACAGTACTGTATCACGGTATTTGGCTGTATTTTGTTGTTAGAAAGCACCCTCACACTGTCGAGAAAATGAAATGAGATGATTTATCAAAATAACCGTTTAGCATTAAAAATTATATATAATAACCGGTAAATTTGAATAATTTTCTTCTATTAATCATATTAATCGAACAAATTGGGAATTATTCACATTAACCGGTTATTATGCATAATAACCGATTAGTCAAATTTATCGTACATACACACGCGCACACACGCGCGCGCGCGCGTATATGCATACTCTGTTCATTGCAAGAACGTACTCAGCGCGGACGAAAACTCGTCTATTTCGCACAAGTTTCCCTACAGAAGGAGAACTCCCGCACAGACTCGTATATTCGCTTCTTTCGGGTAACGTAAGAACGTCAATTTAGCATATCAGTATTAATTTATGAGATGCTACATGATGCTACATATTAAAAAACACAACATAATTGAATTTACAAAAGGACATTGAATGTCTCGACGATTCGTATTTAATTCATAAACTTTCAACAAAAATTAATATAACATTTACAATTTATTATAATTTTTCTTAGTACGAGGTGTGTTCAAAAAGTATCGCGAATTTTGAATTTTCGCGGGTTACGTATATTCGAATTTCGATCTTTTTGTGGCGTTATGTTGGTACTCATGTCTCTCACTTATGCCGACAAGCTCGGCCATTTTGAATGTTCACTTAATTGTTGACAGCTGCTTTGCTTGCACGTGTTTTGGATCGTCTTCGATTTTTACCTATTCAAAAAAATGGATCAAAGAACCTGTATCAAATTTTGTGTGAAAAACGAAATTAAGTGCGCGGATGCATTCCGAATGTTGACTGTGGCATACGGAGAAGCTACCTTGGACCGAAGCAACGTTTATCGGTGGTACAAAATGTTCTCAGAAGGCCGAGAAGATGTGAACGACGAAGAGCGTGCCGGACGCCCGAGCACTTCAACAACAGACGAAAAAATTAATGAAGTGGAGAAAATGGTATTGGCCAATCGTCGAATCACCGTTAGAGAAGTTGCTGAGGACCTAAACATATCGATTGGCTCGTGCCATTCGATTTTTATCAATGATTTGGGCATGAGACGGGTCGCCGCGAAATTCGTACCAAAATTGCTCAATTGCGACCAAAAACAGCATCGCATGAACATTGCTAATGAGATGTTGGACTCTGTCCGCGACGACCCAAATTTGCTCCAGAGGGTCATAACTGGTGACGAATCGTGGGTTTATGGTTATGACGTGGAAACCAAAGCTCAATCATCTCAATGGAAGCTGCCGCACGAACCAAGACCGAAAAAAGCGCGCCAAGTTCGGTCGAATGTGAAAGTTTTGCTGACAGTTTTCTTCGATTGCAGGGGCGTGGTGCATCATGAGTTCTTGCCACAGGGTAGAACGGTCAATAAGGAATATTACCTGCAAGTTATGCGCAATTTGCGCGAAGCAATCCGCCAGAAACGCCCGGATTTGTGGAAGAACAAAAATTGGCTTTTGTTCTTCCACGATAACGCCCCTGTTCACACATCGTTGCTTGTGCGCGACTTTTTGGCCAAAAACAACACACTAATGATGCCGCAGCCACCGTATTCCCCAGATCTGGCCCCCTGTGACTTTTTCTTGTTCCCTAAACTGAAGAGGCCCATGAAAGGACGACGTTACGCTACGCTTGACGAAATAAAGACGGCATCGAAGGAGGAGCTGAACAAGATAAAAAAAAATGATTTTTTGAAGTGCTTCGAAGATTGGAAAAACCGTTGGCACAAGTGTATAATATCTCATGGGGATTACTTTGAAGGGGACAAAATAGATATTCATGAATAAATAAATAATTTTTGAAAAAACACAAAATTCGCGATACTTTTTGAACACACCTCGTATATCAATTCGATATATTAATAATCTGTACGCACTTGTGGAACTGACTATATAACACTGAGATTTGAACGTTTCAAATGTTATTTGCCTTTTAATTATATCCCAAGCAAAAAGTTCATTAAACTCATTAAACTACTTTTCTATTGTATTTGAAGAAAAGTAAGTTACATTTTAGAGTCTCTAATTTTATTAAAATACATTAAATTATTATGTTTACAGTTGTGTAATTTAAATATATTACAATCGACTTAATTACACTGAAATATAAAGATTATTTTACTTGTTCAATTTTTTAACAATAAGCTTAAGCGTCCCATATTTACGTGTACAGTATTGAGTAGAAAATTGTACTTTCGCCGTTATGGTGTTCGTAATTCATATACGCAGACCTGGGTACATTCTTACAGTAAATAGAGTATAATTGGTTCACTGCAAGAATATACCAAGTACGGACGAAAATTTGTCCGTTTCGAAAATTTGCCGTCCGTACGAAGGCAAATCACTCAATACCTATATTAATAATGAAGACGCAAGATTTTCACAAAAATTTTATTTTATTTTCCAACGTAATCCCCTTTTAGAAAAATATACTTTTCCCAACGTCCCTGCCATTTTTTTAACCTCTACGAAAAATACAGTTTGTCGAACTCTACAAAATAGACCTCTGTTTCGGCAATGATCTCCTGATTCGACGTGAATCTCTTTCCACTGAACTATTTTTTCAAATTTGAAAACAGGAAAAAATCGCAAAAAGTCAAATCCGAAGAGTATAATAGATGCGTCAGCAATTCGTAACGGAATTCGATCAATTTGGCTGTGGTGACTGCGGAGGAGTGAGACAGTGCATTGTCGTGGTGGAATTTTTTTTTCGCCAAACAAGGCCCCTTTTTCTTCAATTCATCATCGAATCGGTCCAATAAATCAGCATAGTACTGGCCTGTAATAGTTTTACCTTTCTCCAAGTAGTCAATAAACATCACACCTTGCGCATTCCAAAAAACAGTGGCCATCACCTTCCGGCCGATCGGACCGTCTTAACCTTCTTAAGAACACGTTCGCCGAGTGAAGTTAACTGTTATGACTATTCCTTGGTATCCAGTTTGTAGTGATGAATCTATGTTTCATCAACGATTAGGACTAGATACAAAAACTCTTGCGGATTGCGCTTAAACAGCTCTAAACACTGCTTCGAAATTGACCACGTTTGAAATCGTTAAACGTTAGTATCTGACGGTATCGTAGATTGTGAAGGGTTCCCATAGGCATCCAACTTCGTTTTTATTACTTCGTACGTTTTTCCATCCAAAAATAAAAAGCGAATCACGGATCGATATTGCTCTTTTTCCATTGTATCGAAAAACACCAAACACGCTCGTTACGAATTGCTGTCAAATTAAAACTGTCACATGAATTGCTTTGAAATTTTGTTGGCGTCGTTTGAAACATGATAGTAATGCCAACTTGCATCAGCAACGCCGCTTGTCTTCAACACAGGTATTAATTTATCCTCGTATATTTGCTTCTTTACAATGAATAGCATAAGAGTATCGACTTGGCATATCAATTTCTAAGACGTTACATATTAAAGAACAACATAATAAATTAAATTCGCAAAAGAACAGTGTCTCGACGATTCTTATTTGTGTTTATTTCATAAACTTTCAACAAAAACCAATATGACATTTATATTTTACTATAAAGTTTCTTCATATATCAATTTGATGTATTATTATATTATATTATATTATAGGGGAGAGTGGACTAAATCGGACCGTGTTTCAAATAGGGACCTTTTTAATTTAAATGAATGCTGTTAAGCAGATTTTCGTGCCATTTATAATGTAAAGTTCTTATAAGAACATGTGATTACGAACAGTAATTTGACAGTTCTGTCACAACATTCATACAATATACAAAATACAAATATGTATTTTCAGACAGCATGCAAAAACTTTTTAAAAAAAAGAAAATTCTTATAAATCATTTAAAAGGTAGTAAAATTGTAAAAAAACAAATAATTTAAGATAATTAAAAATAATTCAAAAATTTAAAACTATCAAGTGTTTTGCAAACACTTTTGCAATTTATTATAAAATTTATTCCAAAATTCGAATAAACTCGTATCCAAATCGGACTTTTAGATCGGAATTGTAACCTGATCATAGCACTGTTAATCGGCCGATCAAATCTGATCCTAGAAATGTTAAATTAATAAAATATTATGAGTCATCATAATAATTGGGGAATAATTGAATTTTATTGACTTCAACTTTAATTCTATAATAACAATATCATAACATGAACGGAAAACGTCTAATTATATAAACTGTCATTCATTTTTTTCTTTTTGATAATTTTTTTACTGCCAAATTGCTCATTTTTACTTACAAGGGGAGGACCCGACAATGATCTCACCAATTTTAATAAAATTTTATGAGTGTGCAGTATTCACTCACAGCTTTATTGTAGTAAAGCCAGTCGTTGTAAAACTTAGGCATACTCAAGAAAATGACGATCAAATATTTCCCGCATCTATAAGTATCGTTACAGAAGAATGATTCTCAAGTAAGTGGCGTGGCGTAGGACATTAGGACGTCGATTGGTACGCTTGAGATCCCAGGTTCGATTCCCGCAGATACAATTTTTTTTCATCTTATATTTTTAATTATTATATATAATTTTTAAACTATTTTTAATTATTTAATATAAAATGTTATTTTTAAAAAATGTAGAAATTTAAAAATGCTTTTTCATTATTAATTAAATTAAAATTTCTCATAAACACAAAAAATATATAACACAAAAATAAAAAACCTAAAAAATAAAAACAAAAAATATATTTGCAAAAATTTACAATGATTGTTTTACAATGTTAAGCAAGAAGTTTTGTATACAAGCTAACATAAGAGCTAGACAAAAAAAAAAACAATAGCAAAACCGTTTTAATCGGAGACCGTTGTAGGTATAACGATTAACAGGAAATATTTATTTTGACGTTCTTAAAACAGTCATTGTAAATTTTAATTGCAAATATATTTTTTTGTGTTCATAAGAAACTTTAATTAAATTAATAATAATAAAGCATTTTTAAATTCCCTCATTTTTTTTTTTAAATAACATTTTATATTAAATTATTAAAAACGGTTTAAAAATTATATATAATAATTAAAAAATATAAGATAAAAAAATCGCATTTGCGGGGATCGGACCTGGGATCCCAAGCGCACCAATTGACGTCCTAATGCCCTACGCCACGCCGCTTATTTGAGAATCGTTCTTCTGTAACAGTACTTATAGATGATGGAAATTACTCGTCATTTTCTCGAAAATGCCTAAGTTTTGCAACAAGCGGCTTTACTACAATAAAGGTGTGAGTGAATACTGCACACCCATAAAATTTTATTAAAATCGGCGAAATCAATGTCGGGTCCTCCCCTTGTTAATACTAAAAATATACTTTAAAATTTTTTAAAATTCTATCTATAAGTTGATAAAAATAGAAGTATCCGATTTGAAACCAATGGTCCAAAATCGGACTAAAAAAAGCGTTTTTACATTTCCCATTATAGTTCAACACACATAAAAAATACATCCAAATGGTCTAAAGCAAAAATGAATTAAATTTTCTTTCCAACGGCTCCTTCGATTCTATAATCGAACTTTATTTGAGCCTTATAGAAAGTAAAAACTGTAAATAGATCCAATTTACACTCTTTCCTATTATTTTTTATTTTATGACAATTTTTAATTTTTCTGTTATTATTCTATATTTTGTAATAAAGTTTTATAAAATAAGGATTATTTTGTTGTTTTTTAAATTGTAATAATAGTTTATTATATTTATTATATTGTTTTATAATTTTTAATACTCTGTTCATAAAATTTTATTTTTCAAATTATTGCTTGGTATATTATTATTATTGTAACATTAAATTATAAAAATAATCTTTAATAAAAATATGTTTGCATTCTGAATTTAATTTAGTAAATCATTTTATTTAGTAAATCATAGACAGCCAATTGTGTAATTTAAATATATTACGACGTCGACTTAATCACACTAAAATGCAGAGATTATTTCACCTGTTCAAACTTTTTAACAATAAGCGCGGGTCCGAGCGTGCCATATTTACGTATATGGTACTGAGCAAGGCGCTACGCTCTCCCCACTATGCTGTCCGTATAATGCGCAGACTTGGGTATGTTCTTGCTGTGAACAGAGTATATACGTGTGTATGCCGAGTTAAGAAAGTTACCTTAAAATAATCATTGTCATTACTTTATAAAAAGTAATGCGTTTCCGTTTCTCGTTACTAATTTTAAAAAATAACGCATAATCATTACTTTTCAAGTAACGGTTCGTTATTTTTTTTGTAATACTGTTAAGTTAGATTTTTAAATTACATTATTTCATAAGTTAAATACAATAATAAATACTAAAACTTGAAAGTTTCTCTAATATTAAAACTTTCTAAACTACTCTGTCCGAGCAAGCCTTTCTTCATATTAACCCTTAAACACACCAATCCCGTAAAATACGTAAACACATTTTCGGGTCTGGGAGACTTTTTCAACTTTGAGAAGCTATAACTTTGGTTTCGATCAACATTTTTCAACAATCTTTTTTTTTCACATGAAAGTTTAAAATCTCAGATATGTGACAGCGTAATCGGCATTGTCGAAAAATGATTTATTGTGAAGTTATAAAAAAAAAACCATTAAGCAAAAATGAGAAATTGTTCAAAAATCCACTTTTCCTTTAAAAAATCATATCTCCTCAATAAAAAACTTTTAAGGACTTTCAAGTACGGCGTTTTAAAGCTAAAGAATCATACTTTCAGAAAAAAATTATAGTATTGTCATTCCTTTAAAAAAATATAATTATATAACAAGGAGAATATGAGGTATTTTTGGGTATCTCAGAATCCATTTTTTTTTTTAAATCATATCTTTGCAACAAAACACTTTTAAGAACTTTTCAATACGGCATTTTAAAGCTAAAAAGTCATACTTTCAAAAAAAAATTATGTTACTGCCATTTTTATTAAAAAATATATCTACGTAACAAAGCAAATATGAGGTATTTTTGATAAATTCAAGATATCTAAAATTGAAAATTGATGTGTTTGATAATATATTTCGGATCCTACGCAGAAGTTCTTTTTTTCATGGCACTATAATATTTTAACTTTAGACAAAATAACATACGCATATGGATCTGTTTGAACGTGTTTTATCCAGTTTTTTTACATAAAATTATTCACAAGAAAGTTTCACTCACACACTATATTGGTCCCATTAACCCTAACAAAACTTTGCTGCAGTGCTGTTCAAATTAGTTGATCAAAAAAGTTGATCAACCATATCAATCAAAAGAGATTTCAAACTTTTTTTACATCGTGGTCCGAACCTCCTATCTCATTCCGTCTGCACACAGCAAGCATTCGAAACTTTATATGGGGTCTGTCAGACCCACTTATGTGTTTAGGGGTTAAACTTATTAAAAAATTTTTCTAATTCTTAAAAGCACACACGCACGCACGCACACGCACACACATACGCGGTACAACAAAACAAACGTACCAAAATGATTTCACAAAACATGTATTCTTTTGAAAAATGTTTCAGATAGAAATTGTTGAGTTTCAAGCAACGCATTACATAATACGAATACGACCTTGACTAACATTGATCGCGTAAAGACCATCTCGAAATTTTTAAACAAAAACCACTGTTTAATTAAATATTCTTGTACTGATCTCGAGAGCTTTTCAAAACATGTTTGTAAACACTTTACAATGTTTTCATTAAGTACTTTTCGAGTTATAAGACTAAAAGATACAATATTAGCATTACTCAAAGTGTACTACACAGAGATTATCCAATCAGATTTACATCTTTGCGCGTGCGCGAGTGCGCGCGCGCGCGCGCGTGTGTACATGCGTACGTATGTGTTCGTACACACACTTATTTACAATGTATACTTACTGTACTACCATTTGTGTTATATCTTGAACAAGACTTTTTTTCTTTTCCAATATTAGCACTTGTCTATCTTCTATAACTTTCATCGCACTTTTTAATAATACTCGTTTGTAACTGAAAATTATTGTTCTGTAAATCTGCAGTTTTCGATACTTTAAATAATAATTGCTACTTATAGATCCTACCTTACTTCTTTAAGTAAAATTGACATGGCAGTACGAGTTTCGGCTGCAATTTCATGAATAAATTTATATTTATGATCACGATGTTCACTGAGTTGACAGTCTCTACAAGTTAGTCTGTCACACGTTTGACAAAATAAGGATAACTGTTCATGAGAATGGATTGTACAAAACAAATATGCAGGTATCTTCTTATTTCCTCTCTTAACATTATCTCTGTCATTTGCTATTTCATCCTTGGGCTTAATTATATGATCCTTAGTTATCTTCAATCTTTGATGAGCCTGAAAACAGTTTTATTCAATATAATTAACCAACTTTTTATTCAAATATTGTTTAAATATCTTATATTTATGGATTATTTCGCTTTAATCTAACAAGCGACTGATCATAACTGTTCAATATAATTTTTCATGGAATATATTGTTGTTTCCATGATATACAATGTTTGAATAAATCTAACAAAAGATACTCATTTTTTTATATTAATCCAATTTAAAATTTAATCCCTCCGAGCATAGCCACTATATTTTATAATAAAATATTTAATAATATTACAGTACACATCTTCTTTTATATTTAAAACATTTTAATTTTTTCAACTTTGTCGCGATAGATAACCATTAACTGCGCGTTTGCGGAATTGTTCCGTATGCTACGTACACTCATTGTCAGCATCATCGATTCTGTCCCTTGGAAAATTCTCCAAACTGAGAAGTCGCTATCTTTCTACATACTTAGTTTATGATTAACGTAACGACCAATAAGCTCTAGTCATTACATTAATCATGCTAGTATGTAAAAAGGTGACTTCTCAGTTTGGAAAATTTTATGATAGACAGAATCGATGACACTGGGTGTACATACGTAAGCGTACGGACTCGCCTTTCGTATAGCGGTGATATGCTTACAGCGAACACACCCATACAACGCTAATAGTAGTCAATGCTGCCATAACAAAAGAGTTAAAGAATGAAACAGCCCTCAAAGGTAATAACGCTTATATTTGACTAAAAATAGTTGTAAAAATATATAGAATAATAAAATGTATATAAAAATTAGCCAAAACTTAGACAAAAGATTTAGACAAAACTTTTTTTTATTTTAAATATACAGGGCGTTCATTAATGGTTGCATACACCTTTTACAATAAGAGCGCGCCTTAACTATGACTTACCGACTGAACTCCATGTAATTCATATGGAGTGAAGTCGTATGTCACCTCTTATGGTAAAAAGTGTATACAACTATTAATGAACACCTTGTAGAATGTTAGGAAAGTACCAATATTCCTTAATTATGGAACTACAGATACTCTAACATTCTATATCTTTTATTGCATTTTCTTGTAATCAATTTTGAAAACTTTTCAAAACACTATAAAGAAGTTATTTTTCATTAAGTACTTTCCGAGTTATGACGCTTGAAAGTTATAGTACACCATAGCTTTCAAGTCTCACAACTCTGAAAGTACTTAACAAAAATAAACTTATTTATAGTGTTTTTCAAAGCTCTTGACACCAGCTATTAAATTATGAAATTAAAAATAGGGTGTTCCATTTAAAAAAGTTAACGTGATTTCAACCTTAGCGACGCCATCTAAGGGCAAACTGATAAAATCAGTAAATAGATCTTTTGAAACCCTACCACTTTTATCTAAAATACTTTTTCCTAAAATGCTCAATTTTTGAGAAATTCTTGGGAATACTTTAAAATAAGTCACCCATATACAGGGTGATTATTAATGGTTGTACCCACTTTTTACCATAGGAGCATGACTTACCGACAGACTTGTAACTTACTAAACGCTCCTTAGATGACAGCTGCTTCGGCTAGCGTGTAGCGGCTGGTGACTTCCCCTTCTACCTACCGCATAGGCGGAGGAGTCGAGGAGTCGAGCGAGCGCTAGTTGCTAAGCGCAGCAGTCTGTTGTCAGACCGGCTCTTGTGAGCGTCGCTTAACTTGCGATATATACCGTCGTAGTATAGCATCAGTCTGTATCTGTTCATACGCGTGCGTCTTTATTCTTGTAGTACATACAATAAACTCTGTTTCCCTCATTAACCGTGCAGCTCAATTAATTACGAGGCCCTAGCCCTCAATTGGTGACCCCGACGTGATTCGCGAACGTCGTCGAGCTTAGTGCGCGGTTTCGAGAATTTCCTCGACGAGAGTCGTGCGTGTCTTCCGTTCACGGGGGACACGCGACGGCATTTTTTGCCTGTTGCAGAACGATTCCTCGACACTACAGGAGAATTAGCGCATATTCATTACGTAGTGACAGTGACCTCGAGACCGTTATTGCATCATTGCTGTTATTGCACGGTCATCTCGAACTCGGTGCGTGATTGGACGAGGCAGTAGGAAGCGCCGTGCCATTTGACTACACGGTTCGCCGCCACATCGTTGCTGAGGCAGCCCGTCCCCCGGGATATCGTCCCAGGCGAGGTTGTTCCAGATTCATCGGCTCGCCTCATCGTGTCCAACGGATCATCGCAGCTCTTCGTAGCCGCCAAGATCGCCGCACCCCTCGTAACATTAACATTTCATTTATTTATACTCGGTTATCGTTAACGAAATTGCGTCAACGTAGCCGGTATTTAAAATTATCTCCCAGGCGAGGGAAGCGCTAGAAAACTTTGCACGTTTGTGCACGTGTCAACGTGCTGACATATTGCGTCATCGCGCTTGTTAAATCTTGCGACCGCTATTTTTCTTTGTCAGCCTACACATTCGTATGTCGTGCGTTCTCAACGTCGCGACCGCCATTTTTCCTCGTCAACCTACACATTCATATTTCGTGCGCTCTCAACGTCGCGACCGCCATTTTTCCTATGTCAGCCCGCACGTTTGTATTTAGTGCGTCATCAACACTGCGATCGCCATTTTCTTTTGTCATTGCGCACATTTTCATTTCATGCGTTTTTAACGTGTTTACCGCCATTGTCATTACTATGGCTGAGGAACAATCGCGCGTAGAAGCGTATCGCGTTCCAAAAATTCCACCTTTCTGGAAAAACGCACCAGAAACTTGGTTTATCCAAGTCGAAGCGTCATTGCGCGTGGCGAATATTACTGTAGACCGTACTAAGGCCGATTTTCTGCTAACCGGTGTCGACCATGAAGTAGTCTCACACGTCACCGACTTAGTTACGGCAGACCCACCGCTCGAAAACTTATATCAACGATTAAAGGAACGCATTTTATCAGTTTACGCGATCTCTCCCGAAGCTCGCTTGCGTCAATTGTTGAAAGGGCAAGTGTTAGGCCGGCAAAAACCATCGCATTTGCTCAACTATATGAAAAATCTCAATAATGGGCAATGTAGTACCGCAGTTCTTAAATCATTATTTATCGAACAATTGCCTGAGACACACAAAGCCATTTTAGTCGCGGCTAACGAACCGAATTTACAAAAGCTAGCCGAAATTGCGGATAGGCTAGCAGATATTAATAATCCATCTACATCCGTAGTGCCGTTTGTCGCGCCGGTAAATAAAAACATACAGCGTGACACCGATGCCCCGTCCAGCATCGAAGAAAAATTATCCGTATTAACCAAACAACTCGCCTCTTTAAACAGGGAAGTAACAAAACTTAAACGGCGACGTTCTGTGTCGCGAGGCCGTTCCCCTGAGGCATCCGCAAATCCCAAGAAACCTGACAAACAGTCAGATATTTGTTTCATTCACCGCAAATACGGAGAAAAAGCGATCTCCTGTCGCAAACCTTGCTCGTGGCAAGCCCCAAAAAAATCGGAAAACTAAATTCCTCTCCCCTTGTTCAGACGGTCCGGGGAGACGAAACAACGCAAAGCCGTCTTCACGTGTTCGATCGCGTTACCGGCCGGCAATTTCTTGTCGATACTGGCGCGGAGATATCCGTCTTACCAGCGTCACTTAACGACAGAAAAATGCTGTCGGACGTTAAGTTATATGCAGCTAACAATTCAATAATCGACACGTTTGGCAAACGTTGCATTACTCTTAATTTAGGTCTCCGGCGACCCATAACGTGGAATTTCCGCATCGCTTCAGTGCCGCATGCAATAATCGGCGCCGACTTGCTTAAAGCATATCAGTTAGTAGTCGATTTACACAAACGCCGATTGATCGATAGCAATACTAAGCTCTCTTCCGTGGGCAAATTACGGGTCGTGCCGGAAGTCAACATTTCAACGGTCAACCGCGAGTCTACTTTCGCGAATATTCTTTCCGAATTCCCGGAAATAACAGGGACCAATCAAATGATTCCCTCTAAAGTGCGTGATGTCGAGCATCACATTTTAACTACGGGCCCGCCCGTCGCGGAACGTCCTCGACGTTTACCCCCGGACAAATTGAAGGCGGCTCAAGCCGAATTCAAACGACTTACGGAATTAGGCATTTGTAGGCCATCCAACAGTCCGTGGGCTAGCCCCATCCATCTCGTTCGTAAAAAGAACGGTGATTGGCGCGTGTGCGGCGACTATCGTCGTCTTAATTCAGTGACTATTCCGGATAAATATCCCATTCCGCATATTCACGATTTTTCCGCCAACCTAACCGGCAAATCAATCTTTTCTAGTCTGGATCTGTGTAAAGCGTACCACCAGATTCCAGTAGCTGAAGCGGACGTCCCCAAGACGGCCGTTATTACACCCTTCGGTTTATTTGAATATGTTCATATGACATTCGGTTTGCGCAATGCTGCGCAGTCTTTTCAACGTTACATCCATCGTGCTCTCAGAGATTTGGATTTCGTTTTCGTTTATATCGACGATATCCTTGTTGCATCCTCCTCAGTCGAGGAACACAAGGAACATCTTCGTTTGGTCTTCCAAAGACTTAAAGATTTTGGGTTATTCCTAAACCCTTCTAAATGCATCTTAGGCGCGAAAGAGATAATCTTTTTAGGATACTCAATCAATCGCGATGGTATTAAACCAGTCCCTGAGAAAGTGGCGGCTATTCAAAATATACCCAAGCCACGTACAGTCGCTGAATTACGACGATTTTTAGGCGCCTTAAATTTTTATCGGCGTAGTCTTCCCCACGCAGCCAGCGTGCAATCCCCTCTCCATGTTTACCTTAAAGATTCGCGTAAAAACGACAAGCGCGAGATAACATGGACACTCGATGCCGAAACCGCGTTCGTTACAGCAAAAACTGATCTGGCCAACGCGGCGTTATTAGCGCATCCTTCCGCAACCGCGAAAACTCGGTTGGTTACCGACGCTTCAGATTTCGCGATGGGAGCCGTACTCGAACAAAAATTTGAAAACACGTGGAGACCTTTGTCTTTCTTTTCAAGAAAATTCACGGCTTCCCAAAAAAACTACAGCGCTTACGACCGCGAACTTACCGCGATTTACGAAGCGATTAAATATTTTAAATACTTTTTAGAAGGTCGTAACTTTAAAATTTTAACCGACCATAAGCCGTTAGTTTACGCGTTTCAACAACGCTCAGACAAAGCCTCCCCGAGGCAATTACGGCAACTATCATTTATCGCGCAATTCACCACCGATTTAGAACACCTTCCAGGTTCTAGCAATGTTGTTGCCGACAGCCTTTCGCGCATAGAGGCACTCCGCCTACCCGTCGAATTCGAATTAATCGATCTCGCCGCGCGACAAAAAGAGGATGACGAACTCAAGCACCTGCTTACATCAGACTCATCTTCTCTTAAACTTAAAAAATTTATTTGGGGTTCCGCTAACACTGAGCTCTACTGCGAACTATCAGGAGAATCTATTCGTCCTTATATTCCGGTATCTCTTAGGAAGCAGGTTTTCGACCTGTTTCATAACCCCGCGCATCCGAGCGCAAAAGTCACCGATCGTGTAATCAGACAACGCTATATCTGGCCTAATCTACATCGCGACGTCGCGGCATGGGCAGCTAATTGCATCGATTGCCAGCAATCTAAAATATCTCGGCACGTGAAACAAACGCCTTCTCACTTTGTCGCTCCTGACGGGCGTTTCGACCATGTCCATATGGACATTATCGGTCCGTTGCCATTAAACGGTAATTACAGATATTGCCTTACTATTATAGACAGATTTTCGCGTTGGCCGGAAGCTATCCCGATTACCGACATCACGGCTCAAACAATAGCTAAAGCATTCCATGATCATTGGATCACTCGATTTGGCGCGCCAAAAATCCTGACCACGGACCAGGGAGCGCAATTCGAATCACAGCTTTTCACAGCTCTGTTATCTTTGATAGGGTGTAGACGTATTCGTACTACGGCTTACCACCCTGCCTCTAACGGCATGATCGAGCGCTGGCACCGCTCGTTAAAAGCAGCTTTAATGTGTCACGGGACATCAGATTGGGTTAACACGCTCCCAACCGTTCTACTCGGTTTGCGAACCCATGTACGTCTTGACACCCAGGCCTCTCCGGCCGAGTACATTTATGGTACCACTTTACGAGTACCCGGAGAATTTTTCCTCCAAGATGACTTCACACCAGATCCCCAGATCTTCATAGATGACTTTCGTCAATACATGCGCCAAGTTAAGCCTGTCCCTGTGGCTCACCACTACAAACAGCGCGCATTTTTCTTTAAAGAAATGAACTCTTGTTCACACGTTTTTCTCCGCAACGATGCAGTACGGAAACCTCTGGAGCGACCATACTCAGGTCCCTTCAAAGTCCTACAGAGAAATTCCGAAAAAGTTTACACTATTGAAGTCAATGGCAAATCTCTTAGCGTTTCGGTAGAACGTTTAAAACCTGCGCATTTTCTATCAGATATTAATCAACCGCCTTCAGCGCATATACCCTCTACTTCGGTTCAAACAAGCGAGAATTCCCCTTCCGTAGAACCTCAGCGTAAACCAATCAGGACGTATCCGGGTAAAAAGCGCGTACGTTTTAATTTAAGCGGTTCGTAATCCTTTAGCGCCAGCAATAATCTTAAGTTTCATTGTACTCCATAACTTTAAGTATTACTTTAAGTCCAGCGTTCATATTCATTTTATATTATTATGTACATCTTACATTATTTTATGTACCAGCGTTTACTTTAAATGTAAATCACTCATCTTCTCTCCAGTCGCTGACACTCGGGGGGGAGTATGTAGCGGCTGGTGACTTCCCCTTCTACCTACCGCATAGGCGGAGGAGTCGAGGAGTCGAGCGAGCGCTAGTTGCTAAGCGCAGCAGTCTGTTGTCAGACCGGCTCTTGTGAGCGTCGCTTAACTTGCGATATATACCGTCGTAGTATAGCATCAGTCTGTATCTGTTCATACGCGTGCGTCTTTATTCTTGTAGTACATACAATAAACTCTGTTTCCCTCATTAACCGTGCAGCTCAATTAATTACGAGGCCCTAGCCCTCAAGCGCACCTCAAGCAGGTTCAAGTAATACGTGTAGACCCCTGGTGAACAATTTTTCTCAGATCATTTTTATATAATTTTTCAAAATATTTATAATTTTATAATTTTTTCAGATTTTTCATAAGAATTGGAATACTTTTCGTAAATACTTAGAATGTCTACATCTTTTTTCAGAATTTTTGAATTTGTTAATTATGAAGTATCCTAAGATTACTGATCTTTTTTTTTTAATATAGGGAATGAGACTCGTAAAATTGGTAATAACAACAAAAAACGGCAAATACGAGTCAGGCGCGATAAATGGTGCGCAATAAATAGTAATCTCGGACCTACAAGAGTCTTGAGACGAAGGTGCTAGACACCCGGGGGGGGGGAGCTCCGGAAGTATGCTGAACGCGTTCCCGGAGCTCCCCCGTAAAGACCAGGGCAGGACACCCGGAAGAGTTTTAGTGGGTAGGCCCCCGTTGACACTTGTCGTCGGCGGGGAAGAGCCTCACATAACCACCAGGCCGCCCCCAGGGCCTGGGATATGCGGTAACGCATTTCCCCTCCGTTACCAAAAAAAAGGTGCTAGACACCTTGAATTTCCAAATGCCTTTCTTTTTTAGATATGTTGATGATATCGCTACGGCTATTCCTCAGGACATGGTAGTTGTTATATTAAATAAATTTAACTCTTTTCACCCGAGAATACAATTCACTATTAAAATTGGTGACAGTAAGTTGAATTTCTTGGACACCATTATTATCCTCAACAAAAGATCTGTTGAGTTTGATTGGTATCACAAGCCGACTTTTTCGGGGCGATATCTTAAGGAGAGAGATACATTTAAAACCTTCAAAAAATTTGAAATTTTTTTATTTCATAAAATAAAAGTACATCTCAAAAATATGTAACCAAAATTTTAGAGTAAAATTCCAAGTACTAGGGTAAGTCAAAAATTATAACTTTTGCTAGAACACGTTTTTAAGTTTGTCACACTCCGTTTCGGGCAGACAGGTGTTAAGTTAGCACTACTGGAGTCCCATAATCAAAACTGGACCTTGATCGCGTCAGTTTGTTTACCGCTACGAGCGTGTAAATATGATCGATCTGCTAGAAGTTTGCACCAAGGAAGAACAGAAAACTTTAATATGATTTCTTTAGTCAAAAAAAGTGAAATTCATCAAAGACTTTTAACAATATGCCAGTATCAATTCTTGACCCTGCTGAACCTTTTCGTCGGTGGTGGAAGTTGACGGGCGTCCTGCTCCCTTTTCGTGTAGCACACTTGTGCGTCCACTTTTAAACTTTTCGATCCATTCATATACACTTCTGCGTGCTAAAATACTGTCCTCGTATTGTGTTGAAAGCCTCCGATAAATTTTAGCACCGTTCACTCCTTTCGACTAAAGAAATCGCATCACAGCTCTTTGTTCCTGCTTGGTACAAATTTCTAGCGGAGCGGTCATATTTACACGCTCGTAACAATAAACAAACTGATGCAATCAAGTTCAGTTTTGATTATAGGACCTCAATAGTCCCAACTTAAAGCTTGCCTGCCCGGAACACAGTATGACAAACTTAAAGACGTATTCTAGCAAAAATGCGGATAATTTTTTACTTACCCTCGTATTTTCAAAATTAGAGCCTATGAACGTGACTTATCTTCGCTCGGCGCCTTAGCGCGCTGCAGGTATATTCGGGCGTTCGGAGCATAATAGTGTATCCCCTCTCTCATAATTTCCCTTCCTATATTATTGCCTGCTAAGGTAACTGTGCAGATGTGGTTGAAGCATCGAGACCGGTCAAGATGAGTTTTGAACTCGAGATTTTTGTCAGTTGGGCTCTGAAGTTTGTGTACTACGTTACCAAATTTTAAAATGTCCTCGTATCCGAAAAGTAGTAGATCAATATCGCAGAGATCATCGAGGCCGCACAAAAGACATTGATTTCCAAGAAATCGAATTTCAAGGAAATCAAGTGAAAAAACAAATAAACCCGTAGAACAAAGTACAAGTGCTAAAAAACTGAGAAGCGCTAACAGTAAAGACGTGCATTGGAATTCTTTGCACAGTTATCATTTTATTGAATTTTTTTACTGTATTCACTACTCTATCCAAACTCGTTATTTGTCGTGAGTGCAAACAAAATCTTAAATTTGAAGAAGCTGGAAATCGAGGTCTTGGATTAAAGCTTATTTTACTTTGTCGTTATGGAAGAAGAGATATAAATTCAAGACCAATTATCTATATAGGTTAGGAAGAAAATCGAAGAACTGTATTCATTATGCATCTTTTAGGTATTAAAAGAAAAAGACTGAATATATTTTGTAATTATATGGACATTTGTAACAATTTGGCTAAAAGTGCAATAACATTCTAGAACACATTTATTTTGCCACAAAAACAGAATTCGAATTTTGTGCACAAAGAACCGTGAATAAAAAACAAAAAGAAAATAAAAAACAAGAGACCGATTTCAAATTTAAAAGTATCTGGCGATGGTTCTTGGAAAAAACGTAGCTTTATATCATTGTACGTAGTAACAACGCTCATAGCAAATTACAGCGACAAAGTCATCGATTTAGTTGAGAAAAGTAGCTACTGCTCTGCATGTGCCGCTTGGAAAAATCAAATAAATAACGAAAAATATCATGAATGGTATGAAGAACACAAACAAGAGTGCCAGAATCACAAAGGTTTCGTGAGAAAAATGGAAGTTTCCTCGCTTATTGAAAATGTTTTTAAGATCTGAGGAAAAGTATGGTGTCAAATATGGCAATTATATAGGAGACGGAGACTCAAAAACAGTCAAGGCAATCTTAGACATGAATCCGTATGGTATTAACTTTCAAATAGTCAAAAGTGAGTGTATCGGCCACGTTCAAAAAAGAATGGGCACTCGGCTTCGAGCTGTCAAAAAAAGCCCATAAACTTGGCGGAAAAGGCAAATTAACCGAGAAATTAATTCAACAGCTCACTTTTTATTATGACTTAGCTATAAGAAGTGTTGACAAGATTGAAAATATGAAAAAAGCAATAATGGCTACTTATTACCATATGTGCTTCACAAATGAAAATCCAAGACACGAGGATTGCTTGCCGAGAGCCGACAGCTGGTTCAAGTAGCAAAAAGCGAAAGCTAACCGTGAGAATTTTGAACATCCTGCACCACTGCATCCCGATGTACAAAAGCATATCCAGCCAATCTACAAAAACCTTTCTGAGGAAGATTTGCTTCAACAATGCTTTGGTGGCCACACGCAGAATGCGAACAAAAGTTTGAATTCGATTATATGGCGCTTCGCTCCAAAACATTTACATTGTGAACTGAAAATTGTCGAGATTGCAGCGTACTTGGCAGCTGGAATATTCAACAAAGGTCATTCGTTTATTCTGCGCAACATGAGAACGTTAGATACAAAGTGATTCCAAACAACCGTTTGTCTTTAAAGTGTCGTAAAGCTGAGTCAATTATGAGACAATTTTTTCTTTGCCAAAATTATGTGCAATGTCTAGTTTTTAAACTACAAGCACAAATAGTTGGCAAATAATAGGACGCATACTGAAGGTAGGCAGAGACGGTGCGCTTACCGCCCTATGCGGGCACTTACGTCGGATACTATTGGCGATCAGCTGATTGCTCTCTAACGACAAACGGTGTTCTGATACATATTTACGTAACCACACAGGCACACACACACACACACGCGCGCGCACGCACGCACGCACGCGCATTCACTTATTATCTTGTAGTGAATCGATGCTTTTGCTTTGCTGTAGTTTGACGGATAAATAATTTCATAATAAGCCACAATATCACGTTCTCATGTGATGATTTATTATCAAATAATAGTCACAATTTATTTTTGTTCATAAAGGTATCACGTATCACACGTTTTCAGATTTATTCACGCACGCGAGGAATTTACGAACAAATTTATTTTTAAGACTATTAATCACTACCGTTTAATTATTCGGCGATTGGTTATTTAGCGGCTTAATATTACTTTAAGAGAGAAATGTTACACAGCACACATTTACTCGATGCGAAAACTACTCGACCACAGTAATTGCACAGATTAGGTTACAATGAATAGCACGAGCTCGCCGGGTGCCAGTAACACTTAACTAATCGACCTGATATAAATTATCTTGGATCGTTAAGTAATACTGCTATTAGAATCCGGCACTTCTTCACTGTACGTATCAATGTGTGAATTAAAACATGCAAAACAGCTGGGCCTGCTTGCTGAGCGATTTAAAGGTGCAGTTGCATGCAAGCGTCGAGCGTCGATCGTCAAGCAGCAGCCAATCAACAAAGTCTGCTGCTTGACGATCGACGCTGGCATGCAACTGCACCTTTAAATCGCTCGGCGAGCAGGTCCAGCTGCTTTGCATATTTTAACTCACATTAATACGTACAGTAAAGAAGTGCTGGATCCTAATAGCAGTGTTACAATCTAAGGTAATTTATATCAGATCGATAAGTCAAGTGTTACTGGGACCCGGCGAGCTCGTGCTATTCATTGTAACCTAACCTGTACAATTATTGTGGTCGAGTAGTTTCCACGTCGAGTAAATGTGTGCTGTGTAACGTGTTTTTCTCTTTAAAGTAATTTCAAGTCGCTAAATAAACGATCGCCGAATAATTAAACGGTAATGATTAATAGTCATAAAAATAATTTTGTTCGTAAATGCCTCAAATGCGTGAATAAATCTGAAAACGTGTGATACGTGATACATTTATGAACAAAAATAAATTGTGACTATTATTTGGTAATAAATCATCACATGCGAACGTGACGTGTGATCTTGTGGCTTATTGTAAAATTATTTATCCGTCAAGCTACAGCAGTGCAAAAGCATCGATTCACTACAATGTAATAAGTGAGTGTGAGTAAGTGTGAGTGTGAGTGTGTGTGTGTGTGTGTGTGTGTGCGTGTGCGTGTGCGTGTGCGCGTGCGCATGCGCGTGCGCGTGCGCGCGTGCGTGCGTGCGTGCGTGCGTGTGTGTGTGTGTGTGTGTGTGCGCGTGAGAAAGAGAGAGAAAAAAAGAGAGAGAAAGAGAGTGTGTGCGTGTATGTATGGTTTATGTAATGTGTATCAGAATACCGTTTGTCGTTAGAGAGCAATCAAGCTAATCGCCACTAGTACCCGACGTAAACGCCCGCGTCGGACGGTGAGCGCGCCGCCCCTGCCTACTTTCCGTATGCGGACTGTCAACTATTTTTGCTTGTAGTTTAAAAACTAGGCATCGTACACAATTTTGACAAAGGAAAAATCGTCTCAGAATTGACTCAGCTATACGACACTTTAAAGACGAACGGTTGTTCTAAATCACCCTGTATAGTAATCAACAATCAAAATAAAAGATACGCCGACGACAACGATAAGCGACGAATAGTTCAGCAGGTTGTAACTTGTCGCAGACGAAAGAAGCTCGTACAGCCCGACGAGAGCAACTTTTAAGGGAAAACGAGATTTACGAAGAAGCTGAAGTACTGTTATATGGCCCTAAGATTGCTAGCCGGTAAGTTAATGAAAACATTACCTTTCTGCTATTCGAAACTTTAAACGCGTTTGTCTCGAAACGTCATTTTCAATACTAGTGTATATAATTGTGCAAAATGATTGTACTTAACCAATTCTCTTCAAATTTTACATACATCTTATCTATACATTCACCTTCTATTTGACATAAATTGTTTATAAAAATTATAAACAAAAAGTACTTTTTTATTGCAAAATTCAACGAAGAAGAATAGAAAGATACGCATCCGAGAAAAATTCAATATGACTTTGTTTGTTGAATCCGTGTAATAGTTTTTTAATGTGTAACATTTCGAATATAGATCTTTTAACATAAACAGGCTCCTTGTCTAAAATTTCCACGTTCTCCCAAATAAAATCATGGTTTTTTTCAATGCGGTGTAATGAGATAACTAAGAAAAAACTAGCTAATATCCGCTTTATGTTCTCTGACTTTTGTTTTTAATTGGCGTTTCGTCTGTCCTACATAAGAAAACTCGCAGTCTTTACAATTAATTTTATAAATCATGTCATTACAAGAAAGACGTTCTATATTGTCTTTGCCAGTAGTTATAAATTTGTTTAATTTAGCGAGGATCATAAACGCGACACTGCAGTCAAACTTACACGAGAAAGACAAAAATTTCTCCGATACAGACTCGATGTAAAGGATTGTTAAAAATCTTCTCATATGTTTATCCTCAACACAGGTGTCATCTTTATAAAAAAGGTGTTTAAGTCTAAAATATATCATGGCAAAGATAAAGTTTAATTAAACATAACAAATTACTTAATTAAATAACGGATAGTTATTTTCCCAATAAAATATTAACTAAAATTATAAAAAATCCGATTCAAAAATTAACTAAAGAGGCTCGCTCTCTTCTCTCTCAGTGGAAAAAAACAGGTTTCATTGAACAACATACATATATATTAACAACGGACGGTGTTTTACCGAGAGCGGTTTGCCTAAGATCCAGAATCTAACAATCCCTTAAGAATTATAATTTCTTCCATAAAGAGCCCTGTACACTCTCTAGCTTATTTTTTACATAATATATTTTATAACAGTATACCAGAGACAGAAAGTTTCGTTAAAAATAGTTTCCATTTGGTTAATAAACTCAATGGTCTTCACGTGGAACCGGATCACGTCTTACAAGGAAACACAGGGAAGTGTCCGCCTCAGATTAAAACGAGTTTTTAATATGTTGTAGTACAGACAAAAATAAGGGACACGTATTTTTTTATACGTGCCCATACGCACTTTAAGGGAATGAAACACCCCTTTGAAGAAAATCGGTTTTTTTCTTTCGAAGTGTATGCCGTCGAAACTATAAGAGATAGAAAAAAATGTTTTAAATGAAAGTTGAATGGCTCGAAGAGTAATTTATGACAGCGGAAAAAAAATTTCTTTTTAATTTTTTTTAATACTTTCCCCCACCACTTACCTATTTTTTTCAAAATTTTTATTTTTTTTATAAGCAAAATAAAGCTTATTTTATTATGAATTCAACGGTATATGATAAAGTTACGATACAACATTCCCATTTTCCAAAAATAATTAAAAGTCTCTCGATACGCACGGTACGCGCACCCGTCCGCGCGTTCGTGCGCTACAAAAGTGACTCCCTTCGATTTTGACGTGCCTTTAATATGTTGTACAGATTAAAATAAGGGACACGTATTTTTTACACGTGTCCTAATACACAAGGGTGAAACACTCCTTTGAAGAAAATCGGGTTTTTTCTTTCGAAGCGTGTATCGTCGAAACTATAAGAGATAATAAAAAAAAACTCCCGACTGCTGCCAAAAGTTGGTTTAATAACAAGAATTAAAAAGTTTAAGATTAAAAATTAATTAATAACAAAAAAAATTAAAAATTTTAAAAACAATTTAAAAAATTATAAAGTTAATTAAAATTAAATAAAAATTAAAAAATTAAAAAGTTAATTACAAAAATTACAAAAATAAGAAAAACCAATAAATTAATAAAAATCAACTAAATTAACAAATTTAGTAAAAAATTGGAAATAAAAAACAAATTAACATAAAAACAGAAAATCAACAAAACTAAAAAATAATAATAAAAAGATTGCTTTAAAAAGTTTGAAATAAAAATTAATTAAACAATTAAAATAACAACAAAAAATAAAACTACGGATACTAAAAAATAGTTTTAAAAGTTTAAAATAAAAATTAATTAAAGCAAATACTAATACTTGACATTTTAAATGCTAATTATATTTTTGCACATTATTGTACCAATTAAAAATTAAAATTGAAATTTACACTTTGTTTAATAAAATACTTTTTTTTCAATAATAAATTGTACTTAACCAGCAGTCGGGAGACGCCACGCTAATAAATAAATATAACATTACATTATATCCTGAATAGTTATAACATTCAGCGTGACATCTCCCGACTGCTGGTTAAGTACAATTAATTATTGAAAAAAAAAGTATTTTATTATACAAAGTGTAAATTTTAATTTTAATTTTTAATTGGTACAATAATGTGCTAAAAATATAATTAGCATTTAAAATGTCAAGTATTAGTATTTGCTTTAATTAATTTTTATTTCAAAATTTTAAAAATATTTTTTAGTATCCGTAGTTTTATTTTTTGTTGTTATTTTAATTGTTTAATTAATTTTTATTTCAAACTTTTTAAAGCAATCTTTTTATTATTATTTTTTAGTTTTGTTGATTTTCTGTTTTTATGTTAATTTGTTTTTTATTTCCAATTTTTTACTAAATTTGTTAATTTAGTTAATTTTTATTAATTTATTGGTTTTTTCTTATTTTTGTAATTTTTGTAATTAACTTTTTAATTTTTTAATTTTTATTTAATTTTAATTAACTTTATAATTTTTTAAATTGTTTTTAAAATTTTTAATTTTTTTTGTTGTTAATTAATTTTTAATCTTAAACTTTTTAATTCTTGTTATTAAACCAACTTTTGGCAGCAGTCGGGAGTTTTTTTTTATTATCTCTTATAGTTTCGACGATACACGCTTCGAAAGAAAAAACCCGATTTTCTTCAAAGGAGTGTTTCACCCTTAAAAGTGTATTAGGACGTGTAAAAAATACGTGTCCCTTATTTTAATCTGTACAACATATTAAAGGCACGTCAAAATCGAAGGAAGTCACTTTTGTAGCGCACGAACGCGCGGACGGGTGCGCGTACCGTGCGTATCGAGAGACTTTTAATTATTTTTGGAAAATGGGAATGTTGTATCGTAACTTTATCATATACCGTTGAATTCCTAATAAAATAAGCTTTATTTTGCTTATAAAAAAAATAAAAATTTTGAAAAAAAATAGATAAGTGTTGGGGGAAAGTATTAAAAAAAATTTTTTAAAAAATTTTTTTTTTCGCTGTCATAAATTACTCTTCGAGCCATTCAACTTTCATTTAAAACATTTTTTTCTATCTCTTATAGTTTCGACGGCATACACTTCGAAAGAAAAAAACCGATTTTCTTCAAAGGGGTGTTTCATTCCCTTAAAGTGCGTATGGGCACGTATAAAAAAATACGTGTCCCTTATTTTTATCTGTACTACAACATATTAAAAACTCGTTTTAATCTGAGGCGGACACTTCCCTGTGTTTCCTTGTTAGTGTCATTGGACGTCGTGTCTCTTTTCACCAATGTCCCAAAAAACTTAGCGGTGGAAAGCATCACGACCAGATGGGATCTGATTTCAAAAAACACTACTATTCCGGTCAATAAATTTCTCAAAGCTTTAAATTTAATAATATTTGTTATAAACAGATCTTCGGTCTGCCGATGGGATCACCGTTGTCTCCTATCTTGGCGGATTTGGTCAAGCAGGATTTGGAGTGCAAGGCGTTAAAACTTCTTTCTTTTCATCTACCTTTTTACTGTAGATATGTAGATGACATTATATTAGCAGCCCCGGCTAACTCGCTATCGGGCATCCTTGACTCGTTTAATTCCATGCATGACCATTTACAATTCACTATGGAGAGAGAAATCGAGGGGAAAATCAGTTTTCTTGATGTTGTGCTTATAAATGTGAATAATAGAATTATTTTCGATCAATACCGCAAACCAACTTTCTCAGGAAGATACTTAAATTTTTTCTCACACCATCGCCTGTGTCATAAAAAGGATGTTATTTTTAGTATGGTTGACAAATTACTGTTATTATCACATCCTCAATTCCACCGTAAGAACTTCACAATTTTAGTTAACATTTTATTGGAAAATAACTATCCTTTAAATTTTATCTTCTCTATGATAAATTTCAGACTCAAACACCTTTTTTATAAAGATTACACCTGCGTTGAGGATAAACGTGTGAGAAGATTTTTTACGATCCCTTACATTGAGTCCGTATCAGAAAAATTTTCGTCTTTCTCATGTAAGTTTGACTGCAGTGTGGCGTTCACAATCCCTTCCAAACTGAACAAATTTATAACTACTGGCAAAGACAGAGCGTCTTTCTTGTAATGACGTAGTTTATAAAATTAACTGTAAGGACTGCGATTCTTCTTATGTGGGACAGACGAAACGCCAATTAAAAACAAGAGTTAGTGAACATAAAGCAGACATTAGGAAGTTCTCCTTCAGTTATTTCGCTACACCGCATCGGAGAAAATCACAAATTCGATTGGGAGAACGATTGGGAAATTTTAGACAAGGAACCATCTTATGTCAAAAGATCTATATCTGAGATGCTACACATCAAAAATCAAATGCACGGACTCAATAAACAAAGTGACACGGAACTTATCTCGGATGCGTATCTTCCTATCCTCGAGCGTATTCCTCCTTCTTAGGTTCATCACCCCTCCTCCTTCTATTCCTTTCGTTCGAGCCACCGAGGCTATCTCGTTTCGGTCCTTATTATTCGTATCTATTCTCACCGAGATGTAACATCTCATCTCAAGGCTCTGACACAAGTTTTGGTGCTTAGAGGTATTTTGTATATAATTTTCGCTTCGGCTTATTTCCTTTTTTCCCCCTTTTTTTCCCCTTTTTTTTGAATTTATAAGGCGTTTTTTTACAATTTTATATCTAATGACTTGTACAGCTTCTATTTTTATTCTTTTTTATTTATTTATTTAATTTTTTATTGATTTTCCGTTTATTCACCTTTTTTAATTATTTAATTTTTATGGTTGTTTGCCACAAGTTTTAAAGTCATCATTTTAATATCTTTCTCTTAGTTATTTATTTATTTATTTGTTAGCAACCAACTATGTGGTTTCACAAAACTCTTGTCTCGGCACACGCTCTGTAAGGTCTTTCATAATATTATTATTCTAAGGCGTTGTAGTAAGATGTACACCTAAAGTTGTCGCTTTAAATAATGTATCAAAAATAGGATATAGATTAATATCCAGGTATGATGTACCTTTTAAATATGTTAATAAAAGTTTGAGCGTAAATTATATTTATACGTTTTCATCGCAGCAATATTTAAACAAATAATAAACGTATTTTATATCACATTCAGTATAGCTAATTAAAGGTTTATTAAAGACGTATAATATTATTTATGAAATAAAAAACATTTAGAAAACATTTCAAAAATACCGAATACGGTAAAAATCCAAGACATTCAATTATTAATAGTTATTTTACACGTAAAAAAATATTACGGTTCTCTCAAAAATCGCGCGATTTATTTTGATTTTGAGTCTCGAAGCTTTTTCGCAATGCCAGCCTTGACGCCTTCGCAGCTTGTGCGGTTTCCGCTAGGTGGCCACGCCGCGGGGAATCTTCTCGTGAGTCAAGTGCGGCCACCGGCGTTATATCTAGGCGCCACCGCGGCCAATTTCCCTCATACTTCAGTGAGTTTTTAGGACTTGCTTATAACTTCAAGACGAATACTCGTTCTCATTCTTTTTAAACGTGACGTCTGTTCCAGATAAAATTTTATATTTTTACATGTAAATGACAATGTATTGTTATTTAATCTTGAATATAAATTAAATTTTTTTAATCGGTTTTAATCGCACATTTTCGGCATATATACATTCATAATTCATATCTACTTAACATTTAATAAATAAATAAAAATTAGGATACAAAAACGTTTATGAGACGGTCCTGGATATTAAAATATTTATAAATAAATTTTTTTTTCGGAAGGGTAATAAAAATTAAGTCCTATCTTAAGTCCTTTTTTGAATGTTCAGTGGACGTCCAAAATTGTGCATCGGACGTCCATTAGACGTCCTATGGACATCCATGTGCTATCTGATAATGGACTATTTATTGAAGAAATTATAATTCTTAAAGGATTATTGGGTTTATGAATCTTTGGCAACCGTAGGCTCTCGGTAAGATGCCGTCCGTTGTTAGAATGCTCCTATATATTTGTGTGTATTTGTGTGTGTATTTGTGTGTGTATTGTGTGTGCGTGTGCGTGTGTGTGTGTATTTGATACATGTGTGTTATTTGATATAACTTTTATCTTCTCAATTGAAAAGAAAAGAGCTCGCTTCTTTGGCTAATTTCAAAATCGGATCTTTAGATAATTTAACATAGGTAGATTCATCAAAGAGCATGCCTTTCATTTTCGAGATGTAATCGTTCTTGTCAAGAGCAACTGTTATGTTATCCTTATCCTCTCTGGTAAACAAAATGTTAGGATGCTCCCTAACAAATCTCTCTGTGGTTCGTAACCAGTCTTTGATTAATTGGTCGTTAATGGTCACCGGCCACTGCGGAACAAGCCCTCCAAAATCAATACAGACTAATTCCTAATTGCAACATAAATATTTTCTCTATACTTCAAAATATTATGTTCTATATGTTTGATGAAATCAAGTAATATGTTTCCCCTGTCACTATCCAACAACGGCAAACCAAACCAATCGCCTTGTTGTAAAAAGTATTAAATATCCTTCGGGATATCATTGCTACTCAGATACCAATTATTATGCAAAGTGTCCAGAGAAGTATCGAAGCTAAATTCCAAAGGAGACACTTGGATGTTATGTATAGTCTCATTTATGCTAAGTGTGAGTTGTTGGAAAGAAAAAGTTGTTTTTTCATTAGCCACATCAGAAGTTTTAGCAACATATTTAATGTGTCTAATCTTATTAATCAAGAACCAACGCTTTTTTTGTTTCAACCAATCAATCTTTTTATCGATCCTGAAAACCTTATTGCGCCACAACCGTTCCTTTTTTCTTGAAATGTGAAAAAATCCCTTTCGATCAGTGAAGAAAAGACACGTTCCTAGAAGTCTTATAAAATTGGTGTCTTAAAAAAAGTAAATGTTTGTGCGCATCCCTAAGTTCTAACTTTAGTACAATATTAATAAAGTTATTGCTAATTCTGTCTAAATTATTTAACTTTTTAAACAGATCTTTTGGAGTGCAAGGCAATAAAAAATTACAAATATGTTATTGGACCAATAGTGTAACAACACAATGATAGTAAAAAAGCCTTCTTCGGTCGTAGTGCTTGTATTTATTTATGTGATTTTATATACTTCTCCGAATTCAACCAGAATGTGCGCCAAATTAATTTTCGGTTTAACACAACATGTCGAATAAGAATTAGTAATATCACTATTTATATTAAATTAATTAATTTAATATAATACTTGATACTGATTTGCATCTATATACCCATCCCCCACCCCGAAAAAAAAAATAATCGCAATAAATTTCTTACAGTTTTTTACACTTGTATCTTTCTATTCTCGAGCGTATTCCCCCTTCTTAAGTTCGTCACCCTCCTTCTATTCTTCCGTTCGGTCCGCCGAAGCTATCTCGTTCGGTCCACATTATCCGTAACTGAACTTTCCAAGATGTAATACCCACAAGGTTAAGACACAAGTTTTGGAGCTTAAAGGTATTTTCAAATCTTAGTTTCTATTATATTTATAATCTTTTTATTTTATATTTTTCTTTTTTACAATGTTAATTCATGACTTGTATAATCTTTTTTATTTATTCTTACATTATTTTTATTTACTTTTATTTTGTTAAATTATATTTTTTATTGTTGTCGGTTACAACCCTATAAATTTTCATTTCAATATTATCTCTTATTTATTGCTCAGCAATCAAGCCGCTTTTCCGAAACTCTTGTCTTGGGACACGTTCCGTGAAGCTGTTTATTGTGATGAGACCTTGAAGAAAGATGTACATCGCGGTATCTCACAGTTTCTATTTGTATGGTAACTCGGTTTATTTTTTACTTTTATTTGTTTAATTTGATAAGTTCATATTGTAATTTGTACAAATATTATTTGTGTTTTATAGACCATTACAATTTGTACTGAAGAAGACCGTCATTAAAGGTCGAAACGTTTATATTATCGTAGATTTATGTTGGACTTTTTTTATTGTGTTTAACATCCTGCGTGGCTCTTGAGCTCATTATTTCCTATTTTTAATTTATACAAGCCTTAACTCTTGTTTATATTGTTTCAAATTTTATTTTCAAACATGCATCATTTTTTAAATTTTTATTTTTTTCCCAATTTCCGTATGTCAAATAGAGCGTACATATGTTATTAACTTAAAAAAATTTTTCTGTCTCACAAAGAGTGGGCAAGAACTGCAAAATGCCAAATGAGATGAGTCATAGCTCATTCGAAAGGGGGAAACAAGTATATTAAAAGTGTGGAAGGGTTAGCGTAAATGGGCCTTACTTTTTAAGAAAATTGCAATTAAAGTTTAACATTAGGACGTTTATACATTAAGTACTGAAATCTTGAACCACTATCCAAGAGAGCGTCGTGGCTGAGAAGGCTAAGGGCTAGTGATACATTTTTCCCTCTGTAGCAGACTGGGTTCGAATCTTCACAGCTTCAAATTTTTTTTTATTTTTTTTTAAACATTTTGCTTTATATTTTACAATTGCATTATTTTTAGTATTTTTGAAATTAATCAATAATAATGTATTTACATATACTAATAAAATTAAGCAACTTTTTATTAATAAAAAAATTAATAAAAATATTTAATAAATTGTTTATTATAATAAAACTATTTATAAAGATTAATAATTAAGCCTTAACAATCAAATTTATTCCAAAAAATAATACACTTTAAGAGTTTCTTTAATATTATAAATTATAAGACGTTGTAAATTATAAAAAGTTATAAATTATAAGATGTTATAAATTTATAAAACGTTATAAATTAAAGTGTATCATTTATCGGAATAAATATGCTCGTTAAGGCCTAATTATTTACCTTTATAAATAATTTTATTATAATAAATAATTTATTAAATATTTTTATTAATTTTTTATTAATAAAAAGTAGCTTAATTTTATTATTATATGTACATTATTATAAATTAATTTAAAAAATAATAAAAATAGTGTAATTGTAAAATATAATAACAAAAGATTTAAAAAAATCTATAAAAAAATTGATACTGCGGAGATTCGAACCCGTTCCGCCACAAAGGGAAAAATGTAACGCTAGAACTTAGCCTTCTCAGCCACGACAGTCTTTTGGGTAGTGGTTCATGATTCTAGTACTTAACATACAAACGTCCAAATGTTAAAATTTCATTGTAATTTTCTTAAAAAGTAAGGCCCATTTACGCTAACCTTTTTACACTTTTAATATACTTGTTTCCCCTCTTTCAAAAGAGCTGATTCATCTCATTTGGCATTTTACAGTTCTTGCCTACTCCTTGTCAGATCAATACAACAGAAGCTAGGTTGTACACCGATTGACAACTCATATCGTTACCTCTCTTGTTAGCAGCGCTACAGTTTTTATATTTTTTTTTATATTTTTTAACAAAAAAATTATTTATATACTAAAAAGTTAGAGTAAGAAATATACCAAATTTTGAAACAATCGATTAAATAATTTTAATTTAAAAAATTCTTGAAAATTGCCTTTTTTCTAGCCTCCTAAATGTAACCCTTAAATTTCCTTTCTTGGCACTCTGCACAGAAACGTGGCGTTGTTATGTCTTATCGATCGAGCTTTCTTTTGTCCCACCCAAAATATCACAGGAAGAACTTAGAATTCATTGTCAGCATTCTTTTGGAGAACGACTATCCTCTTGACTTTATTTTTAAAACTATCCGAGAACGACTTAGATGCTTCCTTGTGGGGAGATCCATAAAACAATTACTTAGTAATACACCTAAAGAAGTGGAAAATTTTTCTTGGTTCACAATTCCGTATGTTCCCTCAATCTCCGAAAAATTTATTAATATTTTTAGAAATTCAAAAATTAAAATCGCGTTTTATAGCTCAAATAAACTGTGTAGATTTATCAAGGTTCAAAAGAATGCTCTCCCAATTTCTTCCTGTAAAGATGTAGTTTATAAGATCTCATGCCGTGATTGCGATGCGTCTTATGTCGGACAAACATGCAGACAAGTCAGAACCCGCATTTCGGAACACCGTAATCATATTCGCAGAAATGTCTCTACTTACAAGGAAGATTTGCAAACCCGGAAATTCAAAAAATTCTGAAATTTTGTGTACACATAGAGGAATTCATCCATAACACAAAAATATTTTTTGTTCGTGCCTAATTTCAGTTCAAGGGGGTGAAACACCGTATAGATAAAATTGAAAATATTCGTGTTGTTCAAGTTACCCCTGTTACAAACCTTTAAAATTAAATTTTTATTCTTATTATTCTTCGTAAATTTATATAAAAATCTCCACATCTCTTTTGATACTTTTCATAATCATGTTTTGTGATATCTTTTATAAATGAAAGCTAAATCAGTATAATTCATCAAATATGTAAAGTCTGTTTAGCAAGTTTATTATTCAAATGGTTTCAAACAAAGATTTTTAATTGATTTTGTACGAGATAACTCTGAAAGAGTACAATAAAATAAATAGAAAATAAAAATATTGATTACCCGGGAAAAACTAAATATTCGATGAATGTGATTTTTCTTTCATTTATAACAAATGATTATGAAAAGTGTGAAAAAAGAGGTGAAGATTTTCATATAAATTTACAAAGAACAAAAATTTACTTTTAAGAGTTGGTGACAAGTGTAACTTGAACAACACGAATATTTTCATTCTTATCAAATCGCAGTTGCATCGAGCGAAAAAAACAAAATGCAACTTGCGTTTAAATATTTTCTTATACGTGTCACCATTCTCGGTAGTTATTTCGCCTGAAAGAAAATGTACATTTTTTTCAAGGAGTGATTTTATCCCTTAAAGCTATAATTTGGTACAAACAAAAAATAATTTTGTGAAGTATTCTACTTGCACACAATATTTTTACTAAGTTTACTGAATAATAAGTTTACTGAATTTCCGAGTTGCCCAACATTCGTCAATAAAATACATTGACCATTGCAATCAACTATTCTACAGTCAAAATGAAATAAACAATATTTTGCAAAAATAATAATTTATCTATTCATAACTTGTTTTTAATTATACAAAGTATTAGGTACATACTTTGACATCGCCAACAATATTTAACTGATTTTAGTAGGCGAGTTCAAAAAACTCATTATTATTTTACTATTTCAAATATTATTACTATTATTATTAACCCTTAAACAAACCGATTCTGTAAAATACGTAAACACATTTTCGGGTCTGGGAGACTTTTTCAACTTTGAGAAGTTATAACTTTGGTTCTAATCAACATTTTTTAACAATCTTTTTTCCATATAAAAGTTCAGAACCTCAGAAATGTGAATGCATAATCAATATTGCTAAAAAATGACTTATTGTTATGTTATAAAAAAAAAACTATTAAGCAAAAATTAGAAATTGTTTAAAAATCCACTTTTCCTTTAAAAAATCATATCTCCGCAATAAAAAACTTTTAAGGACTTTCAAATACGGCATTTTAAAACTAAAGAATCATACTTTCAAAAAAAAATTGTTATTGTCATTCTTTTTAAAAAATAGAATTATATAATAAGGAGAATATGATATTTTTGGGTGTCTAAAAATCCACTTTTATAAAAAAAATTATATCTTTGCAATAAAAAAACTTTTAAAGACTTTACAATACGGCGTTTTAAAGCTAAAGAGTCATACTTTTAACAAAAAATTATGTCACCGCCATTTCTATTAAAAAATATACTTACGTAACAAAGCAAATATGAAGTATTTTTCATAAACTCAAAGTATCTAAAATTGAAAATTGATTCATAATATATTTCGGACCCTACGCAAAAATCCTTTTTTTCACGATGTAATATGCCGTTTTTCTCCGCGCGGATCAGCTCGTCGGAGCGGTGCGAGAGAAAGGGTTTGAACGGGAAAAGAGGAAAGAAGTCGAGCTTGTAAATAATTACGCGACGGTGTATGACGTATAGTACCTGTATATGTACATTTATTGCTTATATGTACGGAATAGAAGGTTTACAGCTATGAGGTGAGCGCGGATGGACAAAGTAGACGAATATGAAATAGTGGGTTGACGAGCAGAGTTTGAAACGCGAATATCTACACGGTTATTTACAGTCGACCGCGAGGCGTCGCTAGGTGTCAGGACGCGGATGTCTCGGTACAAGTGCGATTTCTCGCGGCTATTGGTACACGGTGGGCGGAGCTCTCGGCACGGCGTTTATGGTTCGCGGATCGGCGGGACGGCCGGGCGGCCTCGTGCGTGTCGGGAGTGACGGTCTGGAAACCGCGGAACGCGTCGAGTACTTCGACCAAAACCCCGTAGCGGCGATTCCGTTTTCTTTTGCGTTCCGCGGAGGAGCGGAAAAGTCTGCTGCTCGGGAGTCTTCCCCTCGCCAAGGACCTTGACGAGAGTCGGACGTCCGTGCTCGCGAGGATGCGGGAGAAGAAAGGATGAGACGGAAATGCGAAGTACTTTCGCCGTGGCCCTATATATACCCGGCGACTCCGTTCGCCTCCGTCATTTTCGGCGCTTGACGGCGGAGTCGCCGGAGTGGGACGAACGCGCGCTCCCTCGTGTGCGCGTGCGCGCCGACTTGGCGCGCGCGATGGCTCGAGGAGCGCACGGTTTTGCCGCGCGTAGCTTGTGGTATTTTTATAATTGGATGCCCGAGGCACCCCCGGTTATAGCCCGGCGGCTCTTTCTCCGGCTGTTGGTGGCTGGGGACGATGCACATTATTTCTCGGGGGTGTGCATTGTTACAACGACACTATAGTATATGTGGGGTAGGCACAATGGGTGGATAAGCCGATTTGGAAAGAAAGTCGACTGCGGGTTGCTCGACTCCTTTTTAGCCTCGGTCGTCCTGGGGTCAGCGGGCAGGATGTCGGTGTCGAAGGGTCGATATCCGACTCGTCGCTGACCACGGGGTTGTTAGTGGCCTGACTGGGCGACGACAGCGTCTGGATCGCCACGTCCTTTCCTGTAGGTGTGAGAGGGTCCGCCGTTTTCCAAGGTTTCGTTGACAAGGTGATAGGGATGAGTCTCCAAGGTAGCGGGGCAGAGCAAAGCTCCTACTTGTCCTCACTTGGCCGCTGGGCTGGTGGTTGCGACCGGATGGAGAGGTCCCTTGCTTGATTTAGGCGTTTCCTCGGCAGAGTTAGCAAGCTCTGCCTGGTCCGCCGACTCCTGGGTTAAGAGTCGGTCAATTGAAGGTACTCGACAACAGGTTACTACAGATGCCGTGTGCCGTACAAAGGCCCCTAGGAGCTCACTCTGTGAGTGCAAAAGGTTGCTGGGCTTGGTACCGCCCGCGCTTATATCCCCTTGGTGGATGCTTTTTAATCACAAGAAAGCGTCCGCGCTCGGCCGCGTCGCCGCCCCGCGGCGGTAGCGCGCACTAGCGTTTGGCGAGCGCGCGCCCGCGAGCGTACGTAATGGTGGCGCCTAATGGAACGGCTGCCACAGTATTTTAACAGAGTAACATACACGAGCGGACCTGTTTGAACGTATTTTGTCCAGTTTTTTAACATAAGATTATTCACAAAAAAGTTTCATTCACACACTATATGGGTCGCATTGACCCTAACAAAACTTTGCTGCTGTGCCGTTTGAATTCTAGTTGACCAAAAAAGTTGATCAACCATATCAATCAAAAGAGATTTCAAACTTTTTTTACGTCCTGGTCTAAACCTCCTATCTCATTCATCTCTTCACACGGCAAGCGTTCGAAACTTCATATGGGGTCTTTCAGACCCACTTATGTGTTTAAGGGTTAAAAAACTCTTATTTTAATATTTATTGTACTATAGTGATTTGTTTTTAACGCTCTTTCGCATAATACGCGATTAGCGATACGTATAAGACGAATTCATTCCAGCGCAGAAAAATCGAGCGCCCAAACAGGTACGTATAGCGCGCATACATAAAGAGTTTATTATTTTTCAAGAATAGTACAGTCGGAAAGACACTTTGTTATATATGATTAGATTCGTATAAGAATAAGCTTTAATTCTGTCATTAAAATATTTGAAAATTTTTAAAAACAAATGTGAAGTGGTGGAAGAAATATAAAAAATTATTTTTAAAAAATTTTTCGTAATTATTGTTGTAAAGTACTCTTCGAGCCATTCAACTTTTATTGAGAATATTTTTCTCTGTTATAGTTTCAACAATACACGATTTAAAAAAAAACCGACTTTTTTCAAAGGAGTGTTTCACTCCCTACAAATGAGATTGAGCACATGTAAAAAAAACGTTTCCCTTATTTTGATCTGTACTACAATGTATTGAACCCTCGTCAAAATCGAAAGGGGACACTTTCATAGTACACGGACGGGTGCGTGTATCATGCGTTATGGGTGGTTTTTAATTATTTTTGGAAAATGAAAATGTCGTATCATAACTTTATCATATACCGTTGAATTCGTAATAAAATAGGCTTTATTTTGCTTATAAAAAAAAATTATAAAAAAAATTAAAATTTTGAAAAAAAAATAGGTAAGTAGTGGGGGAAAATATAAAAATTTAAAAAATTTTTTCGCCATTATAAAGTACTCTTCAAACCATTCAACTTTCGTTCAGAACATTTTTCTCTATCTCTTATAGTTTCAAAGATATATACTTTAAACGAAAAAACCAATTTTGTAAGAGATGTTCCTATCTCAACACGAGTTTTGGTGCTTAGAGGTATTTTATATATAATTTTTGCTTCGACTTATTTCCTTTTTCCCTTTTTTTTAAATTTGCATAATTTTTATAATGCGTTTTTTTTACAATTTTATATCTAATGACTTGTACAGCTTTTATATTTATTTTTATTTATTTATTTTATTTATTCTCCTTTTTTTAACTATTTAATTTGTATTGTTGTCTGTCACAAGTTTTAAAGTCATCATTTTAATATCATTTTCTTATTTATTTATTCTTTTGTTAACAACCAATTTATGTAATTTTATGAAGCTCTTGTCTCTGCACACGCTCTGGGAAATCGTTTATAATGTTATTATGCTAACAAGGAGATGACGCCAATTAGAAAATCGCTTTTCCAACGAGTCATAGTGCGTTCGATAGCTTACATGTAGCTAATAAAAACCCTAAAGGCGTTTGTGCCAATGGGCCTTCGTTTAGAAGAATTACAAAACAAAGTTAGGGTCACGCAACTATGTCCCATGTAAAGAAGAACATTAGAATCTTTTTCGAGTAAGCGGCGTAGCTGAGTCGACTAAGGCTCCCGTCCATACATTTTTGGGCCGGCGGCGTGAGTTCGAGTCCCGCCGACGACTGCTTCGCTTTTTTTTCAAATTTGGATATATAAGACACTACATTAATCATTATTTATTTTTTTTAATTTATTTTGTTTTTCTATGTAAAAGTAAGGACATTTCGGGATGTTTGAACGCAATACGAAATAAAAAACAGTTTTAAAGTCATGAATTGATTATATTTCTCATGCAATGTACATGTGTTATTTTGTCAAGAATATTTTGTACAATATAAACTTTCTTTTATAATTATATTTATTTACATACGATAATAGGTTTCCATCGCTTCGCAATGTTGTGAATGAAAATTGATGTAAAAATAAACATTGCATATCGATGTACATCTTGGCGGTATAAATTATAAATTATATTTTGGTTTATTATTTTTGTTGTACAATTTTTTATATGTAGAATAAAAGTGTGAAATATTATAAAAACATGAGACTCGCAAAAGGACAAGTAGGTATATTCGTCAGTGTTTACTTGTAAGAAAGGACCTTTGTTAGGTAGTCCCCCTCCCCTCCTTTCGATCTTTTTAACGGTTTTCACAAAAGGACTCTCACACGTTGTAACCGTCTGACCAGTTTCGTGGTAACATTTATAAAGAGAGCGTGGTACGAAACATCAGTAAAAATGGAGACAACATTTATTATCGATGAAACTGTCGAATATGTGCAACTTCTTGCAAAGTTTATATTGTAAAAAATATTCTCGACAAAATAACACATGTACATTGCATGAGAAATATAATCAATTCATGACTTTAAAACTGTTTTTTATTTCGTATTGCGTTCAAACATCCCGAAATGTCATTTTTACATAAAAAAACAAAATAAATTTAAAAAAAATAAATAATGATTAATTTAATGTCTTTTAAATATCCAAAATTGAAAAAAAAAAGCGAAGCAGTCGTCGACGGGACTCGAACGCACGCCGCCAGCGCAAAAATGTATGGACGGGAGCCTTAGTCGACTCAGCTACGCCGCTTACTCAAAAAAGATTCTAATGTTCTTCTTTACATAGGACATAGTTGCGTGACCCTAACTTTGTTTTGTAATTTCTCCTAAACGAAAGCCCATTGGCACAAACGCCTTTAGGCGTTTTTATTAGCTACATGTAAGCTATCGAACGCACTATGACTCATTGGAAAAGCGATTTTCTAATTGGCGTCATCTCCTTGTAAGATGTTGAAATAAGATGTACACCGCGGTTTTGCATAATCTCTATTTATTCGGTAAATTGTTTTTATTTTTTATTTTGATCTTTATTTGTTTATTTCGATAAATTCATATCTTAACTAGTGCGACTAATTTGTTGTTTTATAGACTTGTAATATCACTGAAGAAAACCGTCATTAAAGATCGAAACGTTTGCCTGACATTGGAGTTATGCATCATTTATTTGCGTCCGACATCCTGCGTGGCTCTTGAGCTCACTATTCTCTAATTTAAAACCAATTTTCTTCAAAGGAGGTTTCACCTCCCTAAACTGAAATTGGGCACAAACAAAAAATATTTTTGTGTTATAGATGAACTCCTCTATGTGTACACAAAATTTTAGAATTTTTTGAATTTCCGGATTCGCAAATCTTCCTTGGCAGTCCGTTATGACCGATCATAGAGTGGAGTTCGGTCATGATTTTGATTGGGAAAGTTCTTAACCACAAAAGATTTTATTATAAGCAACTAATTTCAGAAATTTTACATATTAAACAACAATGTAACGGACTCAATTTACAATCTGACTCAGATTTCTTACATCACGCATACTCGTCTATCGTCGACAGCTTATAGCCCGTGTTGTTATCTATTTATTTTCATCTTTGTCTGTTTATCTTTCTGAATATTTGTTTCGATCAGCAGCATCGATTCGTTTCTTATTGTAATCTTGACAGTTATACATACAAGACGTGCTAACCGCTAACACTGAGTTGACTTAATTATTTGTAACACATATTATTTTTAATTTATTTTTGCGCTAATTTGTTGGCATGTATTAATTTACGCTGAGTTTTTGCATACTTTGGACAATTGCTGACGCTGAGGTGAGTTTATTTTGTAAATAAAAAATAACCTTAAGCATGATTCAGTATAAATTTCTTGTCACAGTTCGAATCATGTTTCAATTTTCGAGCCTAATAACTCGTCCAAACGTGTAACATCTTCCCAATGAGAAAGTCTTTCGCCTGAACATCAGCCTTATTTACTGATAGCTCAAAAAATAAGCCGAAACCTCTAATCTAATAAACAATAGCAATTTAAGAATCTAAAAAAGATTACTATTTATTGCGCACCATTTACCGCGCCTTACTCATATTCGCCGTTTTTTTTTTTTTTCCATTGTTACTATTATTTTTTGTTCTTCTCGTAATCTTTATACAAATTGAAACATTTTTCGGAAATAATTAGAATTACTTGGAAACTGTACATCTTATCTTTGAACTTTTCATACGTGTAAATTCTGAAATGTTTTGAGATTTCTTCTTCCAAAATTTTTAAAAAATACTTTGAACTATTTTAAAGTTTATAACATTTTATCAGAAATTACAAAACAAAAAATAGTAGAAATCTAAGAATACTTCATAATTAACAAACTTAAAAATTCTGAAAAAAGATGTAGACACTTTAAGTATTTATTAAAAGTATTCTAATTCTTATAAAAAAATCTGAAAAAATTATAAAATTATAGATATTCTGAAAAATTATATAAAATGATCTAAAAAAAATTTTTCACCAGGGATCTATACGTATCATTTATACCTGCTCAAGCCGCGAGCACGCGCCAGCCGAAGCAGCTGTCATCAAAGGAGCATTTAGTAAGTTACAAGTCCGTCGGTAAGTCATACTCCTAGCTCCTGGTAAAAAGTGGGTACAACCATTAATAATCATCCTGCATATGTATATAAATATATACAAAGTATCCCAGAAAGCTCGCATCCCATTTTAAGAGCAGATTCTTTGGAAAATTCTAAGAAAAAAATCCTAATACAAAAATGTCGAGGGTATAATGATTTTCAAATTATTCGTGATTAAAATTTACGATTCACTGAGCTGACATTTTGCGCGCTCAGGCATGGTGACATGACAAAGGTATCACAAGGGTACCTCTTGACATTGAGGTTGTCATATAAATACGCAATGACATTTATATTAAAAAATTACTACTATAATAATATCGATAATTTATGCAATATGAAAAAAATTGAATATGTTAATAAAGTAAAATTCAGACATGTCAAATTAGGTCTATTTGACATTATCGCGTTTATATCAATTAAATTACCGATTTACATTTTTAATAGTTAAAAATGTAAATAAATTATTGATATTATCGATGTTACCATAAAAGTTTTTATCACATGAACATGGTAATAAATTTATTTTGACAGCTGACCCAACGGCTATCGTAACATCTTGTTACTGAATTGATATTTTGTTGAAAACATTAATTGTGCATACGTAATGTACAAATATGTTTCCTATAGTAGTAATTTCTTAATATAAATGTCATTGCGTATTTATATGACAACCTCAATGTCAAAAGGTACCCTTGTGGTATCTTTGTCATGTCACCATGCCTGAGCGCGCAAAATATCAGCTCAGTGAATCGTAAATTTTAATCACGAATAATTTGAAAACCATTATGCCCTCGACATTTTTGTATTAAGATTTTTTTCTTAGAATTTTCCAAAGAATCTGCTCTTAAAATAGGATGCGAGCTTTCTAGGACACCCTGTATATATTTTTTGTGTGTGTGTTGTGGCAGATTTTCTGCCTCGCCACTTCGTCCATCCGCCTACGCGAAGCGCAGGGCGCATGCGACCGGGCCGGGCACTCTCCAAGAGCGGAAATTTCCGGCGGAACTGTCTCCGTGTTAATTATTCTGTTACTTATTCACGGCTTATTTTCATGTAATATCGGGCACCTCGACAAACGTCGCCGAGGGACAGCGGCAACGAGGGATGTCAGCCGCAGCGAGGGGACACGGGAGCGACCGTCCAGGGCCAGCACGCTTGAGATCGCCGAGGGAAACTAAAAGAAGACGTAGCGAGATATAAGCGCCGTGCGAGGAAGGCTCGCAAGATGCCAGAAAAATAGTCAGGCTGAAGCGGACGAACGGCCAGGACAAGGGCCATCAGATGCCGGCTGACCATCCTGAAGAATATCGGCAGAAGATCGTTGCATTCAAGATCTGTGATTGACGTCCATTGATACGGAAAGAGCGTCAAAGATATCGGATGCCGACGAGGATCACGCGACACCTACGGAGATCCGTCACTGTACGGCTGTGATGTCATGGCTAGATAAGGGCAACCGCTGATAGACCGCGCCGTTACGCGTGGATATCGCGCACCCTGTGGGAGGTGTTGCACCTATCGATCCCGCATCGAGCGCGATTCTCTCGGCTTTTGCATGCAACCCGACTAGCAAAACGTAACGGGCAAGCGAGCGAGCGTAACTTCCCGACATTTTGGATATCGGCAAGCGAGGATGAGTGCCTGGCCCGGACGTGACCTCCTCCGAGAGCCCAAAGACCGGAGAGGACCACGATCGCGACGGTGTCAACAAGGTGATCCTCTGACGGCATTGTAAAGCGAGCTGAACGAAACGGCAACCTCGTATTCTGCGATGAACTCCAATCTTTTAGTGTTGGTATCTGCGTTGCGTCAACCGCGGGGCGGTTGAACACACGGATTTTAGTGAGGAGAGTCGATCTCAAGTACGGAAATTTGCCAAACCGTCCAGCTGTCAGCTGCTGCGCTCCGCATATCTGTTTCGCCGTGAAAAACGCGTGGACAATCGGCTGCTCCGGAAAGTCGCAAAGCCCTCGTGCACGTGCGCGAATAGTGTCGCGGCCGTGATCGCACGGCCGCCGGGTATATCGGAGCGTCTTTGTACAGTGCGTTTTTGAGTAATTTGTTTTCGTTCACGACAACTGCGTTGTCGTTAGCGTATACATTTTCTTGCGTTCATTGCAAATTAGATGAAGTTCATTAGCGAAAGTTTAGCTATCGTGTTCCCGCCGCGCCGTTTTAAACGTGCGCGATTGGCTGTCATGTTCCGCGCGTGATCAGCCTCCGTAGTCTTCGCTTTTGCGTAGCCGTTGCGTAAACAAGTTTAAGTTGGCTTTTGCGTCTCTTCTATTTTTTGTTTCTTTCTTCGCCAACATCTTGTGTAATTCTTTTTCCGGTTATTTCTGTGCATCCGCTTCATTTTTTTCTTTGTATGTTATTTCTATCCCTTACTACAATATATTTTATTCATGCTTGTTACATCGGCCAAACTTCTCTTAATTTCTCGCCCACCCGCCTCCTTCCGTACAAGTGCTGCTTCGCCCCTGTCTCCGCATCCCCGTCCCTCTATCGGTTAGAGGAGCTAGCTGGCCGCGTGCGAGCGACGATTTCGCGTTTACGCTTAAAGTCCGTTTGTAAATTATCGCGTCTTAGCGTTAACTATTGTTTCGCGTTGTATATCGAACCCGGTGACGTAAACGGTAATCGCCCAATTTTATGACTTAGCGCAAACTTGGATATCGGAGCCCCCCATCACTCTTGCGTGTGTTCGCGTCAAATCTTTTGCCTCCTTTGATAGCGTATTTCGCCATAGCTCTCTGGCGACGTAGAAAATACGTGACAATATATACAAGATGTCCCAGACCGTTGTATACAAATTATCACGATGAGGTAGAAGGGATCAAGATATATCAAAAAGTCTGATACTATTTTACAATATTTGCAATAATTTTTTAATTATAAAATATTAAAGTCAGACGAATAAAAATGCGCGGAGAGATAAGCGGTCAGTCGCCTAAGCCGTAGGACCGCCCATCGCGGCCCGACAGTAGGCGACAGTGAGTAGCGCGCTGCGAGGGAAGGATACCTTGGCACCACCGCTCCCTCATGTCTCCGCACCGTGCCAACGCTCTCGTTAACGCTATACACTCACAATCACGATTATTAAGTATTTTGTTCTTTGTAATATTTATAGCATTTTTTATAGCAAAAAACCACAAGTTAAATAATGGAACTTCGCAAATGTAACATCACACCTCTCATTCTAAAGTACAAGAACACAGTAAATATTATCCCTTTAAACAACAGTTCTAATTAATACTACTCGAATCTCACCATTATGTCATTTCAAGAAAAAAATTTAACCTATTACCATTTCTTTACACTTCATATTAAACACGGTAAGACAATCGGATAAATAGTGCTGATTATAATTTATCACAGTTCTAGCAAGTTTTCATTAAAAATATTTACGTAATAATATAGCACATTGTTACTGTGAATGTAAACATTAAATGTAATTTAATACATAATTATTAAAAAAATATAAAAGCTAACATTAAAAAATATGTTGCTGCTGTAACTGTACATAAATTGATGATTGTAGAGCAAAATATTCTATTAGAATTGCGATAAATAATCAGCACCACACTTTCTCCAAATATCGTGCTGTATTTAAAAAAAAGTATAAAAAAAGTAACAGTTTATATATTATTTTTTAAATTACACATAATGGTGGGACTCAAATATGACTAATTCAAACTGTTGTTAAAAGTTGTAATATTTACTATATTCTTGTACTTAGAATAAAAGGTGTAATGTTACATTCATAAAGTCACATTATTTAACTTTTGGTTTTTCGCTATAAAGAATGCTATAAATATTACAAAAAACACAATACTTAATAATCGTGATCGCGAGTGTAAGCGTCGACGCGAGCGTTGGCGCGGTGTGGGGGGGCGATGCCAAGCTATCCTTCCCTTCGCCGCGCGCTATCTCACCGTCGCCTACTGTCGGGCCGCGGTGAGCGGTCCTACGGCTCAGGCGAGCAACCGCTTGTCTCTCCGCGCGCTCTTATTTATCTGACTTTAATATTTTATAACTCGTAATTATTGCAAATATCACAAAATGGTATTAGACTTTTGATTTATCTCGATCTCTTCTACCTCATCGTGATAATCTGTATACAACGATTTGGGACACCCTGTATATATGTATATATGCCTTATGCATATGCATATGTATATGTATATATACGTATACATACATATAAATACATATAAATTGCATACGTACACACAAATACACACGCGCGCAAATATAGCTTGTATTTAATAAATAATTCATAATTACCATAACACAATTTTGGCAAATAAATTCTTCACATTCCATACACCAACTAGTAGCAACAATGTTATCATGACAACTAGTACATTTTTTTTCTTCCTCGGCTTCTTTAGTCTCGTCATCCAATCCTAGATCATTTTCTTCCTCCAACATCTTCGAGAGAAATCTATTTTCGATTAAATTTTCCACTTGGCTAGTTACATTGCAAACGTGACACACAATCACGTTACTCTCTACTATAAAATATAATATTGAAATAAATATATAATATATTTATTAATGTAAAATCTTTAATATTAAAATAGAAATTAATTATTATTAATCAGAATTGGATAGTAACCAACTTATTAAAAAATTAAAAGTTAAATAATAAAGTACAAAAATAATAACTTTTAACATAAGTTAAATTTAAATAAGTCAATTTTTAATTATTTTCAAAACATTAACTTATAAAGAGTCTTCTCAGTTAAATATTTAACTATGTAAAAAAATATTTTAAAAAATGTAAGAGAAACAAAATACATTTTTATATGAAAAAACTCTTGGTTATTTTTACTTAATTTACGAATTACAAACTTAATTTACTAATTTAATTTATAAATAAATTATAATATTTATTTAATAATTATTGTTTATCACATATTATAATTGTTTTATTTAAAAAAATATAAATTTAAAAAATTACAACATTCTAATTTAATACAGAGAAGTCGCCAGTATTGACCACTTTGTTTTTAAAAAATATTTCTAGAGTAAAAGCTAAAAATAAAACTTTAGAAATATTAATACAAACTAAAAATTGGTTTCTATCATATGATATAGAAGTTTTATATCACTGTTTCTTACTTTACATCAATTAATACTTTTGCAACATATTCGAAAAAGCGTTAAAAAATGAGGCCCCAAAACTAACAGATTGCGTTCCGAAATTTACTGTACTGAAAATCTATAATATTCAAGAATTCATAAAACTTCTATCAACATTATAAGTGAAGATTTCGTAGTTATTGTTTATTCTCTTGAAAAAGTGTACCGGTTTACTTTATTATACTATACAGTCATGTTTAAAACTGCACAACAAAGAAAATATAAAAAAAAGAAAAAAAAGAGAGAAAAATATAAATAAAACAGTTTTAAGAAGTAACAAACATGTAAAATGATTTAATATTATCAATAATATATTCGCTATTGTTTAAATTGCAATTTGCAAAAAAATCATGTAAACTTTATTCTTATTTTCAAAAATTTGTTTTGAAAAACGCAGACTTTGTACAGAAAAAAACCATAAATGAACTATGTATGAATTATGAATTTGTTTCTTTAATTATCTAAGCAGATCATTTTATTAATATTAATACAGTGTAATATTTAGTTTCTGACAAATAAAGGAGTGTCAACGTAAATCTATGCCAATATTAGTGATTTTTCCTTAATACCTTTCAAAATAAATTTTTAATTTAACTTTAACCTTTAACTGACAATGAGTTACAACTGTTTATATAACTTTTAATTTTAACGTAATCAAAATTATTTTATATATCATAAACTTTAATTTACTTTAGTTAAAAAAAATTATCAACTTATGCAACTCTGTTAGTGGTGAATTTGTTTGGACACACGACTTACAAGGAAACACAGGGAAGTATCCGCCTCAGATTAAAACGAGTTTTTAATATGTTGTAGTACAGATAAAAATAAGAGACACGTATTTTTTTATACGTGCCCATACGCACTTTAAGGGGGTGAAACACCCCTTTGAAGAAAATCGATTTTTTTCTTTCGAAGCGTATGCCGTCGAAACTATAAGAGATAGAAAAAAATGTTTTAAATGAAAGTTGAATGGCTCAAAAAGTAATTTATAACAGCGGAAAAAAAAATTTTTTTTTTTAAATTCTTTTTAATACTTTCTCCCACCATTAACCTATTTTTTTTTTTAATTTTTATTTTTTTTATAAGCAAAATAAAGCTTATTTTATTACGAATTCAACGGTATATGATAAAGTTACGATACAACATTCCCATTTTCCAAAAATAATTAAAAATCTCTTTATACGCACGGTACGCGCACCCGTCCGCGCGTTCGTGCGCTACGGAAGTAACTCCCTTCGATTTCGACGTGCCTTTAATATGTTGTACAGATTAAAATAAGGGACACGTATTTTTTACACGTGTCCTAATACACTTTTAAGGGTAAAACACCTCTTTGAAGAAAATCGGGTTTTTTCTTTCGAAGCGTGTATCGTCGAAACTATAAGAGATAAAGAAAAATGTTCTCAATGAAAGTTGAATGCATGTTTTTCTTGCATAAGATGACAAAAACATTTCGAGGACAGTCTGTGTCTAACATGAAAACGCAGACATTGAGAAAAACATTTACTACAAAATAAAACGACACTACACTAAAGAATTACGGTGTTGTAAGACATTAATTTCTTGTTTAGAAAATAATATGTAATTAATATAAGTTAAACATTTATTTACTTGTCTACATGATTCAACTAGAATATTTGTTCTCTTCAACATTTTATAAATAAGGAGACTTGGATTACAAAAAATTATTACTCACACATTCCATACCTTCACTATCTAACGCCAGCTCATCAACTAACAACAAGAGAACTAAATGTTCAACAAGAGAACAAAATTTCCTATCTTGAAATAGAATGTTTACGTCTCAGCAGTATTGGCATGTATAGATTCAAAAGTTACGTATGTAAGGAAATGACCCAAAGTGCACGCGCCAGTAGCGTGGTTATGCATATTTCTACACTAATCGAATTTAATAAACACATTAATTGAATTGTATAAATGCAGTATAAAAAATGAAATTTCTAACTAATTTTTTAATTAGTTTTATGTTAGTTCTCTTGTTGTTAGTTGATGAGCTGGCGTTAGATAGTGAAGATATGGAATGTGTGAGTAATAATTTTTTGTAATCCAAGTCTCCTTATTTATAAAATGTTGAAGAGAACAAATATTCTAGTTGAATCATGTAGACCAGTAAATAAATGTTTAACTTATATTAATTACATATTATTTTCTAAACAAGAAATTAATGTCTTACAACACCGTAATTCTTTAGTGTAGTGTCGTTTTATTTTGTAGTAAATGTTTTTTTCAATGTCTGCGTTTTCATGTTAGACACAGACTGTCCTCTAAATGTTTTTGTCATCTTATGCGAAAAAAACATGCATTCAACTTTCATTGAGAACATTTTTCTTTATCTCTTATAGTTTCGACGATACACGCTTCAAAAGAAAAAACCCGATTTTCTTCAAAGGGGTGTTTCACCCTTAAAAGTGTATTAAGACACGTGTAAAAAATACGTGTCCCTTATTTTAATCTGTACAACATATTAAAGGCACGTCGAAATCGGAGGGAGTCACTTCCGTAGCGCAAAGTGTGGACGGGTGCGCGTACCGTGCGTATAGAGAGGTTTTTAATTATTTTTGGAAAATGGGAATGTTGTATCGTAACTTTATCATATACCGTTGAATTCGTAATAAAATAAGCTTTATTTTGCTTATAAAAAAAATAAAAATTAAAAAAAAATAGGTTAATGGTGGGAGAAAGTATTAAAAAGAATTTTTAAAAAAAATTTTTTTTTCCGCTGTTATAAATTACTTTTTGAGCCATTCAACTTTCATTTAAAACATTTTTTTCTATCTCTTAGTTTCGACGGCATACGCTTCGAAAGAAAAAAATCGATTTTCTTCAAAGGGGTGTTTCACCCCCTTAAAGTGCGTATGGGGCACGTATAAAAAAATACGTGTCCCTTATTTTTATTTGTACTACAACATATTAAAAACTCGTTTTAATCTGAGGCGGACACTTCCCTGTGTTTCCTTGTTAGTACTAGTGCATATTAATTATTATGTATAGTAATCTTATATGAATTTAAAATTGAGATAAAAATCACAGACGATAAAATACATATTTCAAACAGCAACATAAAGTATATTGAGAATTTTATAATTAAACCCTTTTAACCCTATTGATCTGTTCAAAACTATGCAGTTAGCCTGTTCATGTCAATATGACTCGACTCATTATTTTATATATTTGCAAAGATATAAAAACAAAACAGATTGTTTAAATCTTTATTACTAAAAATTCAAAGATAAATAACAAAAAAGAAATAATATATCCATCAAAAAATAAAAAATAAACATTTTTTATAAATTAATACAATTTGGACAAAAATAACTTGTGTATGACTTACAAATGTGTTTTTTGTAATTACTACACACAATATTTGTTTTTTCATTGTTTGATGGACAAAATTTGCATTTATGTTGTAAAACAATCATTAGCCAGCGTTTTGTTTTTCTACTAAAAAATTTTGTATAAATTTTGTAAAGACTAGATAAAACAGGCGCGTGCTACAAAGCTTTTAATATTACATAAATTCTTATACACATTGCAAAGTTAATGTTGCACTATTAACCTCTCAATACATATTGTCAAAATATGCGATCTCTACGATAACAGCCGCACACAAAATAAGCGCTGAATGAAAACCACCAATTAGTATATCAAAAAAGTAATAATAATAAATTTCGAGAAATCGAATATCGATGCAATGCACTTTTTCAGATAAATCTTTATCATAACAGTTAATAAACATTTTCAAAATAATTCTCATAATATTTATCATAAATATTTTTGAAACATTTATGATAAATATTTATAATCTGTCAAATCTAAAATTATAAAAACATTTATCAAATGTTTATGATAAATGTTTATAAAATATTAAAATAAATATTATAAATATTTAGTAAATGTTTTATAAATTTTCGTGCTATTTGAGATAATAATATAAATAAATAATAAAGCATTAAAATTTGTTTCCTTTTCTCACAATATTTGATAATATTTCTGAAGACAATAAATTTATTACCAAACATTGCTTTATAACACAATAATAATCATTCAATCTAATTATGTTTCTTTTTGTCATAAAACACTGTTAAATTTTAATTAGCACTATTAAAATATTAGTCTTTACCTCTATGAAGCTAGCGAAACCAAATCGGCAGAATCAAATAAAAGTTAGTGGAATATTTAGTACTCATTTTATACTAATTTGTACCATAAAAAATAATTTTGTACCCCATGCCGTTTTGAAGAAACTCGTGGTCCTGCTAGCTCCATATAGAGCCAGCAGGACAAAAAAATAAAAAATAAAAAATAAAAATAAAGTAAATATAATTAGTACTGATTTTGTACTAATTTGTACCACTGCAGATAAATTAATAATATAAATTCAAATAAGAAGGCCTATTCGGTCATAGCTAGATCTTAGTGCTTTATATATACGTGTGATTTTATATACTTTCTCAGACTCAACCAAACTGCGCGCCGTTACTTTCGGTCATATAACACAGTTATGATCAAATAAGAGTTAGTAATATCACTTTTATTGAATTAAAATTAATTTTTAATAATACTTTATGCTTACTAGCATCGATATTAACTCTTTCCCCCCCCCCCTGAAAAAACTGTAAAGAATTTATCGCGAAAAACATCACCTCAGCCAGGGTTCAAACCTGCTACATCGCTACATCTGTAGAAACTACACAAAATTTCTTTAAGATTGCTAATAAAGCTTCATATGCATATATAGCAATGACTCAACCTCACTCTCATAATGTTTTCGCATATTATTATCTTTGTTTAACACGGATAATAATTTTATAAAAATAATATCTATGAAAAATAGAATTTTATGAAGAAAAAGAAGCAAACATTTTTATTGTCTGGTATACCAAATAGCAATAAAAAAACAGCATTAAAGTAATATACGTTGCTATTATTACGCTTCATTTACGTCAATAGTTTAATTAGTTTCATCTTTCATGTCGTCGTCAGTATATAACATTGTTGTGCTTAAATAATTGAAAACTATGTGAAATATATATTAGTACAATAATAAATAAATATATGAAACCATTTGAATAATGAACCCGCTAAACAGACTTTAAATATTCGATGAACTTGATTTTTCTTTCATTTATAAAAGATATCACAAAAAATGATTATGAAAAGTGCGAAAAGAAGTGTGGAGAGTTTCATATAAATTTACGAAAAATAAAAATTCAATTTTAAGGGTCAATGAGTGGGGTAACTTGAACATAAATATTTTGATTCTTATCTACGCAGTTTTTATCTACGCTAGTCTGATCTAACATCTCATAAAAATATAAACGATATACGCGTTTTTGTTGCATTAATGAAATCTTGACATTTTTTTGTTAAAACAGAAACAAACCAGTCTCTCGTTGGTCAGAGTACAAAAGTAATGTAAAAAATTATACAAAATGCTATTAATTAATTTATTTTCACTTGTTAAAAATAATTTTTTTTTACAATACGTATGTTTCTGACATATTTAGGTAGAGTGTACCCGTAACATGAAAAAACACGACTGTATAAAATTTTCAATCGATTCTCAGAGACTGCTATGATGAGGAATCAATAGTGAAGATATTGATAGAAATATTCCCCGACTCCTGCCTCCCTTACAATTTATAAATGTCAAGCATTTTTGTAAATATCCCGGGTGTACCAGACCCAGTGTGTCAGTTGTGGGATAAGAATGTTTTCCTAAAGTTTCAATTCAAACTGTGCAAAAATAAAAAATGGACTACCACTTGTTAGTAACAGACAAAAACAGAACACCTGATTACACCATGTGATGGGGAAAAGCTTCAATTATTGTATTATCGCTGAGAATGACCTAAACTCAAGTCGAAACGTACGAAAACAAAAATTAATGGAAACTTAATAAATATTAGATTTTTTTATATGCACTAATAACAGCGTTTGATTCGCATTAGCTCTTTATCTTTAATTATTAAAAATAAAAAAGTATATAGCATTTTAAAGAGACGCCAGGTTAAACATAAACTGAAAACTTTAAACGTGTTTTTCTCAAAACCGTGTTTTTCAAAGCGGTACCCAAAATATTTCGAAAACGAATGGATAGATCGAATTCGAATTTTTTTCTATTTATTCAGTATGAAAATACACAGTCTTTGTCGTAGAGAATTTTTTTTAACAGCTAGAAAACTAATTTAATTTTAGACAATAATTTAAATTCTTAAATTCAGACAAGCGCCATTTTGTAATAAACGCAAATTTTAAAAATCGGCTACGACAAAAATTAAACTATATATTTTAAGAATATACTGCATTTTTGTGTAATAAACTATAGATTTTACAGTGAGTACCGTAAACAGCGACAGCAGCTAATATACCTGATGCCAACGGCGATATCTCTTCATTTTAATACATTTTAATAAAAAATTATATTTTATTAATGAAACTATATACATATAAAATATTAGTGCAAACCCCGGTTTAATATCTCTAATATATTAAAAATAAAAAATTCATGAAGCTATTTTTTATACTTCTAGGTGTGTATGTAACCCCTTAATAAGAAATTGTAGAGCATTACTAGAACATGATTGGAAATTAGTGAGCATTACAAAAACATTAATGAGTATTACTAGAACATTAGTAAGCATTACATAAAAGCATTATATAAAAAAATGCCTGTTAAGTTAGTACCTCTACTACAAAAAATCGGAACGGCACCTATGCTAAAATTAACTGCTTTTTATATGTAGCGTGTTTTCAATTTTTGTGCTCAAGCAGTTTTGCAGGAAATTACGATTAAAAGTAGGGGTGCTAGCTTAATGTTAAGCTAGCATCCAATTAATGTAATTATAAAATCGAAAAATTAATACACTAAAATTAAGTATTTTTTATGTGTTTTCCAAATATATACAAACAAATGTTCGTATATATTCTCAACCCTTTCGATCAAAAAATTGTCCCTGAAGTACGCATCTACCATTCCAATACAAGAGTAAAGTAAAAGTAGTAAAAAAAGCAGATATCAAATTGGTCTCAATCCCAAAACTTTCCTCTATTTATGTGTTTTCAAAATATGCAGAATAAAATTTTTGTGCTCATCCCCTTTGACCGAAAAATCACCCCCGATGTAAACACGTACAAGAGTAAAGTATCAGTAAAAAAACAGATATCAAATTAACACCAAAATAATTTCCTATTTATGTGCTTTCAAAATATGAACGACGAGATTTTTGTGCTCATCCCCTTCAACCAAAAAACTGCCCTTGAAGTGAGCACCCACCTTACCAGTACAAGAGTAAAATGCCAGTAAAAAAAACAGATATCAAATTGTTTAGAGGCCCACGACATTCTCGTATTTATGTGCTTTTGAAATTTGTACAATTAAATTTTATTTTCTTGCACGTGTTTACGTTGGAGTGACTTTTCGGATAAAGGGGATGAGCATAAAAATTTAATTGTACATATTTCAAAAATACATAAATAGAAGAATATCTTAGGCCTCTAAACAATTTGATGTTTTTTTTTCTGGTACTTTACTCATGAATCGGGAAGGTGAGTGCTCACTTCAAAAGCAGTTTTTTGGTCGAAGGAGATGAGTATAAAAATTTAATTGTACATATTTCGAAAGCACATAAATAGAAATTTTTGAGACTAAATCGATTTTTATATCTGCTTTTTTAGTGTCATTTTACTCTTGTAGAAGTGGGTGCTCACTTCAGCGTTTTTCTGTTGAAGGGAATAAACACCAAAATCTCGTCATGCATATTTCGAAAGCACATAAATAGGGGAATATCTTGGACTTATAAACATTTTGACATCTGCTTTTTTACTGGCACTTTACTCTTGTATCAAAAAAGTGGATGCTCACTTCAGTGTGGGATTTTCTATTGAAGGGGATGAGTACAAAAATCTCGTTGTGCATATTTCGAAAGCACATAAGGAAAATATAATAGGCTCATGAGCCTATAACCAATCTGTTTTTTTTTTACTGGCACTTTACTCTTGTGTGTGTTCACATTAGGAGTAAATTTTCAGTCAAAGAAGATGAGCAAAAAAGTTTTATTGTGCATATTTCAAAAACACATAAATAGAAGAAAGTGTTTTTGGGACTAAGACCAAATTGATATCTGCTTTTTTATTGACACTTTACTCTTGTATCGGAATGGTAAATGCAAATATTTCAGACAATTTTTTTGGTCAAAGGGGTTGAGTACAAACATTTGTATATATTTGAAAAGCATATAAAAAGCACTTAATTCTAGTGTATTAATTTTTGAATTTTATAAATAATTGCAGTAAGTGGGTGCTGGCCTAACGTTAAGCACCTTCACTTTCAACCGTGATTTCCTGCTAAACCGCATAAGTACAAAAATTAAAAACATGGTACATAATTAACACATAAAAAGGACTTAATTTTAACATAAGTACCGTTCCGAATTTTTGTGGTGGAGGTATTAACTTAACAGACATAAATAATTTAACAGTAATACCCAATAATTGGGCATTAGTAAACACTGTACACAATTTTGATCAGTGGTTTATTCCTCGGATTTTCCAGTTTAAAAAAGTAAATGACTTTTCACTCATACATCCCACATAGCACGTAATATTACAGTGATATCACAGTAATATTGCAATATGACAGAAATATTACATATTACTGTGAAATACCACAAAAATATTGCTGATATATTACACGTTAATAATAACATTGACATATTCCAGTGATATCGTTGCAATATATTGTTACAATATTTAATCCTAAAAAACAAAATAATGTCAAATGACGTTTCTATTATATCTTATTAATACAACATCACTATCTCTTCGATTAATTTTTAGTATCCTTAATATTCTTGGGAATGTTGGTAACCTAAAGAAGAAATCAACTTAAAAATAAAATAATAATGTCCTTGCCCTTCGGGGAATGAAAGCAAAAGTTAAAAAAAAGAATTGCAAATATGTTTTGGACCGATAGTGTAACAACACAATGATAGTAAGAAAGCCTTTTTCGGACGCAGCTAGGTCTTAGTGCTTATATTTATTCGTGTGATTTTATATACTTCTTCGAATTCAACCAGAACGGGCGCCAAATTAATTCCGGTCATAACACAGTATGTCAAATAGGAATTAATAATATCACTATTCATATTAAATTGATTAATTTAATATAAAAAAAAATTAATTAACTTCATTATTAGTTTAGATATTTACTTAGTTTATCCCTTAATAGTCTGAGAAGTAATGACACAAATTTTTGACCATTATCAACAAAGCTGATTTTTACTTATACAGTTGTTTTCGTGTTACAAATAAATAAAATGACCGCCAGACTACGCACCAGCGGGACGGGGGACTTCCACAGTGTCTTAAAATAGTTTTTCTATTATAACGACTAGAGTATTGAAGTTATGTAAAATATGTCTATGATCTTATTTGTAAAGCTTATCACGAGCTTTATTGTTTGTTTGACCCTTTTTTTATAAAATAATTATTTTTGAAAATAATTAAGAAAAACTTTTTTCTTTCTCTAAGTATATCTCGAAAACTGTACAAGAGCGCCAATTAATTTATAAAGAAAAGTTGTTCAGTATCCTTACCTCTATAACATATGTCCAAGTCAACATGATTGGAACTGAGTCCCTGTACTGCATAATTACCCTATTTTTTTCACATATTAGTATAAGTGACTGACGCACAACGTTCCGCAATTGTCGCGGCTAACGGTGTCCTTTCAACATTTCATGTGTTGTCAATAGTAAGTACAAGAATTTTCAGCTGCCGATATCAGGAGGCGCGGTCGCGTCTCGCGGTATTTTTTTTTTTTTTTCCATCATCAGCGTTAGCGTCATCATCAGAGTCAGCGAGAAAGACCAGCGCCTCTTTTACGCGAGACAGCGAGTTCAAGCATAATGAGATTATCAGATCTCAGTAACGGCTGAACCGATCAAGTTCCGAGTAGTCTCAATCGATAGCTTGGGGAAAATTGCATAATAAAAGTGTTTTTATTTTTTCTCTCCGTGCCCTACGAGCGGAGATATCGCGACGCAAAGTCCAAATCTCGACGATTTACATTTAAGATACGTCATTATTATTATCGTCGCCAAGCGAATCTTGTCCAGTACATTTTTTCGACACGAGTAACGAGTGGCGCTCGTTACTACACTATATTAGAGTCCCTAGAAGTGGAGAGTCTGGACATTTCGGGGTTCCACGTGATTGGACTGCACCTAAAATGGCAGCACCAATACGGATCCTTATTTAATCCTCTTTAGCCAATGCGATAACAGCATACAACACGTTTATGTGCACACAATGATAAACATACACACACATAAGGTATACATATGTATACATATATGTACATACACTGACATATTCATCACCGACATTTTAGGGGCAGATGTCCAGACTCTCTACTTCTAGGGACTCTACACTATATCAGCCCGCATGCAACCATGTGATGCATCACGATGGCCGCGAGTGTCGCGACAATGATTGTCGTGATATCATGGCTTTCCTCACCCGTAACCTGAACTGAATCGGCAATATATCTCGGTTTGCGGGACAGACGACATTCTTTTTGCCGATCGTCGCTAAGAGAAACTTGTATACGTTTTCGACACGGAGTGGTGCTCATTATAGCCGTTTTATGTGATTATGGGTGCGTTCCTTTTCATGCATAACATAACATGCGATTCACGCATAACATAACATGCGATGCATCATTTATCCTTGTTGTTTTTCAACTAACTAACGTTAAACGAGGATATATAATGCATTATGCACGTCATGCGCATCTCATGTGATGTGATGCATGTATATCGTATGGTACTATTTCTGTATTTTAACAGAGAAATTTTTCTATGCTAACCCATGTGGTACTCTCTTTAATTCTATACAAAACCTAAGTGATTCTATTTCTGCATTTTCATTGAAAAATCTTCCTATTCCTAACCCAAGTAGTATTTACCCAAGTGGTACTATTTGTGTATTTTAACAGAAAAATTTTTCTATGCTAACTTATGTGGTAATTACGTTTAACTTTAAGTCTACAAAAGTATATTATTGCTTAACACTACAAAACGCGTGATATCAGTACAAAATTACCTTTTCAAAAAAAGGTAAAAAAAAGGCGGTATTTATGTGTGTGCGCGCACCTTATCTTTAATTTTACCTAAAAACACAAGTGATACTATTTCTGTATTTTAACAAAGAAATTTTTCTATGCTAACCCATGTGATACTCTCTTTAATTTCTATACAAAACCTAAGTGATTGTATTTCTGCATTTTCATTGAAAAATCTTCCTATTTCTAACCCAAGTAGTATTTACTTCAAAATAAATATTTTTTATTTATTTAATCCAACCTAAATGTATTCTTCCCAAAAAATGTATGAAATCTTTAAATTGCGCCATTTATAAAGAGAATATGTTGCTCTTTAAAATAATTGCTGTACTACTTTTAACAAATAAAATGCAAGTGATAGTATCTTTATTTTTTAAATAAAATCCAAGTGGTATCTTTAATTCCTTCCTAAATAAAATTCGAGTGATACTATCTGTGTATTTCTATTGAAAAATTTTTCTGTTTTAACCTAAGTAGATGTACTTAATTTTAAAAAGTTTCAAAGGAATATATAACATTTAATCTTAAAGAATTAAGGAAAAAACAGAAATGAGAAAGTTTTATTAAAATATAAAATTTTTTAACTACAAAAAATTGCCGCTGCTAGATGTTTAAATATCTAAATAAAATGTTGTAAAATATTTATTATAATAGTTATGGTAACTTAGATAATTATAATAATTTACAATGTTACTTGTAAAAATTATAATGATTTACAATGTTACTTGTAAAAGATAATAATTTACAATGTTACTTGTAAAAGAAACAAGTGTTGAAGAAATTTACTCATTAACTTACTTCGCGTAATTACTTTATTTTATAACGCGTATCTTACAAGTGTTACATTTATCGCATTCTTTCTTATGTCAATTCTTTTCATTGCTTTTTTTATCTAGCAGCGGCAATTTTTTGTAGTTAAAAAATTTTATATTTTAATAAAACTTTCTCATTTCTGTTTTTTCCTTAATTCTTTAAGATTAAATGTTATATATTCCTTTGAAACTTTTTAAAATTAAGTACATCTACTTAGGTTAAAACAGAAAAATTTTTCAATACACAGATAGTATCACTCGAATTTTATTTAGAAAGGAATTAAAGATACCACTTGGATTTTATTTAAAAAATAAAGATACTATCACTTGCATTTTATTTGTTAAAAGTAGTACAGCAATTATTTTAAAGAGCAACATATTCTCTTTATAAATGGCGCAATTTAAAGATTTCATACATTTTTTGGGAAGAATACATTTAGGTTGGATTAAATAAATAAAAAATATTTATTTTTAAGTAAATACTACTTGGGTTAGAAATAGGAAGATTTTTCAATGAAAATGCAGAAATACAATCACTTAGGTTTTGTATAGAAATTAAAGAGAGTATCACATGGGTTAGCATAGAAAAATTTCTTTGTTAAAATACAGAAATAGTATCACTTGTGTTTTTAGGTAAAATTGAAGATAAGGTGCGCGCACACACATAAATACCGCCTTTTTTTTACCTTTTTTTGAAAAGGTAATTTTGTACTAATATCACGTGTTTTGTAGTGTTAAGCAATAATATACTTTTGTAGACTTAAAGTTAAACGTAATTACCACATAGGTTAGCATAGAAAAATTTTTCTGTTAAAATACACAAATAGTACCACTTGGGTAAATACTACTTGAGTTAGGAATAGGAAGATTTTTCAATGAAAATGCAGAAATAGAATCACTTAGGTTTTGTATAGAATTAAAGAGAGTACCACATGGGTTAGCATAGAAAAATTTCTCTGTTAAAATACAGAAATAGTACCATACGATATACATGCATCACATCACATGAGATGCGCATGACGTGCATAATGCATTATATATCCTCGTTTAACGTTAGTTAGTTGAAAAACAACAAGGATAAATGATGCATCGCATGTTATGTTATGCGTGAATCGCATGTTATGTTATGCATGAAAAGGAACGCACCCATAATCACATAAAACGGCTATAATGAGCACCACTCCGTGTCGAAAATTAACTTTCCGTTAATATTAATAATATTAACATTTCTTTCTTTACATTGTTGAGACACTGTAGAAACCCCCCGTTTCGCCGGTGCGTGGTCTGACGGTCATTTTATTCATTTGTAACAAGAAAACAACTGTATAAATAAAAATCAGCTTTGTCAATATTGGTCGAAAATTTGTGTCATTAATTCCCGGACTATAAACTGTAGTGTTCAAAAAAAGTCCACTATTGGTAAACAGTTTATAACTTTTTAATTCGTAACAATATTACTTATTATTTTAATTATCAATGTTATTTTTTTCTATATATAACAATATGTAACCATTTTTAAAATAATATTAATAACAATAAAAATAAAAGAAATCATTAAAATAATTCATTTATGTAATTCCTTGCAATATTATATAAACATTACATAAATATTACAAAAATATTACAAAAATATTGTATATCACAGTAATATTAGTGTGATGCGTTTTCACGAACATATTGATATCACAGTAATATTTCAGTAATATTTCGTTGTAATATTGCAATGAAAAAGTGATACTGCTGTGATATCAATGCAATATTACGGTGTGTGTGAAGCTGGCACATCATTTGGTGGAAAATCACTAAACATTGACAGTTCTGGGTTTATTTTCAATAGTTCTACAGTTCCTGATAGATAAAACAAATAGTTCTGGCCTTTAAAGCGAAAAAAACGCATAGGACAAAGTGAGGTGCCAGGTTCACGCAGCACTTCAGTTTGTCCTGCATCATTTTCCAGACCGAATTCTTGTAGGATTTTAAAAGATCTATAGTTCTAGATGAGTTCTAGAAAGAGTTCCAGCGTTTAACATAGTTTTTTTTTTTAATTATTATAAAACATTTATGTTATAATATTACATAATAAAGTTCCGTGTACGAAAAAATATTTTTCCTACAGTTCTCAACATACTAAAGCGCGTTCCGAAGAGTTCCGGGCGATTCCGATATTAGTTAATTAACAAAAAATTAATAACTCCCGACAAAGCCGATTTTCCGCACATATAGGTGAGATGCTGGTCTTTTTCGGTAGTTATTAATTTTTTGTTAACTAACTAATATCGGAATCGCCCGGAACTCTTCGGAACGCGCTTTAGTATGTTGAGAACTGTAGGAAAAATATTTTTTCGTACACAGAACTCTTCGAAAAAGACCAGCACCTCATCTATATGTGCGGAAAATCAGCTTTTTTGGAAGTTATTAATTTTTTGTTAATTAACTAATATCGGAATCGCCCGGAACTCTTCGGAACGCGCTTTAGTATGTTGAGAACTGTAGGAAAAATATTTTTTCGTACACGGAACTCTATTATGTAATATTATAACATAAATGTTTTATAATAATTAAAAAATTAAAAAAATAATTAAAATAATTAAAAAAAAAACTATGTTAAACGCTGGAACTCTTTGTAGAACTCATCTAGAACTATAGATCTTTTAAAATCCTACAAGAATTCGGTCTGGAAAATGATGCAGGACAAACTGAAGTGCTGCGTGAACCTGGCACCTCACTTTGTCCTATGCGTTTTTTTGCTTTAAAGGCCAGAACTATTTATTTTATCTATCAGGAACTGTAGAACTATTGAAAATAAACCCAAAACTGTCAATGTTTAGTAATTTTCCACCAAATGATGTGCCAGCTTCACACACACAATATTACGTGCTATGTGGGATGTATTCTATCTGAAAAAGTGGATATTAAATTCATACTTGCATTTCTCGAAGTTTATTTTGGATGCTTTTCCATAATGCTGATTGGTTTTCCTGCTGTACTTACTTTGTGAGCTGCTGCCATTGCAAAAATTAAGTTTTTACAGTAATGTGTATCGAGAGTTAATAGTAAGTTTGTAATTTGTAAATTATATAATACCAAAAGCTGTGTAGAGCTCGCCTATTTTGCTAGTTTTAAGAATATTTAGCATTACCATCTTCAAAATAATAAATAAATAAAATTTAAGAAATAAAAACAATGTTATTTTAAAATATTTTGTAGAATTGTTGCATATAAAAATATGAAAGGTTGAAACCTTTCTGAACTTTTCATAACAGTTGAAGTTATATAGCAAATAATTATACTATCTTATCATATGTTAATCATAAATAACTTATTTTCAAAATTTGGTCAAGTTTTTGTATCATGTAGAAGAACCAAAAAAAAACTATTTTTTATGTGCACCAGTGCACACTAGTGTGTCCAATCAAATTTGCTTTCAATTTCATAATTTGTTGAATACATATCGAAGTTGTCTTTACACTAATAAAAATAAAAAAGTATATTCGCGTTACGTACACAGGACATCTACATCGACCGATGTATTATGATCGCTGATTTTATTGTTGACACAAATCGTGCAAGCTGCATGTAAGCACTCGAGAAGCTTTGGATTGTCTCCCATGGTGAACATTTTATTGCAAAAAACACATTTTGACAAAAACGCACGTATTTCACTCTCCTGACTTTCAGTTGTACACTCGATACGTTGGTCGTTGCATTCTTCCTCAATGCAAATTGCATCTTGCACTTGGGATTGTTGTGTGTCTTGCTTAGAACTGTTTTGCTCTATAGGTTCCTCCTTCACTGCCAAAGGTAATATGGGCAGTGTTGGCATTCCCATCACCAATTCATTACTTTGGCCTTCCATGGTAAAAATTTGATTATACAATACTTCCACTGTTTTAAAAAAATAGTTTACGTTATAATTTACGGCAAGAAATTTCTCTCAAATAGTGTAATGAGTATAACACCGTAGCAGCCATTTTAACCGATATATACACATAGGCTACGTTCGCTCTGACACCTGACACTCACTGTACTTATAAGCATCGTCTATCCTTGTTAAAAATTTGATAAACAACAAGGATGAAACAATGACAGCACTAAGTTTGTTCGCGTTGCATGCACTTTGTGCACTCAATAGCTTTGTCTCTCTCTCTCTCTCTCTCTCTCTATATATATATATATATTCTCTTCTGCACCCGAATATATACTTAAGGATCTCGCACATGAAATGCATAACATAACATAAGCACAACATAAGACCGATAGACCAATGAGTATCTAGCATAAAGTCGCCATATTGATTTACGTAAGATTCTCATTGGTCCAGAGGCCTTATGCTATGTTTATGCTCTGTTATGCATTTCATGTGCGAGGCCCTTTAAAGGGCCTCGCACATAAAATGCGTAACATAACATAAGCACAACATAAGACCGATGGGCCAATGAGCATTCAGCATAAAGTCGTCATATTGATTTACATAACATTTTCATTGGTCCGTCGGTTTTATGTTGTGCTTATGTTATGTTATGCATTTCATGTGCGAGGCCCTTAAAGAGTCTCGCACATGAAATGCATAACAGAGGGTGTTTACGATAACTAATCGGATCTCGGATTGGATTGAACAATGGTACTCAACGTAAGTATAGAAAATTTCCCTAGGCTAATCGGATTGACGATTGCTGTCTCAAATGTAATCCGATTGATGACGAAAGCGTGGAGACCGAGAAGCATGCTTGAAAAGTAAGTCTCTTTATTTTTTTAAATAATAACACAAAAAATCAAAGATAAAGTTAAAAAGAATGATTTGAATTTAGATTTATTGTAATTTGTTTTGTCTAAACACTGGATTTCGTTTAAATTTCTGTTTGTAAAAATTAATTAATCTATTCTAAAGTTTGTGGTTATATCGGAAACAAATCAAAATTAATAAAACAATTATTAATTATCAGGTACATATTAAAGCATATAATATTTCAAGCATATCATATAGAATTCCTGTTTATTATAAACTTAGTAAACATTACTTTGAAATTATTCAACTACATTATACATTAATCAATATTAATTTATATGTTAAAAATCAATAATGTTTCTAAAAATGTTCTTTTTATTCTTTTCCAGATCGTAAATAAACTTCAATTCCATGAATAAATAAAAATTACTGGAAAATGGATTTATATGAAGAGGGCATTATTGAACAATATCAATTTGTTCTAACTTTGTAGCTAACTTAAAATTTGTAAAATCTACTTTTCTTTATTAGTTGTTTATTAGAGAGTAATAATATAAAAATGTAATATACGCATCATATATTGCATACAATTATTTTAATTTTATTTTTGTATATTCCGTTCTTATATTATTACTCTCTAATGAACAACTAACAAAGAATAGCAGATTTTACAAATTTTAAGTTAGCACAAATTGATAATGTTTAATAATGCCCTTTTCATGTCAATCCATTTTCCAATAATTTTTATTTATTCTTGGAGTTGAAGTTTATTTACGATCTGGAAAAGAATAAAAAAAACATTTTCAGCGACATTATTGATTTTTAACATATAAATTAATATTGATTAATGTATAATGTAGTTGAATAATTTCAAAGTTATTTTTACTGAGTTTATAATAAACAGGAATTCTATATGATATGCTTGAAATATTATATGCTTTAATATGTACCTAATAATTAATAATTGTTTTATTAACTTTGATTTGTTTCCGATATAACCACAAACTTTAGAATAGATTAATTAATTTCTACAAACAGAAATTTAAACGAAATCCAATGTTTAGACAAAAAAATTACAATAAATCTAAATTTAAATCATTCTTTTTAACTTTATCTTTGATTTTTTGTGTTATTATTTAAAAAAATAAAGAGACTTTTCAAGCATGCTTCTCGGTCTCCACGCTTTCGTCATCAATCGGATTACATTTGAGACAGCAATCGTCAATCCGATTAGCCTAGGGAAATTTTCTATACCTACGTTGAGTACCATTATTCAATCCAATCCGAGATCCGATTAGTTATCGTAAACACCCAGAGCTTTAGAGAGTATATAAAGAGAGAAACGACATCGAACCCCCACTACAATCTTCAGTATCCAATTGAGTCCTCCACCGCCATTTTGGGACCGCCAACGTCATCAAACACCATTCGATTCATTCTGCAAACAGCTGTGGTCACAATATGGCTGCTCGCTTAGCCAATCAAGTATCAATCAGATTACCAATCAGAGCTTCGAACATCAATGTCGCTTCTCTCTTTATATAGGACTCTACAGAGCATAAGCGTAGCATAAGGGTGCCGTCACATGGGGCGTAACTTGCGTAGCGTAATTTGCGTATTCTAGTAACTTCTAAAATACGTTACGCCATTTAAAAAGCTTTTTTTCACATGAAGCGTATTTCGCGGATTTTCGAGAAATGCGTATCTAGGCTGTGTTCCGATATAACTGCCAGTACTGGCAGTGGTGAAAAATCCGTTCCGTTATTGGTACGCAGCGCACTGCGACAGCATCTAGTAACATCAATGACGTCATGAATGGTAGCCATATTGCCACTGTGATTACTGCAGCTTCCAAGGTGAGGTAGCTACAGTGCAATATGGCTACTATGCTGTTCCGAAATACGATGCTATAGCAGTGCTGGCAGTAATGCAGTAATATTGGAACAGTTGTGACAGTGTACTGTCATGACGTCACATTTACTGCACTGCCAGTAAAAACGGAACACAGCCCTAATGCAACCAATTGCTGATTAGGGTTTTTTTTGTACTCTCTAACAGAAATGCTAAATAAAGCCTGCCGCAGACGATACGTTTTTTCTTACGGGATTGCTTACGTGCTCCTATACTGGCAGTCTTACGTGCTCCCGTACTGGAAATGGGTAGCTTACGGGCTACGCTACTGGCTCGCGTACTGGATTTTCGTAATAGATTATGTCCTATTTTTCTTACGTGATTCTGTACTGGTTTATTGTGAAAGCCAATCAGGACGCAGTCTGTATAGGTTATACTGGGTTATACCAGGTTATACTGTCGAAGTGTTGTCAAAGTTCAAACGTGAATTCACTTCGCAAACATGACGTCGTGCAAAAATGAAAAGACTTCAAAATAGTCCAAAAAAAGTATTTTATGTTTAATAGAGGCCTACTAATAGGAACCATGTTTATATGCGATAAACACACCAAATTACCATAATAAGCACAGTAAAAGTAATGGCTCTGGCAGACCAGCGCGATTTACGACACGCGACGCGCGATTATCCAATAGGCGTACGTCTTTTCAAAAAATTGTAAACGCCTATTAGATAATCGCGCGTCGCGTGTCGCAAATCGCGCTAGTCTGCCAGAGCATTAAGGCATTAAAAAATGTATTGACTGTCGACTCCATAAACGTCGGCGATATTTATTTTGTTGTCGCAATTTTTCAATAATTAAAAATAATGCAATAGCAATTTTACGACAATGTACAACTGTTGCAATAATTTCATCCATCTCATCTATCTCATCCATATTTAAGTGTGCCGCTTCTATGAAACAAATTTCAGTTGCTCAGCCCGTACGAAAACTCACACCGTGTGAAGCCACGGCCAGTAGCACTGCCAGTACCATTGCCCGTACGGTAGCAAGTAAGAAAATCCAGTTAGAAATCCAATAAGAAAAAACGTATTGTCTGCGGCAGGCTTAAATTTACGATTGGTTTTTGTAATTTACGCGTCTCGGAAAGTACGCCTCATGTAGAACTGATACTCTGCACACTAGTATGTGTGAATCATCTATGTGCAAATCTAATGGCTCTGGCAGCCCAGCGCGATTTGCGATACGCGACGCGCGTTTATCCAATGGGCGTACGTTTTTCTCAAAAAATTGTACGCCTATTTGATAATCGCGCGTCGCGTGTCGCGTCATCGCGCTTGTGTGCAGGAGCCATAATAAGTATTGTTTGTTTTGTCTCTCGGGAGCTGCTCGGAGTCGCTCCGAACAAACCCAGTGACTTGATAGGCTCAATGTACACCCAAGGACTTTGATTCTGTCCATGGGGAAATTTTTCAAACTGAAAAGTCGCTATCTTTCTACATACTTACAGTTCTTGATTAACGTAACGACCAATAAGCTCTAATCATTTTATTAATCATGAACTGCAAGTATGTAGAAAGTGGTGACTTCTCAGTTTGGAAAATTTCCCCATGGACAGAATCAAAGTCCTTGGGTGTACACAGGACGCGTCAACGCGTTACGCGTGGCGAATAGCCAATCATTCTTTTGCTTTCTTATTTCTTGTCATAAAAACGAAAAAATGATTGGCTATTCGCCCCGCGTAATGGCTTTGGCAGACCAGCACGATTTGCGACGCGCGACGCGCGATTATCCAGTAGGCGTTTACAATTTTTTGAAAAGACGTACGCCTATTGGATAATCGCGCGTAACGTGTCGCAAATCGCCCTGGTCTGCCAGAACCATAACGCGTTGAAGCGTCCTGTGTGCCAGAGAGGAACCTGAGAGGGGACAGGCTTCGAGTTTAGATGGAACCTTATTTTGAAGCGCCTCTATGTTTCGTGAAAAATGGACTTTGAACTACGTAGCCAATGTCCATTTTCCACGTCGGTAATGTCCAAGTGAAGGTGATTCTCAGCGGTGCTATGTCCATTTTTACGGTTCTCTTCTGTGCTATGTGCAGGAGTGAGAGATGCATCAGTTGGATAAAGACGGATAATGGATCTCTGTCTGTCTTCTGTTTAGACCATCGGTTAGAGAGAGAAAGTATCGCGGTAGCAAACACGGAGCGAGCGGCGATGTTATCTCTACGGATACCCTCCTCTCCACTCCCCTCTCGCCTATCTCGTTTTCCGCGCTACGTTTTGGCCGTAAAATTCAGAAAGTCCTCTTCGGACGATTTCTGGGCAGGGACGTAGAAAGGCCAGAAAGCGCCTACTCTTTAAAAATGTTTTATATTTTGTTATATTTGCTGTAATGACGTACGCGCATATGTATGATTTAAAAATGACAATATGCGCGTGTTTAATATTGTACAAAAAAATAATAATGTAATAAAAGAATTTATGGATACCTGAGAATCATATTTTTATTTTCTTTCAAGTGCGATTTTACGTGAAGATAATCGATCTAATTTCAATACAATGTTACGAGGGCGACAATTTAATTAAATATATACCTTTTTAAAAATAATTATTTATTTTTATTAAAATATTTTGTAATTATTATAATAATTTTAATTATAATAAATAATTGTGGACTTGTATGCCCCTCCCCTCTCCTCTTATTGTCCCGCGATCACCGCCTCTACCCTGCCTCTACCCCTTCCTGCTCTTCCTCTTCCTCGTCCTCTTCCACGTCCTCTTCCTCTCCCTCTTGTACGCATGCCCGCAATAGCGGCGTAAATTATAGTTTGCAAATCAGCAGTCTGAAACAAAAAAAAAAGAAAGATAAAAAGATGCTTGTGCTAACTTTGTATCATTAAAAGCATCTACAGTTTTCAGTGTGGGTGAACCAAGGGGGTCGATCGTGAAACTTTTTCCCTAAGGCGGAAACGTGAAAAGTGAAAAATTTCTCCATTAACTTCAATGGTAAAGATTTTCACTTTTCACGTTTCCGCCCTAAGGAAAAAGTTTCATGATCGACTCCAAAATCATGAAAAACAATAGGCTCGTTTTTCAATACTGAAACTGTGGCCGGTGTTCGTAGTCGATTTTTATATTTAAGATCGTCTTAAGCATTATCTTAAGATGTCATTAACTAATCAGAAAACTGTATTAGCATCTTAAGCTATTACTTAAGATGATCTTAAAATAAGAATAGACTATGAAAACCAGCCTGTAACCGCATATAAAAACATGTTTAGTTTTATATTTAATAAACACTTACATTTATAGTTATTAAATTCGTGGCCGATGGCACCGCTGCTGCCGTCGACATCGTCGCTTTATCGGCTGCCATCGCCGTCGCTGTCGACGTCGTCGCTGCCGCTGCAGATGACATCGTCGTCGTCACCGCCGCTGCACTCGACGTTGTTGTCGTCGTCATCGCCACCGCAGTTGACGTCATCGTCGTCCTCGCCGCTTCAGACGACGTCGTCATCGTCGTCGTCGCCGTCATCGCTGCCTCAGACGACGTCATCGTTGTCGTCGGCATCGCAGTCGACGTCGACGTCGTCGTCGTTGTCATCGTCGTCGTCGTCACTGCCGTCGTCGGTGTTGGCATCGTTGTCGTCGTCACCGATGTTTTTTGTACTAAAAAAATAATATTTTTACAATATAATTAACAATGTTTTACTGTAATAATATGTTTTTTATATATTTTTATAAGTATATAGATACACTTACCAGATCTGCGGTGCTCGTCCTGCGTCTTGCCTCGATCGTTGAACCACAGTCGAACATTGAATGATCGGAATAATAGAGCGCTCGCCGTGCTCGTGTCGTCTTATAGTATTGTCGCTTTTTAACCACGTACGGACTGATTCGATCGGTAGATTGTGAATGCTTTTTTTGTAGAAAAACATGTGTACGTTGTTGATACACATAGCCGTTGTATATTTATAATAATCATAATTTGTATACGATTTTTTATTTTATGCATATATTGAAGAGTATCCTGCATCGTGAAAATTTTTCACTGAATTTTTAAGTAAATTGGAATCCTTTTTATAAATACTGAAAGAGATCTCACAAGAATTTGTATAATTTTTGTAAGGAAGGTCTTGTGAGATTTTGTAGGAAAAATTTCTCATACGAACTTCAGACAAGAACATACAAGATTTTGCAACAGGGTTTATTATAAATAATAAGCATAATCTCGTACATTTGTATTATTAAGAAATAACATTATGTGTACGGTTATTAAACATTTGCCTCTTTTCCAACATTGCTTTCTATACAATTTGTTATAAAATTATCATACAAAAATTTGGTGAATTATAATAAACTTATAAGCAACATAAGATGTGTATAGAAAATTTATTTTCAGATATGACTTCTTAAGACTCCCGAATTATAAAAAGTTGCCTATTGAAGCTGTACTTTTTGAAATATAAATTATGATACAAAGAATCTTATCAGTTCGATTCGTCTTTCTCGTAAACGTTTAAAATTAAGCGTTAGAAAAGAAGAAAAACAAAATACGACGTTATGTGACGACGAAGCTCGGTATTGTTCGACGCAGTCTGCGTTTCATAGTGAGACAGTGTACTTCGATAGCGTGTTTTTAAAGTTCTTTGCTTGTGTACCAAATCGCGTTTTTGGTTGCAACTATAAGTTCTTTTATACTTTTTATTTTATTTATTAAGTAACACTTCTTGATTTATTCAATAAATCAAGTTTGTTACCCTTATTCTTTTCAGTTAACGCTCTGTCTCTAATTCGTATTCTTTTCTTTTTTTGTTTCTTATATTTCTTCAATTAAAGTATTTTTTTGTGCAAATAATTCTTTAAACGAAAAAGTGTAACAATGAGTGAAAAGCGTGTGGAAACCGTATATGACAAGTGTATGTATAAAAATTGTCGTAATGGAAGACATTCAACGGGAACACATTTATTTCGATTTCCTGCAATTACTGATGCTAGATGTCAATTATGGATACGTAACAGCGGTTCCTTATCATATTTATTATATAAATTACTAGACATTTGTTTAAAGTACAGAGTGTCTGGTAATGACCAGATCACCTTTCGAGCTGATAGAGCAAGTCAAACTGCCCAAACAAGTCGTTTACCATTTTTCTATAATTAACGAGATAATAATTACTGATAATTGCCGATTTAGCTGAGCCAAATGTAAAGGCCGCGATACAGGCTTTTGCATAGCTGCATAACCGTATGCATAAAGAAATTGATTGGTCCATTTCTTTATGCATGTGCTAACAGACCAATCAATTTCCTTATAGATACGGTTATGAAGCTATGCAAAAGCCTATGTCGAGACCTTAAGCGTGTGGCAAGATAAGACTACTCGGCTACGTGCAAGACGCGGGAAGATTTGTTTGCAAGCAGCAATAGACACATGAGCGGTATGGTGCTGAGAGTAAGAGCGAGTGAGAGAACGAAAGAGCGAGCGAGAGAACGAAAGAACGAGCGAGAAAGCGAAAGAGCGAGCAAAGAAGTAAAGGAATGAGCAAAAAACTGAGAAGAGATAATTAAGAAGTTAAAAATTGTCAATTGTTAATTTGTCAAAGTGAATTTATTAAATGACTAACTTTATACTTTTTGGTTACAACGTCTTTCCAATATTATTTATCTCAAATTTTTTCAGATTTTTAAAAAATAATATGTTTTTTACTTTGTGCGGTACATGTATTTTTATTAATTTAACTCTTTTTGCTTACTTTTAAATTCGGTAACATTTTCGCGGCACACCGATTGTACAACATTTTACAATACTAATATCTCGTTTCATAATTTTATTTCAGGAAATACTACTTTGGCAAAATGGACTGCCAACTCACTACGTCGTGCCGGGCTGTGTGAAAATCATTTCGACCCAAGTTCCTTCAAGGAAGGACCAACAAAGAAGAAAAATTTTAAGACGTTAAAAAGAGATGTTGTTCCAGTGAAATTTAACGGCTACTCACAACACGAATTGGAAACAAAAAATACAGGTACAAACCAAAATTTAACGTTACCGGCAGAAATAGATATAAATAATGACACAGAAATAGTGTCACAAGAAATTATTACTGACAACGTCGAAATAAATTTCAATAATGACACAGAAATAGTGTCCCAAACAATTAATAATGATAACGTCAAAATTAATGTTCCAAATTACCGATACATTAAAACGTACCAACGTGCAAAAGAGATGTATTTTTATTCTTCGGATGAAGAAGAAAATGTAAGTGAATAGATTAATGAGGAACCATCGGAGATAAAAGATGTGTGTAATGTGGATATACCTGTAATTGAAGAAAAAAGGGGGAAGCATGCAAGCGAGAAATCAAAATCAGAAGTAGCACAAGTGGAACTTTTAAAGCGAGAAAATCTTCGTTTGCGTAAAATTATTAAAAAGTTAAAATTTTGTTTGCGTACTCGACAAATTTCAAATAGAAAAACGACAAGTAAAAAGAGCCAAAAAAAATTATACAAAATTTTATTGAAAATCAAAATTTACATCCTGTTGCTCAAGCAATGATAACTTTGCAACTGCACACACCTAATGCACCGTATACGCAAGAAGAGAAAAGTCTTGCGCAACAATTATTTTATTACTCTGCTTCTGCATTGCGCCGCTTACGACAGGCAGGTTGCACGTTCCCTTGTGAATGAACTATTAGAAGATGTCACGAAGAATACAATATTGTGCCAGGATTTTGCGATTTTGTTTTTTTTAAACTACAAGAGAAACTCGCAGACTTGCCTGCGGAAGAAAGAGTATGTGCCTTGAAATGGGACGAGATGTCAATAAAATCATATCAAGAATATTCACCTCATTTAGATCAAGTAGAAGGACTTGTAGATCTTGGGCCTTTAGGAAGAAGAAACGAAAATGCTAAATGTGTTTTTGTCTTTTGCTTAGATAGTATTAACGCGCGTAACCCGTGGCGTCAACCATTAGCATATTTTCTTCCTGGAAAATGCATGAAAGCGGAAGAAATAATATATTTATTGAAAGAATGTTTAGACAGACTAAGCAATACAGATGCTGATGTATGTACGAATTTTGACATGTGGTCAAGGATCATCTAATCAAAGTGCTTATAATCAACTTGGTGTAAGCACAGATAATCCATTTTTTATTCATAAAGGAAAAAAATATTACGCGTCATTTGATTTTCCACATTTAGTAAAACGATTAATGAGTTTACTAAGAACACACCAATTTTTATATTGCGGTACAGAAGTTGTAGCATCTTTTAACGATTATGAAGAGACATGGCGCATTGATAATGCTGCACAAGGAGGATCAAATTTATTGTCACATATTACAGAAGCGCATCTTTACCCCAATAATTTTCAATTAATGAACGTCAAAAAACCATTCCAAGTATTGAGTAATAGATTTACAGCCTCAATGAGAACAGCGGGCTATGGAAAAGAATTGCAAAGCGATACATGGGAAGCAACGGCAAATTTCACAGAATGCATGAACAATGTAATTGATGCTTGCAATTCATACAGTTATAATATGAAATTTGGAGGAAAACGATTACTTTCTGATAAAAATCCGGATATTGAAAATTTGTTAAGAGAATTTATCACATGGTGTTCAGGATGGTCGACGTCACCTGATAAAATTTTGAAAATTCCATGCTTAAAAGGCTTTATTGTGACCATACAAGCTCTCTTGGGAACATATAATGATATAAAAATAGAAAATAAAACGTTTGAACTTGCGACAGGATTGTGTAACCAAGATTCTGTTGAACACTTATTTTCAAAATTCAGACAACGTGGTGGATTTAATAATAATCCAACTGCAAGAATAATCGATGTAATGTAAGACACATTATATGCATAGGATATATCCATACAAGTGACAAAGGAAATGTGCAGTGTCCAGAAGCTGAGTGCCTTATTAATTCACCCACAAATTTAATTAAATCAATTGAGACTTCTATGACTGCAAATAATATTTCTGTACAACACGAAATTGATCCCGAGGACGAATTATTTAATGACGATGTAAATATTGTCGAAGAGTATGATAATATCAATGTTACTGGAAATAAAAGTTCATTGAGTAGTTACGATAACAATGCTATTGCATATTTTGCTGGATACGTAGCACGGAAAAGCATTGCACAAACTAAATGCGATAATTGTCGTAACATTATGACGAAAACGCCAATGGATGACGCCACAGCAAACGAAAAATATATAGAGCTGCGAGAGTTTTCAAATTCTGATGAAGATGCTCCTTCAGTTACAAAGTTGATACGACCGACAACTCTTTTTGCCAAAGTGATCGAAATTCAATTACATGCAATTGATTGTAACTGGGAACGCTATTGGGCATCTACAGCAGTTTTACAAAATATTAAAAAGGAATGCATAAACGTAACGAATAATACGTATTCAGAATGGTTTCATGAAGATAATTCATGTTATAAACATCGATTGGAAGCACTGCAACTTTTAATCCGTGTAAAACTATATTCACGTACACGATACAATAATCGTGCTGAAAAAACGGACAAGGAATCTCGTAAAAAGATGCAGAAATTATTGAACAAATAAAATGACGTAAAACGCATGAAAATAAAAAACAAATAATTTTTATATATCTCAAAGTATTTCCTTCCATTTATTTTTATTCTTTGTTTCTTCATAGTTTCATCATTGTAGAAAAAATAATTGCTGCATGTATATTATGATATTGTATTTATATAATAGTTCAACAGAGTGAAATATATTTACAAATCATATTACTGTGCAGCAAGTATTATTTTCAAGTAATGTGTAAAATTAATATGCATTTTTTAATATCGTAGAAGATCGCAATCACAATTGAAATAATTGCATAAATCTTAGATTAGCAGATGTTATCACAGGACAAATAAAAGATTAATGTGGTCATGCTACGACATTGTGAAATCATACATTTACTAGTTACTAATGATGTAATGCAAGACACAAAGCAAAAAAGAATGAAAGGAAATACATTAAATATGTTGGCAATAAATTATGCATACATGCATATATATGTTTATATATACATATAATATATATGTATATATGTATATACATATATTACGTACCGTGATTTTTAAAAATCACAGTATTTTATAATAAGATACAAAAATATTTTAATACACGTATGTGTATTAAAATATACAAAATATTTCAGAAAAAAAAAACTGATATTATATTAGTTATTTCAAAGAAGTTTACTACGTAAACTTCTCTGTGATAACATCTGCTAGTCTCAGATTTATGCAATTATTTCAATTGTGATTGCGATCTTTGTGACATGCTTAATAACAAAAACACCAACAATAATTGTAATTTTATAGTTTTAAAGAATTTCGATTTTTATAAACATGCGTTCTACGTTGAAAATATCAAATATAGATTATATATTTTACAAACTAAGAGATGCGCTCTTTTTAACTTTTTGCATATTCTTTCTCGACAGCGGCGGCGGCGACGTCGACAGCGGCGGCGGCGACGACGACGACGTCGACAGCGGCGGCGGCAACGACGACGACGTCGACGACGACGTCGACAGCGGCGGCGGCAACGACGACGACGTCGACGACGACGTCGACAGCGGCGGCGGCAACGACGACCCCAACGGCGTCAGCCGAAACGGCGACGACAGGATTCGTAACATTAAGTGTAAGTATTAATTAAATATAAACGAGTTTCTAGATGCGGCTATAGTTTCGCTATTAAAAAACGAGCGTATTGTCGAAACATGATCTTGGTTTGCCACGGTTCACCTACACAGGCAAATGTGGTTTTTTTTAATGACAAAGTTGACATATAAGCATCGTTTTATCTTTCTTCGGTATTCAATAAATGCTTTTACACATTCTTTAAATTTTTTGTTTCAGACTTTAGATCTAGAGAAAATAATTAGTGCGGCATTCGCTCGAGGAAGAAGGAGAGGCAGAGGAAGAGGGAGAGGACGAGGAAGAGGAAGAGGACGAGAACGAGGAAGAGGTAGAGGTGGTCGCGGGACGATAATAAGAGGAGGGGGGAGGGGCATACAAGTCCACAATTATTTATTATAATTAAAATTATTATAATAATTACAAAATATTTTAATAAAAATAAATAATTATTTTTAAAAAGGTATATATTTAATTAAATTGTCGCCCTCGTAACGTTGTATTGAAATTAGATCGATTATCTTCACGTAAAATCGCACTTGAAAGAAAATAAAAATATGATTCTCAGGTATCCATAAATTCTTTTATTACATTATTATTTTTTTGTACAATATTAAATACGCGCATATTGTCATTTTTAAATCATACATATGCGCGTACGTTATTACAACAAATATAACAAAATATAAAACATTTTTAAAGAGTAGGCGCTTTCTGGCCTTTCTACGTCCCTGCCCAGAAATCGTCCGAAGAGGACTTTCTGAATTTTACGGCCAAAACGTAGCGCGGAAAACGAGATAGGCGAGAGGGGAGTGGAGAGGAGGGTATCCGTAGAGATAACATCGCCGGTCGCTCCGTGTTTGCTTCTTCTTCTCAACGTTAATAGGCTTGTTTTCTGTTCCTGCACTAGACTGCACTGGAACGTTTCTTCTTGCTTTCGCTAACTTTGAAACATCTTTCTATTTCATTTTAAGTGTACACTTATTTAGAGAGTTCAGGAACAGAAAACAAACGGAATGGTACCCGTCCCCAGTGTAACAATGTGGCGGGGACGATTTGACCATAGTAACCAAGGTATTTTTATCTTGCTTTCAATAGTTATATGGGAAACAAAAAGACTTAAATAGGAATACAGAATATGCTTGCACAAGAAATAAAAAGGATTGCATCAGCAATCCTGACCGCGCTTTTTCACTCTATTACAAACACGCTTACTGGTACACGGCCAACCAGCGACCTCCGTGTTTGCTACCGCGATACTTTCTCTCTCTAACCGATGGTCTAAACAGAAGACAGACAGAAATCCATTATCCGTCTTTATCCAACTGATGCATCTCTCACTCCTGCACATAGCACAGAAGAGAACCGTAAAAATGGACATAGCACCGCTGAGAACCACCGAAGGCTGTGTTCCGATATAACTGCCAGTACTGGCAGTGGTGAAAAATCCGTTCCGTTATTGGTACGCAGCGCACTGCGACAGCATCTAGTAACATCAATGACGTCATGAATGGTAGCCATATTGCCACTGTGACTACTGCAGCTTCCAAGGTGAGGTAGCTACAGTGCAATATGGCTACTATGCTGTTCCGAAATACGATGCTATAGCAGTGCTGGCAGTAATGCAGTAATATTGGAACAGTTGTGACAGTGTACTGTCATGACGTCACATTTACTGCACTGCCAGTAAAAACGGAACACAGCCTAAACGTGGACATTACCGACGTGGAAAATGGACATTGGCTACGTAGTTCAAAGTCCATTTTTCACGAAACATAGAGGCGCTTCAAAATAAGGTTCCATCTAAACTCGAAGCCTGTCCCCTCTCAGGTTCCTCTCTGGTCGTGTTCATTATAGTTGCGACACTTTTTCTTAGATGCGTTTTTGAACGCGCAACTATAACGAGAGCTGAGAACGTGATTGGTTCTTACTTGTGGATCTAACCAATTACGTTCGCCCCTTGAAGAGCAAGGCTACATTCCAAAAACCATCGAAGAAAAAGTGTCGCAACTATAATGAACACGACTGTTCAGTTTCTATAAAATTCAATACTTTTTCGCGGATTCAGAAACATGATTCATATGGATTTATTTAATCCAATCATTTCTCGTTTGCTGGGGTGATTACTACTGAATCATACTGAATTTTACGAAATGGATAACGTAATTGAAGTAAGCAAAATATATAAAACTGAAAATTAATATTGTCCAATAATGTACAAATAAAATATGTATAATAAATTAATAATATGTAATTATAATAAAATTAATCATGCCCATCGTTGTATGATTATGTTTGCAAACTTTTGCTTTTACATCCTGTGACAAAGATCAATTAAAATAATTAATATAAATTGAGAAGTTTTAATTAGCTAACGTATGTAGTGAACAGCATTTCGCACGGCTTCGTATCGTCGCCATCGTCGGATGACGAACGACGCACGTCGGATGCAGTGTGAATCCAGCAATAGGCTTAAGAAATAGCATTGTGCTGCGTTCAGAATGAACGTCTAGGTGCACCCAGACATCATTCTATCCTTGTTTAACATTCGGTAAACAACAAAGATAAAATGACATTTCGGCTGGGCGCACCCAGACGTTCATTCTGAACGCATCTCTGATGATGGGCTATCCAAAGCTGCGTTCAGATTCCTCACCCGGGTGTACTATGATGTCGTTTTATCTTTGTTGTTTACCAAATGTTAAACAAGGATAGAATAATGTCTGGGTGCACCTTGGTGGTGAATCTGAACGAATCCCAAGGGCCAAGGGTGTGTTCATATTCCTCACCCGGGTGCATCCAGGGCTGCGTTCCGATATACACTGCAAGTACTGAAAATCTATAGTTCATGTTACGTATACTATAGATTTTCAGTACTGGCAGTGAATTTCGGAACGCAGCCCAGATGTCGTGCAAGTTTACTGAATATTAAACAAGGATGGAATAATGCCTGGGTGAACGCAGCTCAATGTAATTATTATTCGAATTTAATTTATTACCTAAAATTCAATTTTCACTAAAATTCACTCATCTTAAATACAACTAATATTTTTCAGTATTTTTCTTATATGATCTTTCTTTTCTATATTATTTATCTCATTTAAAAATAATAGTTGTTTTGATTCATTATATTTGCGTATAAAGAGGTATGAACACTTAACTTCCTTTTCTGTAAGAAGTCTCCTAGTGGCATCATACAACGTAAGTGTTTGCACAATTTTGCTCGATATTTTTATAATTTTTGTGCTAAATGAATCAGATGTATGTCGTCACAGGCATCTAAGATTCTTTTTGATATGAAATCTGCTTTAACGACAACAATTTTGTAATTAAATTAGAAAAGATGTGCGGCACACGTGGCATATTTTATCATTTTAAATACACATGTTTTCGGGTTATTTTTTTACATGTTATTAGTTCAAGCAGTAGAAAGGTTAAAGTATTAAATAGTATTTAATATAAAAAAAGTTTTACATAAATCAGATCCAGATTGATACATTATTTACGATTTTGAGGTTATATACCATTTGGTTATTTTTTCTTGATATTTTTCATTTAATGAATAAGGTATATACATAATTATATATCATATTAATTTGCATTGATGCGTATGATATTAAATTGTTTTTTATAAATTGTTTTCAAATATAATTTTGAATTATTAAAAAAATTTGTGGAACTTCAAAATTGAAATAAGAAAAAGTTTTTATATTTTATTTATAAAAGTAATTAATAATAAAAATATATTGTGAATCTTTTTATCAACTGAAAAGAAATTTATCGAAAAACTTGGAGAATATTTATTTTTAACAAAAGAGTCATAAACAAAGGTCATTAATGAGCAAGTAAAAATTTGGTTTGATTTCACATACACATTAATAAATACTTATTCCAGTTTTTCTTATAGTTTATTTGTTTGAGCAGTAGAAAGATTAAAATATTTAATATAAAAAAAATGATATTTTTATATAAATCATGGTTGATATATCCCGTACAGCATGTAATATTGTAATATTGCAACAATATTGCTGCAATATTGCTGTAATATTATTGCTATATTGTAATATTGCAATATTATGTGCTGTGCTGGATTACTTACAATTTTGAAGTTATATACTATTTATTATATTTTCTAAGTATAATAATCAAGTATTGTGCTAATGAAGGCTTAGCGAAGTTGAAACATTTATGATTTTTGTGCTTTATAAATTCCAGGTTAATCTTTTGAACATGTAATATCAAATAAAATATTTACTTTCTTGTTAATGATCTTTATTTATGATTTTTTGTTCAAATTAGAATTGTGTATGTTAAATACTTTTAATATTCATTTTTTTAATATAATGGTATATATTCTTTCCAAATACCAAATTAAAAATAAAATTCTTTCAGGTTGAATCGTAATTTAACCACAACGTTAAAATGTCAGGAGGTTTAGATGTGTTAGCCCTCAAAGAGGATGATGTTACTAAAATGTTAGCTGCTGGTACCCACCTAGGTGCTGAAAATGTAAACTTTCAGATGGAGCAATATGTTTATAAAAAGAGAGTTGATGGCAAGTAATCCCCACATGCTTCCAACATAATTTAAATTTGTACATCTATTTCCACCAATATAGAAATTAATTGTAATTTCTGTTTGAAATATTCTTTATTCTTTTGAAGAACTTGGTTTTAGAAAGAGAAAATTGAACCAAGATGAAAGCATTTACATTTATGAGAAATGGACATTAGTGTACATCACAATTTTCACATTTTTATATTTTACAATTTTAGGTGCTGGTGTAAATGTCATCAATCTTCGCCACACTTGGGAGAAACTGTTGCTCGCAGCTCGTGCCATTGTCGCCATTGAGCATCCTAGCGAGGTTTTCGTCATCAGCTGCCGTCATTCAGGTCAAAGAGCTGTGCTTAAATTTGCAGCTCATACTGGCGCCACTCCTATCGCTGGACGTTTTACACCAGGCGCATTTACGAATCAGATCCAGGTGAAAAAAAATAAATTCCTATTTAATTCAAAAAGATTCTCCAATTAAGAAAAAAAACAAAGGAAAGTTGTATGACTTTCTATTCATATATATCTTTTAACAAAGAAGCTTTATTGTCATTGCTTTAAAATAATAAATGAACAAAGTTGAAGCAAAAACGATAATTAAAAAATTTGTTTGTATTCATATTAATGTGGAAATTTTTTAAAGAATTGTTTATAATAATTTATTTTATTGTAGTAGTATTTTAAATATTACATTTTTACTACTGTGACATTTAGAAAGAACAGTTATAATTTATAAACATTTTATATTTGTCTACTTGCTTTTGTTAAATTAGTGAAAATTTTTCCAAATTACTTTAAACTCACTTTCATATAAGACTATTTTGGAAAGTTGTGTTTAAAGAAAATTATACAATCAATAAATTAGAAAAATTCAGGAATACCTATATATTAATTATAAACTCAAAATTCAACCAAGCTTTTATTTTATGTGAAATGGACTAAAGAACCTTTTTAATTTTATTAATTTTATATTATGAAGATTAAAGTGATGAAACACTTTATTCCAGAATTGGCATCTGTTGGTTTTTTTGGCTTAATCTTTTCTGATTTTTTTTTTATATTGGATATCTTGGCAAATAATTATTTTAGCGCAACTTATAATGACCAACTTTTTAGGCTGCCTTCCGCGAACCACGCTTACTGATTGTCACGGATCCGTCCACCGATCATCAGCCGATCACCGAGGCGAGCTATGTGAATATTCCTGTCATTGCTTTCTGCAACACCGATTCACCGTTACGTTTCGTGGACATCGCAATACCTTGTAACACCAAAAGCCTACACACTGTAGGTCTAATGTGGTGGCTGCTTGCCAGGGAAGTTCTGCGTCTGAGGGGATCCATCCCACGTGAAACCAAGTGGGACGTTGTAGTCGATCTCTTCTTTTACAGAGATCCCGAAGAGGTCTGTGTAATCTTCTTATTACTCTTCAATTTTCTTCACCTTTTGCTATCTTCCATTTAAGGAGGTTCTCTTTTTACATAATATAAGAACTTGATCAAATTTTGAAAGTAAGCTTATAATTAATACAAATACCTGAGTTGAATAAAGACTTTATTTTTTAAAAACTATATATACAGGGCATTCCATTTAAGGAGTAACGCCACCCCTAAAATGATACCTAAGTTTGAGAATTTATTGTGGGTAAATGAATAACTTTATATAAAAAAGCTTAGAGGTTTTATTGTACATATGTTGATGAGTAAAAAAATATGTTTTAATTTTCTTTCATACACAAAATAGCGGTGTACTGGCCCATTTACGAAATTCTTTATTTAAAGATAAATTTTTGTGTGCAAGTTTTCTGTGACATGGTTTATGCTGGAACCAAACAACAAAAATCTATATTATCTACATATTCAAAACTAAGGAAGTACGTAGGTATTTTTAAAAATAATTTTTATCAAAATGCCAGCTATTTATTTAAAAAAGTGCATTTTTCATCCAAAAATTTGTTCGAAAAATGCTGATTGCAAAAAGAGTTTTCAACATTTCGCAAAAAGCCTATGTACTTTCCTGTAGAATAGTTACAAGAAGATTGTGTTAATATTTCAAGTCAATTGGATAAAAATTGTAAGAGTGACGTACACAAATTTGAAAAACTGTTTTGAGAAAAATGCGTTTAAAGTTTTGGTAACTTATTTTTTTTGTATAAAATTGAAAACTTTTAATTTACCTCTAATCTGTGATGCCTGTCTCATAAAGCTGTCCTTCCACGAATTTAGCAACCTCATCATATTCCTTTCTTGTTGCTAATAATGATATTCTGGCCTCTTTTGCTTTTTGGGTGAGACTGCACTCGGCAAGTGCGATGCACTGCGCATCCGATTTTTGGCAATAATAATGACAAGTAGGACCCACCATGAGGTTTAAGACTTTCATAACTTTCATTAAACCGTTATAGCCATTATTATAATAGCAAACAGCTATAGTTTAAAAAAAACCGCTTTTTTTAAATCGCTAGAAAAAAACCGGAAAAATTCCCGTTTTTTTCTCGGAAAAATTGTTTTTTTGCAAAAAATTGCTGCTTTTACTATATAAATGACATGTTCCTTAATTTTTAATGTCTTTCATCACATTAATATGATCCTGTAAGTTATCTTATTTTTTTTGTTAAAATTTTTATTTCTTCTATTTTTATAGTAGAACATAGTCTAAACTTCCAATAGTAACATAGTAGAATTTAAATGTATAACTACACTTTGTACATATTATCTGCACAAGCGGTTATTGTGAAGATACTACTGTGTCCAAAAAGTAAGGTGACATTGCATTTATTTCGAAAATTATTTATTCTTGCAAATCAATTTCGTCCCCTTCAAAGTAATCCCCCCTGATATAATACACTTATTCCAACGGATTGTCCAATCTTCGAAACAGTTGTAATAATCGATTTCAGGAATGGTCTTTAGCTCCTTCTTCGCAGCGGCTTGAATCTCTTCTATCGACTCGAAACGGTGTCCCCATAGCCAGAAGTCGCATGGAGCCAAATCAGGTGAATACGGTGGTTGTGGAACGATATTAGTCGAGTTTTTGGTTAAAAAATCACGAATCACCGTTTCGAGTCGATAGAAGAAATTCAAGCCGCTGCGAAGAAGGAGCTAAAGGCCATTCCTGAAATCGATTATTACAACTGTTTCGAAGATTGGAAAATCCGTTGGAATAAGTGTATTATATCAGGGGGGGATTACTTTGAAGGGGACGAAATTGATTTGCAAGAATAAATAAAGAATTTTCGAAATAAATGCAATGTCACCTTACTTTTTGGACACAGTAGTATATACATATAAAATGAACTTAGCATTAGCTCTAGACATGTGAATCATAATTTTCCCAATTACCATAAGAAATTTTACCATGAGAGATTACAAAAGATGGCTTACCGATTGCTCGCACAAGCTCATAGAGCCAACGTTCTTTCTCTTCTGCTGTCTGAGAAAAACTTAAAGACAGAGACTAATATTAATTTAATTTTGTATGGACCATTCTGTAATTATTTCTCATTAACACAGATTTCTAACTTTAGTTCTATATATTCCGGTTTAATGAACTCCTGAAGTGTAGTCTCGTTTTATAGTTTATTTTTTCCTACATATTTTGTTATAAATGTAATTACTTTAAATTCAAATTATTTTCTCGATCTGCTATTGTTTTATAAACATTAAGTTTAGACTACATACTTTTAATTTTTATAATACAAGCTTAAAAACTTTAATTAGTATGAGAGTAATAAGACGGAAAATTGAGCTATCTCACGAAGTATGGCAAACTACGGATTCGAAAATAAGTATGGCGAACTAAAGTTAAAAAATCATCTCGTAAAACTTTGATACTTTTTGAATTTTTCTGATGAATTTTGCTACCCTTGGGAAAAAAACCGAAAAGTCCGCGGAAAAATTGAAAAAAACGGGTTTTTTCCGAGCTTTTAAAACAGCCAAGTTTGTTGCATAAATACAGAAAAACTAATGACATTGCATAAACACCGAAACCGACGCTTCCAAAACTATTTATTGATTTAGTACAAGTAATAACATCTATATTATGTTAATCAAAGGTTTATTTTCGATGCATAAATAGGTATCTATACCTACAGAGCATGGAGAAGCTCCGAATCACCTACAGCTGCTCGGTAGGCGCACAGAGACGATTCATGTAATCAGCTCAAACACTATAGTACAGTTCGAATTTTGTTCTAGAATCACTTGCATCATATTTTTATAAGTATAAACTAATAATTTAAGCAAAGAAAAAAAATCGATTTTTTTTAAACCTCAGGGGTGGCGTTACCTTTTAAGTTGACACACTAATATATTTCTTAAAGAGTACATTTTAGAGAAAAATGTTTCAGACGAAAGTTGTATGGTTTGGAGAAAGATGTAAAATTGTTACAAAAATCTTTGTTTTAAAAAAAAAAAGAAAAAATGTACGCTAGATATCAAAAAGTGTCGTATAGTTTTCCAAAATTTTTAACAAAAATTTTTTTTTTTTAAGTATCGTATATTAGTCTATCTTATATTAAAAACATGTTTTTAAATTAAACTATTCCAAAAAAAGATTAGATCATACAATTAGCCAGGTATTTCATTAGCCCTTAAACACGTAAGTGGGTCTGAGAGACCCCATATGAAGTTTTGAACGCTTGCTATGTAAAGACGGAATGAGATAGGAGGTTCGGACCAAGACATAAAAAAAGTTTGAAATCTCTTCTTTCGCTTGATATAGTTGATCAACTTTTTTGGTCAACTAGAATTTGAACGGCACAGCAGCAAAGTTTTGTTAGGGTCAGTGCGACCCATATAATGTGTAAGTGAAACTTTTTTTGTGATTATTTTACATAAAAAAGCTGGACAAAATACGTTTGAACAGGTCGGTTTGCGGATGTTACTCGCATATACTTTGTCTAAAGTTGGAATACTATAAAATGCTGTAGAAAAGGGAGTTTTTTCGAAATATGTCATGAAACATCAATTTTCAATTTTAAACACGATTTAATCAAAAATATCTCATATTTGCCTTGTTACATAAGTACATTTTTTAATAGAAATGATATAATTTTTTTTTTTTTTTTTTTTTTTTTTGAAAGATGAATCTTTAGCTTTAAAACACCGTATTGTAAAGTTCTTCAAAGTTTTTTGTTGCAAAGATATGATTTTTTTTTTTAAGTGGATTTTTAGATGCCCAAAAATACTTCATATTCTCCATGTTACATAATTATACTTTTTAAAAGGAATGACTTTGCCAATTTTTATTTTGAAAATGTGACTCTTTAGCTTTAAAACGCTGTATTTGAAAGTCCTTAAAAGTTTCCCAGACCCAAAAATGTGTTTCCGTATTTTACAGGATCGGTGTGTTTAAGGGTTAGACATAAAAAAAAACAACAGTATTTTCCTCTAAACTTATGTAAACTTGAAACTTTTTTAAAACACGTATATTAAGACTATTCATTAGAACATTTAGCAAAGTGTTCGATTACTAAAAAGTATATGCAGTAAAAGTTCAATCTATTATTTTTCCAAATAATTTTAAGTTTTATAAAACAGACTTTAAGTGACTAAACGACAAACGGGATTATAGTGAAAAAAAAATTACTTGGCGTGCCTGGGTCTCTTTATATTACCTTTTATATATTTAAATAATACCACTCGGGCATGCAAAGTATTCTTTTTTTACTATGCCGTTTATCGTTTACTTACTTGAAATATACTGTTAAAATCTTGATTTTTTTATTATACAAATACTTCCTAAGCAAGTATGCATACTTATATTTAATAACGTCATATATTAAAATTAGGAAATAATGAGCTCAAGAGCCACGCAGGATGTCAGACGCACATAAATAAATCAACGCATAACTTCAATGTCAGACAAACGTTTCGACCTTTAATGACGGTCTTCTTCAGTACAGATGTTACAAGTCTATAAAACAACAAAGTAATCGCACTAATTAAGATATGAATTTATCGAAATAAACAAATAAAGATCAAAAATAAAAAATAAAAACAATTTACTGAATAAATAGAGATTATGCAAAACTGGTGTACATCTTGTTTCAACATCTTAGCATAATAACATAAACGATCTCCCAGAGCGTGTGCAGAGACAAGAGCTTCATAAAATTACATAAATTGGTTGCTAACAAATAAATAAATGATATTAAAATGATGACTGTAAAATTTGTAACAGACAACAATACAAATTAAATAGTTAAAAGAAATAAACAGAAAATAAATAAAAGTAAAAATATGAAAGCTATACAAGTCATAAGATATAAAATTGTAAAAAAAACGCATAAAAATTATGCAAAATCAAAAAAAAAGGGAAAGGAAATAAATTGAAGCAAAAATTATATACAAAATATCTCTAAGCACTAAAACTCGTCACAGCCTTAAGATGGGATGTTACATCTCGGTGAGAATAGATATAATAACGACTGAAATAAGATAGTCTCGGTGGCCCGAACGAAAGAAATAGAAAGAGAAGGGATGACGAACCTAAGAAGGGGGAATACGATCGAGGATAGGAAGATACGCATCCGAGAGGAGTTTGGTATCGCTTTATTTATTGAGTCCATGAAAATGATTTTTTATGTGTAATTTCTCGGATATAGATCTTTTAACATAAGATGGCTTTTTGTCTAAAATTTCCACGTTCTCCCAATCAAATTCATGGTTTTCTCCAATGCGATATAACGAAATAACTGAAGGAGAACTGGCTTTCCTAATATCTGCTTTATGTTTGCTGACTCTTGTTTTTAATTGGCGTTTTGTCTGTCCAACGTAAGAAGAATCGCAATCCTTACAATTACTTTTATAGACCACGTCATTACAAGAAAGACGCTCTATATGGTCTTTGCCAATAGTTATAAATTTATTCAATTTAGAAGGGATTGTGGACGCAGCACTGCAGTCAAAGAAACTTACATGAGAAAGACGAAAATTTCTCTGATACCGACTCAACGTAAGGGATCGCAAAAAATCTTCTCACACGTTTATCCTCAACGCAGGTGTAATCTTTATAAAAATTGTATTTGAGTCTGAAATTTAGAAAGCCAGTTCTTCTTCAGTTATTTCGTTATATCGCATTGAAGAAAACAGTTACAAGTTTTAAAGTCATTATTTTAATATCATTTATTTATTTATTTGTTAGCAACCAATTTATGTAATTTTATGAAGCTCTTGTCTCTGCACACGCTCTGGGAGGTTGTTTATAATGTTATTATGCTAGATGTTGAAATAAGATGTACACCGCGGTTTTGCACAATCTCTATTCGGTAACTTGTTTCCATTTTTTTATTTTTGATCTTTGTTTATTTTGATAAATTCATATCTTAATTAGTGCCATTACTTTGTTGTTTTATAGACTTGTAACATCTGTACTGAAGAAGACCGTCATTAAAGGTCAAAACGTTTGCCGGACATAGGAGTTATGCGTTGATTTATTTATTTGCGTCTGACATCCTGCGGAGCTCTTGAGCTTATTTCCTAATTTTAATTAATTTATAAGAGCTTTAACTTTCGTTTTATTTTGTTTGAACATCATATATATTGTTTCAAAATTTTAATTTTTTTTATCAATTATTATGTCTGTCGATAATCAAACTTGGATGTTAACATTAAATTGCAATTTTTAAAAATCGAGAATTTTTGGGTTACAAATACATAAGCATATCTATGAAACATCAGGATAATAATAAATCATAAAATTAGTACAATATTATCAGTTTATCATTAAAAATTTAACAGTCACGCAAATTTCTGTAAGGTTAGCGGTCTTTAATAGTCTCTTGTTGGTGGCTTTACTTTACATGCTTTTTACGACTATTTACTGACTGTTAAGCGGAAAAAGGATAGTTGCGACCGATATTTAGAAGTGTTTTAAAATCATCAGAGAAATCTGTTTTATCCAAATTGGCTTTATTTAGAAGTGGCACGTCGGATAAAATTACGTGTTATTTTACGCAATTTCTCGTTTCTGACGTCACGACTTCAATATTGCCGCTGCGAATACGGGAGCCTTAAGAAATTGAAGGTGACCTTCATGTGATCTTTAAACGACTATCCGACGTCAAACCAGTGACATCACCTTGTTTTCTGCCAAATCATATTGCTTTCGCCTGAAACATTTTTTTCTAAAATGTACTGTTTAAAAAATATTTTAGTGTGTCAACTTGAATGGGTCACCCTGTATATGTATGTATGTATGGAAGAGTGGGGAAATTACGGACGTTTAAGGGAAATCGGAAATAAAAAAACAATGAGATAGTAATCACTTTATTTATAAGAAACAGAACTTTGTTTATTCTTTCGCCAAAATAAAACAATTTATATAATTTGTCATACATAACTGACAATTTCAAATTATAAAACAAAGTTCTTACTGTCCGCAGTTATCTAAATCTATTTGAGTAATACCAGATGGAAATGTGAGTAATTATGGACATTATTTATGAATGAAATGTACTTTTCAAAACAAATATCAAAGTTATACTCGCGAGAGAAACTGCCACCAGTACAGTTCTCATATTCCCATTTTCGGTACATAATACACAATGTTCAACCCTCTGTTGCAGCATTTTATTTTTGACTGCTTATAAAGAGTTATGAAAAAATATTTTTTTTCCTATTCTATAGTTTTTTTGAAGTCCTTCAAATTTCTTACTTTTTTCTTTAATCTTTTTTTTTTTTTTTTTTTGGTGGTTGCTTTCGATTTTTTTTAGCTTGTTTCTCTATTCGTTTTTGTTTTTTTTTTATTCCAATTTTTTATAGGTAATTTAGTCAAAATTTATAAATGCTTTTTTCTTTGTGACTTTTTAGTTGTTTTTGTTTAAGGAATAGGTTGTGTAAGGAATAGACATTATGTCCTTTAATAAAATAGATGTACTCGTATTTTGATTATTGAACTAACATGGACTCATTATGGCTGACACCGTTGGCAATATTTGACATATGTTGAACGGTTGATTTATTTGATATTGAAGGTATAAAGTTTATTATTAATTCTTCACAAATTTGGTTAATCAGATTTTGGTTGTGTCGAGTCTGTAAATACATAAAATTTGTCCGCATCAAACGGGTAAATACCCGCAGTTTTAAAGCCACTAATTTCTTTTGCAATCTCTGCAGTCTTGTTGAAAGCTTTTGTAAAGAGATTTACAATTTCACATGATGTAATATTCTGGTTAGGATTATTTACCTTATAATACTCCCATTCTTTATTATAAGCATTTTTTAAAGGGCCATAGAAAGTTAGATTTAAAGGCTATATTTGGTGTGATGTGTGCGGTGGGAGAGACAGAAGATGAATGCCATTTGTTCGGCAAAACTCATACGCGTCTAAACTGATGTGGCTTTCGTGGTTGTCTAGAATGAGCAATACTGGAGACTTGACAGATGGATTTGAAGAATTTGAAATGATGCAACCAATGAACAAATAATTTTGTAGTAATCCAGCCAGATTCGGAAATAGCTATCATATTACTATTGCTTTCTTTCAAAAATTGTGGTTTATCCTTTTACGTTTAAAGATTGCAAGGTACTTTTTCAGTGCTCGCTAGGTGCAGGAGAGCACGCTCAATTCTAAGGGATGGGAAGTGGTAATTAACTAAAATTGTAATTCTTAATTGGGAGCTAGGCGCGATTTCTCGCACCACTCGACAAAAATCAGAAAATGCACGATAACAGAAGACTTAATACCTCTGCCCGCGGCTTGCTTAGTATATGGCAGAGGGGCGCAGTTCTTAATAGTAGCGGGAGGAAGAGGGAGGAAAACGCAAGATGTAATTTTAACAATTAATAACATTGTATTTTATAGAGTGACTAAGACATATTTTAACAGTCATTCTCAGTTTGAGAGGAGCAGACAGTTAGCAATTTTGAGTCGATAGAAGAATGAGAGAACAGTGATTTAAAAGAAGATATATAAGTATTAGAGCCTTAACTTAGTTTCCGCCCGCAAATGTTAGATGGCGATGTAAACAGTGCTAATAGTCATTATTAACGCGTCTGGTACTTTTTGCTTAGTTTTGACATTTCTCGATAACATTCAGTCAGCATATACAATTATTTGCGTAAACAATTTTATTTTACTTTGTGAAAAATGGAACGCGATAAAGTGTTTTTTTGACATGTGCTTTTGCACTACTTTGATTTGAAAAAAAGCGTAGCAGAAATTTATCGATTACTTGAAGAAGGTTATGGTGATCAAGCTCCATCGCATACAACATGTAAAGAGTGGTATAGACAATTCAGAAGTAATGATTTTAATATTGGTGACAAACCACGCTCAGGACAGCAGAAAAAATTCGAAGACGATAGATTGCTAGCATTATTGCATAAAAACTCAGCTTGAACGTTAGAAGAACTTGGAAACGAGCTACGAGTTACTGAAGCAGTTGTTTTCAAACATTTACACGCCATGAAAAAGATTCAAAAGGAAGGAAAATGCGTACCACATGAATTGTCTGAAAGTGCCTTTCACAATCGTTTCAATATCACAATTTCCTTGCTTACCAGGCAAAAAAAGAAGTTTTCTATGGTGTATTATGACTGGCGATGAAAAGTGGATCTACTACGACAATCTCAAACGCAAGAAATCATGGGTAAACCCAGGACAACCATTAACATCGCAGCTAAAACGAAACATCCACGGTTATAAGGTAATGCTTTGTATTTGGTGGAATCAGCAAGGAGTGCTACGAACTACTGAAACAGAACAAAACTGTTACTGTCGATGTCTACAAACGTCAATTAAACAAATTAAATGATGAACTGTTGCGAAAAAGACCAGCAATAGCGAGTAACAGGCGCAAAGTTATTTTCCTTCACGATAATGCTCGGTCACATACTGGAAAAATTGTCAAGGAAACACTGACATAGCTAGAATGGGAAACTCTTTCTCACCCAGCGTACTTACCAGACATAACGCCTTCAGATTACCACTTGTTCAAATCGATGCAGCACGGCTTGAGTGGTACACGCTTCCGAAATGTTGAAGAAGTGCGAGAATAGGTGGACGAATGGATTGCTTTGAAACCGACATCGTTTTATCGAGATAGTATCGCCCAGTTGCCAGAAAGATGGAAAAAAGTTGTAGAAAGTGATGGAAAATACACTCGACGCCAAAATTAAGGGATCACCTATTCTAACTCCGAAAAATAGGCGTAATTCAAGAGAGTGTGAATTTGTCAAAAATGATCATAAAAAAATTTTAGAAAAAGCATTTTAAAACTTGAAATCTCTAGTTTTGAGTTGATAAGTTATTAAACGATTTACATATTATTTACGAAGTTACGCGAATTTAAATAGGGAAGCGTTAAATCTCAAAATTTTTTATAAACTTTGCAAAATTCTACGACGTGAAATAAAAATTGCACGCAAATGCGCTTTACAGCGTTTGAAAGCGTGGATTTTTTAATTTGTTTTTTTGTTGAGCGTTGTACGATTTTTTTTTCACTGAGTTAGGCAACACTGAAGCAAAAATGGTCTCTTTTACTTCAATGTTGAATACTTCAGTGAATAAAAATCGTACAACGCTCAATAAAAACGCAAATTTAAGGTAAAGATTCATGCTTTTAAATGCTGTAAACCGCATTTTTGTGGAATTTTTATTTCACGCCGTGGAGCTTGGCAAAGTTCGTAAAAAAATCCGACAAATGTCAAAATCTTATAAAAATTTTGCCAAGTTGTACAGTGTAAAATAAAAATTGCACACAAATGCAGTTTACAGTATTTGAAAACGTGAATCTTTATCTTTAATTTGCGTTTTTGTTGAGCTTTGTACTTTTTTTTTTTTTTTTTTTTTTTTTTTACTGAGTTATTTAGCACTGAAGCAAAAATGGTTCCTTTATTCAATGTTGAATAAATCGGTGAATAAAAATCGTACTCGGATACTTACAATTACGGTTACCGGAGCGGCGGCTTACAATAAGTCGGCAAGCGGTAATTTTCGGGTCCCAGGCTGAACCTCCTCTGACGACATCACACACGACCACACACGACAGTGCCGAATCGATCCGTGCTTTTTGGCTCACCAGGCTCCGCCGAATTTCCAAGTGACATCACGATTCCTTCTCTCGCCGGTTTTTCACTGTTCCGGTATTCGCGATATTGCTCTCTCGCTTTTTCTTGAGATTCTGCGCCGTTGACACGTTGGTGATGTGAGCTTTGCCCATCAAACAACGAGCCGGCGGAGCAAGACGGGGTCCTTCGGAATCGTCCCAGTGTCGGCGCTCTAAGTTAGAATGGCGTTCCTTCCTAAGGTTGTTAGGCTGACCAGACCTTGACGGCTTCTGATCGGGATGACAGCTCAGCGGCCTGCAGTCTGCTGGCTCGGTTTTGGAGGCTCCTTCGCTGACGTCCGCTGCAATTAAAGATGACTATAGCATTTGAAGTGTTCGAGAATGTAAATGAAAGGAATAGGCGGAGCCAAGACTTAACTTTCCGGCGCGGTGTTGGCGTCGGTGCGGTTCCTGCTGTTCCCTCGGCTTCCTCGTTCGACGTTTTTCTCTGGACAGTCGCCGCGAACACAGAATTAATGGTACCGTCCGCTCGGGTTTACGCTAATTCTCTCGCTCTCTAACGCTCTTGATATTCTTACACAGTACAAAGAAAATATATAAACAGATAAAGAGCGGTGCAATGAGGTAATTAAAAGCGGAGTATTCACTTTCTCTTCTTTTTCCCGGAGAGAGAGAGACGCAACCCAGGATACCCCCGCGGCCTTATCGCTCTCCGGGACGGTGCTGAGGCATCATGTTACAAAATAAAAAACGGCGGTACGTAAGTTCCTGCAACATTAATAACAGTCATAAGAAATCCTCGTTCAACGCTTGTGTATTTTCCAATTTGCTTTTGTCTTTTGGGGCTAAAATTAAAAAATTTTTTTATACATTACTTATTTTAATCTCGTCATATTAAAGATTGAATCTTGCATGAATGTGTACTTTTTTATCAGATGTTGAAAATTTGTGAAAAATTGTTTAACTTTATCTTTATTAAAAGCAATCACGTGATTTAACTTCATAAGAGGTAACTTCATAAAATTTATAAAATTATAGTACCAGTCTATTCCAGCCATTTTTTTCTCTTGTTGAAGTTCTTCAGTCCATTTACAGCAGCAAAGTTAAATTTTACTATTTTTTTTATTTGCGTTATTGTTAGGCCATAGAAAATACAACAGTATTGTAATATATAATTCTCCAGTTCTCTCTCTGGGTCTTCATTGAACACAGGTTGTGCTTTTTTTGTTTTTTATAACAGTATTTTTTGACTGGTCCAACAATGTTGCTCTTGGGGTTGAATATTTTCTTTCTGCCTCCTGATATGAAATTTTCTTTCATTAATCGAATTGCTTTATTTAATTGTTCTATGGTATGTTTTTTGTTTTTTCTTAATATATTTTCAAGGCATCTGAAACGAAACAATTTGTTATTACTATACAACAACAAAATACTGTAACAACAGCGGTGCTGAATTGTTCATTTTGAATTCCAAAAAAGAAACGTTAGAATTTAATTTTATCCGCCACTAAACTTGAACTGGCACAACTTTACATGTCATCAACTTAATTTTGAGTTTTATTTGCTTCAAGTTTGATGGACAGTGTTATAAACAGGTATTTGATAGTCTTATGAGATCTTCATTATTATCGATCTTAGCTGATATTATTTCTGACGACTTAGAGGCTGATTATTTGAGAAAATTAAAATTTTATGCGTTTTACAGATATGTGGATGTTATTCTTATTATTCTACTAAAAAATGAAATTGATTTATGTACTGTCAGTTGTTAACAATTACCGTCCACATTTAAAATTTTTGTTTGTGATTGAAACCAATAACACAATTGCATTTTTAAACACTATGATCATTAGGGATAATGATAAACTGATAATGAATTGGTATCAAAAATTTGTGTTTTCCAATCAATATGTAAATTTTTTATCCAGTTATCTTCTCAAATACAAGAACAATAAAATTATTGTTAATATTACAATTAATAAACATAATTAACCTATTAAAAAACACAGAAAACTTATATTATTTGATTTAGAACAGAATAATAATGTGCATTTAATGTTTGTCTTTCTCATCGTTTGTTTAAATTTTGTGTTAAACCATCAGTCGCAAACCTTCGTTCTATAAAGGTACATGTGATTTTGATACGTGTTGACTCACGCTATTATATTTTAACATTTTTATCAAATTTTATTAATTTATATAGATTATTGACAATGGAAACAAGTAAATCCAGTGAATTTTTCTTTTTCTCTTTTTCTTTTTTGTTTCTGTATTGTATAAATACATTTATTTAGAAAGAACTCATGGACGGTCGTATTTTCTAAATAAATGATTTAAAATTGTTTAACCAACTTGCTTGGAAAGGACCTTGAGACATTGTGAATTAATTTAACTAATAAACAATTTGCGAGTTTTTTGGCTAAAAGAATTATTTACTTTTTGAAATATTGTATTGAAGTATTGCTGATCGTAATTTTTTGAATATAATAAATTTAAATATTATTTCTAAAGTATTTTCTTTAAATTTAAAGTATGCTTTAAAGTGTTTCGAAAATAATATTTAAATTTATTATATTCTGATGATAAGTATTAAAAAAATTACAATAAAAGTTATATATAAAATACAATTAGTTTTTATTCTATATTTTAATTTATTATTTGTAATATAATAAATGTAATTATGATTTCTGAAATATTTAATTTAAAAAATGCATAATATATATAATGTATATAAGAAAATATTTTGTTTGCGTGTGTAGGAGTATATTCTTGTACTACACACGCCGTAAACGGACTTAAAAAGTTTTTGTTCGTCCAATCGACGAAAGTAACAAAGCAAGTTTTTTGTTTGAATCTGTTAACATTTTCAAGCAAAAAATATGTCTAAGTTGAAAATTTTAAAAAGCACAATTTGCAAAGGACCCCGCATGATTTATATGAAAAAAATATTTTTAGTTAACTTGCTTGAATTTTTTATATGTTGTAAGTACTTGCATTTCTAATGAAAAACCTCAATTTTTAGAACATTTTTATATCTAGTTTCAGAATAAAAAATATTTGAAAGTCTCTTTTATGACATCAGCTCATAAGTATACCTGCACTAGTTTGAACTTAAATGCTTGCTCATATAGAGGAGACCGGGGCAATTCGGGAGACGGGGCAATTCGAAAAATGGAAATATCTTTTTATGGATACATATTAAAAATTTATTTTAAATACTGTAAAGACGTCCTAATGTAATGATACTGCTAACAAAGTTTTGTTGATAATGGCGTCATATTCAAGTTGTAGTAGTAAAAAATGTGTTTTGCGACAGTTAAAGTAATTTCTGATAGTCAGTATTTCTTTAAAATTTAAGTAAGATAAATAAAATTTTTTTTGGAAACTTTGAATATGCCATGTCCATTTGAATGTATTTGAAACATTTCGTGTTTACTGTTTGCTCTGTGATGTCTATTTTTTGTTAATTATACGCAATAATGCACACAGTTGATATCTGGGTTATTTGAAACACCAAACGTCGAATTGTCGTTTGGATGATTATTTTTTATATTTGCGTTCTATGTACCAAATATTCAATTTAATATTCAACAGATGTAATTACACGAATCGTTCTTTACTTGTTTCGAAAACGCTAAAGCAAAATTTTTTATTGTGCGTTTGTATTCTTTTATTGTATGTAACATTTCTTAATAATACTATATATCCTTTTCTGAATAAAACAAAGTCTTAACAACAGCTTTTTTACATTTTTTTTCATTTTAAAACATAAAATTCAGAATATTTTTAGACTAGTTTCGAATTATCCTGGGCTCGGAGCTATTCGAAATATTTGGTATTGATCGACATTTTTATATGTATTTCAAAGCAAGTATATTTCCGTGTTTTATCTATAATGGCATGGTGAAGGGAAAGATTTAATCTTTCAAATGGCCCAACTTTTTTTATTTTTTTTATTTTATTTATTTTTTTTTTATGCAAATAGGACTTAAAAGACGCAAAAAGTCTTCCGAATTGCCCCGGTCCCCCCTATTTATATCGGTAAGTAGAGAGGGTTTGGAGTTATTAAATACTACGGAAGTAACAAATCGTGAGGTTTTTATCTCTACTGACGCGCGCGCGCAATACGTACACGTAGAGAGGGTTTGAAGTCATTAAATACTACAGAAATGACGAACCATGGGGTTCTTATCTCTACTGACACATACATGCGCGCACGCGCACACACGCCCGTGTGTGCACGCACACACAGTTATCCACGGACATACGTACCGATATACATATATGAGTAAGCATACAAGTTTAAACTAGTGTAGGTAGGTATACATATGAGTCGATGTCTTGAAAGAAACCTTCAAATCTTTTTAATTCGAAACTAGACATAAAAATGTTCTAAAAATTGAGGTTTTTTTATAGGAATGCAAGTACTACACCATATAAAAAATTTAAGCAAATCAACTAAAAACGTTTTTTTCTTATAAATTGTGCGGAGTCCTTTACTGCGTATGATATATTTCAGAAACGTTTCTATTGCAACGTTTTATATCACAAAATTTAGAAACACTTTTGTTGCAACATTTTACATGACATTTTGTAGAATCTTTTCAGAAATATTCCATATAAGATGCGAAAGGTTTTTGTTCTAAACTTTTTGAAAGTTCTCTGCAACAATTAGTGCTTTATGGGAATGTTTTACGAATATGTCTACCTTTGAGAAAAAGTTTGAAAAAAATCTATACTTTTTAATCCTTATAACTACAAATTGATTTCAAAGCTCAAAAAGTTTTTTAGGCTTACTTGGATTTTTGAGTAAAATTCATGGAAAAATCGGGAATTTTTAGGGAATTGTTTTACATTTGAATAGATCTCTGTAAAAAGTTCTGTGTTAAAAGATCTATACAAATAAAAAAATTACGTAACTATTTTTTTAAACTGGAGAACCTCCTCAAGCTTATCGCAGTGATGAGACAATAAAACTCAGAAAGCAAATGTTGTTTTTTTTAAGGCTTAATCTTTTCTGATAAAAATAAAACAAGCGTTCCTCGCTGTATTTTCGTGCATTTACGCGATTAATAACGAGATGCGAAACTATTTTTCCAGGCAGAGAAGGAAGAACAGGCCGCAAAAGAGATTGCGCCGGCAAAGGAGTTCACGGGCCCAGTGGAAACTGCTCCCGCTCCGGAGCCCGGGTGGGTGAATGAGGTCGAGTCGACCGCCGTAGCCACAGAGAACTGGGCCGATGATGTAGCACCACCAGCAGCTGCTGCTATTCCCGCAGCCAGCGCCGCGCCGGCATTCCAAGCCAGCGGTGATTGGGCTGCCCAGGTGAGACATTTGCATTTAAACTTACTTTTGATTCATTAAATTGGTCCTTGTTATTTCTTCACTTTTAGCTTTGATTCATTATTTTACAAACTTGTACAATAGATGTTAAAATAAGACGAAAATCAAAAGGAAAGTTAACTCTTTGTGGCACGGAACGACACCTATCATTTAACAAAGAATATATCATGGGTGTCCGGCGCCGATTGATTTTCCTTGAAATATCTTGTTAAGCATGAAAATCTAAGAAACCTGTATTTTTTTATATTTGCGGAATCTTATGTTCAGGGGGTAAAACATTCTTTAAAAGAAGTTTTGCTTTCAGGACGGATATCGTCAAAAGTTAAGAGATTAAAACAAACATTTTTTTAACAAAAGTCGTACAGTTTAGAGTATTTTAAAGTTGTAAAAAAATATTTTATTTAACAAAATATTCCTACAACCCAAAGTTTTTTCAAATTAAAAAATTTTTTTTCTTTACATTAAAGGATATTTTTTCTAAATTTAATTATGTATAATAAAATTTAAAAATTTGAAAAAAGCTTTGAGTAGGGAGGTATTTTGTTAAACAAAAAAAATTAAAAAAAAATTTTTTTAACTATTTTAAAGTACTCTTTGAACCGTATAACTTTTGTTAAAAGAATTTTTTTCTTTCCCTTACACTTTTGACGATATTCGCGCTGAAAGAGAAATACTGTATTTTTTTCAAATGGGTGTTTTACCCCTCAAACATGAGATTCCGCATATATAAAAAAATACGGGTCTCTTGGATTTTTGTGTTTAACAACATATTTCACGAAGAATCAAATTTTTTCAATAAAAACCAATAGCGAATTTGACTGCACTGTGGTGCACATTAAAGCCGTTGTACACTGATTTAATCACAAGAAAAGAGACAGAGGTATCCTCCGAATTTAACAAGCCTTTAATATGTTGTAGTATAGATAAAAATAAGACATGTATTTTTTTGATATGTGTCAATACTCACTTTTAAAGGGTGAAACACCCTTTTGAAGAAAATCGGGTTTTTTCTTCTGAAGGGTACATTGTCGAAACTATAAGAGATAGAGATAAATGTTCTAATTGAGAATTAAATAGTTTGAAGAGTATTTTATAACTGTGATAAAAAAATTTCTTAAAAATTTCTTTTAATACTTTCCCTAACCACCTACCTATTTTTTTTAAAATTTTTATTTTTTTTATAAGCAAAATAAAACTTACTTTATTACAAATTAAATAGTATACGATAGTTATGTTGCAACATTTCTATTTTCCGAAAATAATTAAAAATCACTTTAATGTGCATTAGAGCTCACTAGTCCATCTAACCGAATTCTCTATAATATAATTTAACGCAATCAGTGCTTCATATATAAGCTACAATGTATAATCTTTGTTAAAAAATTTTATAGTCTTAAATTTCAACAGTATATTTTTATTTCGATATTACTATTATCATCTAAAAAACACAATGACTATTTTAATAATAATGGTGTTTTATTTCGACATTTAAAATTATATCAAGAAGATGAAAGTATTAAACAATAATACATTATATTAGACTGACGAAATTAAAAAACGAGAATAGAAGGCCTTCCTCAGCAGTGATTCTTGATGCCGAATAATAACTGTTTAATTTTTACAATTTTTATCTCAAATTGTGCGCCGTATATTTGTCGGATTTGAAATACAGTCATGAAACCGGTAATATTAATATTACAAGAAGCATATAAATATTTTCTCTCCAAAAAAAACTGAATTATTTTATTGCGAATAAATGATACCTTAGCCATGGTTCGAACCTGACTCTCCCTAATTCCGTGCAGGCGTCCTTTGACTACTGATGCATGTTATAATGAAAGTATTATTTTCATAAAGTCACTTGGAATAAAGATACGACACTGAGTATATACGAACATGCAGGCTTTGTTTTGTTATACCAAGCATGGGAAGTTATTACTTTATTATTACGTTAATTTTTTTTATAATAGCGATTTGTTAATGACTTTTGACAAGCAATTTGTTATCATTATGCATTATTTATTGCAAAAAGTAACACAAAAGTAATGCGTTACTTTAATTTGTTACGTAACGAGTAAAGTTACAATTTAATTTTTCAATGCATAACGCCGTTACTTGTTATTTTTTTATATTTTTTATAATTTGGTAATAATGTTACAATTTTCCATAATGGCAAGGCAGAAGAGGTTATGGCAGGCAAGGGAATGGCGGGATCCGCGGGATTAGGAAAGGCCGAGAAGGCCGGAAAGGTAGGAAAGCAACTGAGAATAACTACGGAGAGAAAAGAAGGGAGTAGGAGAGTTTCTTTTAGGCTAGCGGAAGAAAAGGATAGGGGGAACGGGAAGATTTGATTAAGGTAATGATGTCGGAACTGAAGATATTAAAAGGTGATAAGAAAATGTACAAAGAGAAGATAGAAAAGCTCAAGGGCGTAGTAAAAGAATGCGAGGAAAAGATAGGCAAGTTAGAAGAAAGATTAGAAGAAATGGAAAGGAACTGGAAAAAAGGAATGGAAAGAGACACGACAAGCGAGGTGTTAGAAGGAAAACAGGAAGATAGGAGAAGCGTTAGAAGCGTATGGAGCTTAAGGAGCAGGGCGGATAGCATGGGAATTCAAATTCCCTTCAAATTAAATTTAAATTAAAGTTTAGAAAATGATATTAAATTAAAATTTTTATTTTAGAAATTTGCATACTATATTAATATCATCAAGATAAATGAATACATTTATTAAAAAAAAAAAAAAAATATTGCACACATCCGGGAGCGAACTCGGATCTTACGATTGTGAAGCAAGCACCTAACGCACGGAGCCGACTGCACTGGTTGCGAGAACAGTTACCGGGAAGGCTCCTATGGCGCGCCGCGGTGTGACCAATTTTTACAAATTTATTATTTCGAAACTAAGGCCTATTCGATGAAACGCCGGGAGACGTAAACTTTTTTTCGTCTCCAGAATAACTAAAAAAATTGGGATCAAAATCCCAGGGTCTCTCACCTGGTTCTCCCCTTGTTAGAATAGGATGGGGTATCAGAGCTAGGAGATACGAGAATAGAATTAAAGAAGGGAAAGCAGGAGAAATAGTTAAGGAGTGTTGGTGGGAGAAAGAGAACTATAATTGGAACGACACATATGAGAAAGGAAGGGAAAGATATTACAATAGAAACGGCTGGGGGATAAAGGGGGATAAAAAAGATAAGAGAAGATGTAGGAGACGACTTAGAAATGGGATTAATAAACAGGGAAAGGGATACGCAGAGACAATGAGAGGATGAAAAAATTGCAAAGGCAAGATATAATAGGATATACAGGAGAATAGGTTTAAAAGGAAAGCTGCCGATGTATTTGGAAAGTAGAAATATAGAAGATACAAGTAGAGGTGATGAGATAAGGGCGAAAATGAAGCTAAAGTGTGGGAATTTAGAACAAGTGAATAAATATTGGTTAGAGGAAATACATTGGTCTTGTATATTTTGCGAGAAAGACAGGAATTATAGAACACTATGTTAAGGACTGTGAGAAAACTGGCGGATAGTTTGCGGAATTAGGAGATGATAAAGATAGGCTCATAGATCAAATATACGAAGAAGACTTAAATAGGCAGAAGGGAGTAGTAGTGAAGAAGCTATGGAAAGAGAGGGAAAGAGTACTAAAAAGAAGGAGGGAAAAGACGAAAGAGAGTGAGAAGACAGGAAGAAATGGAGGAGAGGGAGAGAGAGGGAAGGGTAGAATAAGACTGTAATATAGCTTTAAATGTTATAAGGTAGTACGTAGAGAGGAATGTTACATAAAACAAGGGCTGTGAAAGACTGAGAAAACATGCGAGGTAGGATATAGATAAAAAATAGAGTAGAACATAAAAATAGATTAAGGTGCAGAGGAATGAGTGTTTTAGAAAAACTTTGTAAACCAAGTCCCATTCTCGGCGTTGTAAGCTGAAGAGAAATAAATATCTATCTAAAATCGAAAAACAACCGAACGTATTAGAGATATTAAATCGGGATTTGTACTAATATTTTTAATACATATAGCTTCGTTAATAAAACGTAATTTTTTTTATTAAAAAATATTAAAAAATTTAAGAGATATTGCTGTTGGCATTAGATATATTTGCTGTTGTAGCTGTTTACGGTATCCATCGTAGAATCTATATAATTTATCCAAAACACAAAAATGCAGTATATTCTTCAAATATACATTGAAATCTAGTCTTTGTCGTAGCCGATATTTAAAAATCGCATTTATTATAAAATGGTGCTTATCTGAATTTAAGAGTCCGCATTATCGTCTAAAATTGAATCAATTTTTTTGGCTGTTAAAAAGAACTAATTATAAGATCTAAAAAAAATTTCCTACGACAAAGACTGCGTATTTTTATACTGAATAAATAGAAAAAAAATCCAAATCCGATCTATCCATTCGTTTTCGAAATATTTTGAATACCGATTTGAAAAACACGGTTTCGAGAAAAACGCGTTTAAAATTTCCAGTTTATGTTTAATCTCTTTAAAACGCTATATTTTTTTTATTTTTGCACATTTTGAGTTGAAACTTTAGGAAAGTCTTCTTTAGATCTATTCTAAGAAAATGTAAAAATTAAAAAATCTGTACTTTTAACTCATCCAGTACGTAACTCTCCTTAAAAATTATTTTCTTTTAACAAATTAAAATTAATGAGCAATTTATTCATTTTTACAACACAAAATTATGCAAGATATTCACTATCTGGAAAATCCTGGAAAGTTGTTGATAACAAATTTTTTAAAATAATTATTTTTAAAAAATATTGACCAGAATGAATAGAAATAATTTTATTGTAAAACTTTTGTATAAAACATGTTTTGATATCTTAAATAGTTTTTGAGATATAACAAAAAAAAATTGCTTTACACAAGAAGAGTGTTTTTACCCCTTAAAACCGTTTTTGGACTGCGACTAATATTTTCTAAATTCATCTATTTATGTAACCTACATGTATACAAAGTTACATTAAAATAAAAAATTTATACTTGGGAATGTTTCCTTATTAATGTTACTCCTTGGATACTTTTAAGCGTTCTCATTTTTGTTGTTCGCGCTAGTCTTTTTTTGTCATCGCCGTTTCTGCTCTTATTTCGGCTGCGTAGATCAATATAGGGCGTACGCAGATTTTATGAATTCTGACTTTGCTATTGACCGACATGTATTTATTATTCCATATTATGTCTCTCAAGTTGCCGGATATCCCTCAGGCGTTGGTGGCTTGATTACGCACTCGAAGAGAAGTCTGTTGCTTGTAGTCTCTTTGAAGTTCATACCAAATTATAAAAATATTATAAAAAGATAATGAGTAACGGCGTTACTTATTGTAAATCGTTACTTCCTATTCCTATTATACACTTCACTTATTTTTCGCGTTGCACGTCTTCTACTTGCATCTATTACTAACTAGCAAAACGTGCTTTTGAAAATATAGAAGATAGTAAACATGTGTTATTCTTATTTTGATAATATTAATTGTTTTGATAATAGAGCAGAATTGATGGAATATTGTATTCATATTTTTGAAATAAGACAAAAGAATTGTTATTATAAAACTTCTAATTAGACAATTTAATAGTGCAAACAGATTTTTTTAAAAGTATATACAGTCAAGTAAATAAAATTTAATTTTTATTTTTAAAAATTCTAATTTTTAGTTTTACAAAATTGTTATTTCCTATTTGATATCTTTTTTGTTTGAACTCATGAAAATTATTGTGAATATATTTGTCTTGATGAAACTACAAACAGTCAATAAATAGTTGAAAAAGCATGTAAAATGAAGCCTCTTCAGAAAGGAAAATACACGGACACCTGTTGAAAGGAGTGATAATTATGTATAGAATTCAAAGAAACTTTATTTACTCTCCATTTTTACGAATTTGATAAATATAAAACAAATCACATTTTTACGAAATACATAATAAAGTGTTAACATCAAGTGTCCGTGTGTAATATGTAACTTTATTATTCGATTAACAATGTAGAAGTTTCGATCCTTTGATTTGGACCTTAGACTGTATGTATATATAAATATGGACCGCTAAAAGCTAACTTTACGCGTGTAGTTAAGATGTGTAGCGCCATTAGTGTCTAAAATCTATAGTATGTGCTATTGAAGTTAGCTGTCATGCGTGCTAATGTGCACATGCCGCTAAGCGTGTCAGCAAGACAATTTTTCTAACCTAAATAGTCATCAACTTTAAGGAATATTATTTGCAAGACGAAGCGACGCTTATTTCTGTCAGATTTTTTTATTCTGTGCAAAAACGCGTCGAATATACAATATATAATATTCATACTGTTATAAAATGGTGTTGGATAACGTGATGTGAACTTCGCGCGTTTTTGACTACTGGATATGTTGGAACTTGTTGGCTTACAGTCGTGCTATAGTTTATGCAGATCATTAGCACTCCATATTTATATAGTCTAAGGTTTGTACCATTTTCAGTACAAAAATTGAAGTGATAGGTATTAATAATTATGGTGATCATTACTATTTTTACGACGGACGCATGATTGCCTAATAATGACCATTACGAAGCGCTGTATTGTTAGGCGACTATGCGCTCGTCGTGGGAATTCTAATAATCACCATAATTATTAATACCTATCACTTTAATTTTTGTACTGAAAATGGTCCAAACCAAAGAATCAAAACGTCTACACTGTTAATTTTTATCGGATAATGAGTTATATTATACATGAACACCCAGTGTCGACTTTATATTGGCATTACATTTATACATTTAATCTAATTTGCTAAGCCAAATACTATTTAGTTATAAAATATGAAATATTTCAGAAGTATTTTTCAATCTTTTTACTAATTTGATATGAATAAAATTATTTTAAATACAATGAAAAGATTGATATAAAAAAGAATTTTAAACAGTATTAGTACTAAAGAAATGTCCTTTAAACTTTTCATTTATTATTTTTTTTTGTCAACTGTAAAGTAGGTGCGCACTCGCATGTGTGTATGTATACATAGATACTATTGTTTATAAGTTCAAACACACTTACGATTTTCTCGCATCTCGCTAAAATTATCTTGGTGACGAAAAAATTGTAAAAAAATGTCCAAAAATGCCTTTTAAGAAGAAAAGATAACTTTCAAAATCGGTTTTTCAATTTTATCTGTATGATATTTTGTTCCATAATTATAAAATTGAAAATTGATACTTTTCAATTTTATAAAATATTGTATGTATGTTTATTGCTTCACTCTTACAATTGCCAAGAAGGGACTTGGTTTACAAAAGATTCTTAACCCATTCATCCATCCACACTTCTTACACCTGAATTCTACTCTATCTTAAAACTAATACTGATATCTACTCCAATATATTTCATTCCTTCACTATTTACATATTATACATTTTGTTGTGCTTAATCTCTAATGACTAACCTTCGACTAGTTCCGTATTGTCTTAACCTAATCCTTATCCTATTACTTTACAATTATACTAATCACTTTACCTATTTACATTTTTTACATTTCCTTTCTGTTTGCCTCTTCTACCAATTCTTTTCTTTTCCTCTTTTTCTTCTTATTCACCTCTTTTTCTCTTTCTTTCCATACCCTTCCTAAGATTTTACTTTTTACTTCTCATAATTTTTCTATAATTCTAACTTTATCCCTACCTAATTCACTAAATCTTTCCTTCACTTTTTTACATTCCCCATATAATGCTCCAAATTGTGTCCTAACCTACTTCACGCATTTCTTCTCCTTGTCTTCCAGTCAATATTTCTTTATTCCTTTTGTTACCATATCTTAAATTCACTAATGCTTTAATCCCCGCCGCCTTGCCTATCTTATCTATATTCTCAGCCCTCAAATATCTTGGACCTTCTATACCACTTTTTACTCCTCTTTCTCTGTATTTTATATTGTGTTTCGATTTTATGATTCTACTTTCCTCCTCTTGTCTTTGTATATCCTGTTCCCTCTTAATTAATTTTGCCTCTAAACTTTTTTCTGCCTCATCCCACTCCTCTACCACTTTCAGACTCCAACCATTTCTATTATATTTTTCCCTTTCTTTATCATAACCTTCATTCTCTCTACTTTTCTCCTTCTTTTTCCAACAACTTGTTGCTATATTTTCGGCTACTCCTGCTTTGATTGACCCTGTCCTCATATTTCTTTGCTCTTATCTTCTTAATTGAGAATAGGGTGGGCCCTATTCTCAATTTTTCCATTCCTAGTTTCCTTGTTATTATATACCTCGGTGTGCAAAATTCAATCCCGAATATCTACCTAACATAATCTAACATTATCTTTTTAAGTTCCGCTCTTTCTGTCCATCCCCATAATTTAACCCCATATGCCATTACGCTCTATACTAGGTATTTAAAAAATATCCACCTTCTTCTGAAATCATTCCTGCACACTCTTTTATCTAGACTCCACATCTTTTTTGTTGCTAACCTTCTTTTCCCACTCAATTCCTTAATATGTTGTTTATAATTTCCTTTCCTGTTAAACGTAAAACCTAGATATTTAAATGTGTGCACCTCTTTTATTTCCTTCTTTCCCCATTTCCACTTCTCTGTTCTTTCCTTACCTTTCCTATTAAACACTAATATTTTTGATTTTTCCGCACTTAACTTCAATTTTTTTCCCCTAAGAAAGCCTTTAAACGTGCCCATCATGTCTTCCATTGCTTCCCTATTCGCTAACATGATGTCATCCACATACGTCAGACTCCACACCCTCTCTTTATCTATTCCTACTTCTTCTATCCCTCTATCTCTCATTTTTTCCTCTAATTCCGCCATGTACATATTAAATAAGAGTAAATTTATTACACATCTTTGTCTTACTCCTTTTCTTGTGTAGAAATTTTCCTTTATTTCCGTTTCTCGGTTCATCTTCACCACCACTTCCGTTTCCTTGTAGATCCTCTCCACTTTTCTTACTAGTTGCTCCTTTATTCCTTTTTTTCCTCATGATTTCCCATAATACCACTCTATCCACGTTGTGGACAGGCCGCCTTCAGGTCCGCAAATAAAGCGTATACCTTCCGGCTACCTCCTTCCACACTCGATTTTCTCTGTGCCACGTGTGTTAGTAGAAAAATGTTGTCGATTGTCGACCTGCCTTTCCTAAAACCCGCTTGACCATCCGACAACAGGCCTACTCTCTCTACCTCTTCCTCCAATCTGTTCTTCACTATTTCTGTATATATCTTGGTCGCCATACAAAGCAGAGAGATGCCTCTATAATTCTCAACTTTTTCCTGATCTCTTTTTATATAAGGGCACTATGATACACTTTTTCCAATCTGAAGGCATCCCCCTCCCCCCTTTCCAGATAGTTTTCAATAATTTTGTTGTCATGGTCCTCACGAGTCCTTCTGCGTATTTCCAAGCCTCCATCGGGATATCGTCAATACCCGCTGCTTTCTTTATTTTCAACTTTCTTACTTGTCTATGTCCGCCAAACTGAGATCTTTTTCTTTATCTTCTTCCTGTTCTACTTTGAGTTCCTCTCTTTCTACCTCTACCTCCATCTCTTGTGTCTCTTCTTCCCCTCCAAGTAATTCCATAAAATGTTTCCTCCATTCTTTCTCAGGGTGTTATTTTTCACCCAATTTTTACCTCCTCTCTTCCTGTTTATGAATTTCCATATATTTGCTTTCCTCCTCAGTTTTCTTAGCTCTTCTTCTTTCTCTCTCTCTCTCTCTCTCTCTTCCTTTTGCCTTCTCTTCTTTAGATCCTTAAATTTTCCTCTCTCTTCTATATACTTTTCCTTTATCATTTTTCCTATCTTTTATTTCCTATATACTCTTAACTTCTCTCTTCTTCCTAGTACAGCTCCTATCCCACCTTGTAACGTAGGTTCTTTTTCTTTCTTTTAATCTTCTTTTTTACCATTGCTCCTTGTATTAGTTGTTTAATTTTTTGCCATTTATCTTCCACTGACATCGAATCCTGTTCTTCGGTGTCTTCCTCTCCCTTTTCTGTTGCCTCCTCGTATCTTGATTGCTTCCTCATTCCATAATATAATTTCTACATCTTCTCCTTCATCTTCTGTTGCCTCTTTTTGTTCTTCTTCTTCTTCTTCCAGCTCCAAGCACAAGGGTATGTGATCCGAGTCCACTCTTTCTCCTACCTTAAAATTACTGACGCTTTTACATAAATTATCATTCCTAATGATATAGTCTAGTACTACCTCTTGTTCCTACGTTCCTATGTAAACTCTCCTTCCCAATCTCCATTTGATGCACCATTCAAGATATACCATCCTTTCTCTTGTAACTATTCTATAAATTTCTTTCCTCCATTTCCTATTGTCTTGTCTTTACTACATCTTATCCTCTCATTCTCAATCTCTTCCGTCCCCATCTTGCTTAGCCTTAGATACAAATCTCCTTTTAATGTTTTCTCTTCCAATTCTTCGCTGAATACTTCATCTATTTTTTCTCTTATTTTTTTCCCCTCTTGTGCTATATATTGAAACTATACTCAATTTTACCTTCCTTAAATTTATTTCTGATAAAACCATACTTTCCTCTTCTCTCACCTCTAAACTATTTCCTTGCCTATCCCAACCTTTCCTTCTTCCTATAACAAAACCTCCTTTGTATCTCCCTCTTTTCTTATTTTTTTCCTTTTTTTTGCATAACTACAAGCCCACTCATGTGTGGCTGGTAACCTTTTCTTTAATCTATTCCATTTTTTTCCTCCACCCATATTTCACATAAACTAATAAAATCAAACTCATTTACACATTTCTACAAATCCTCGTCTTTATTGCCTATCCCTGCCATGTTCCAAAACAAAAATTTCCTCCGCCTCTTCGTCTCCTTATTCATTCTCCTTGTCTCTTTTCTAGCCTTTTCCACTTTTTCTTCCCCCTTCTCTCTCTTCTCTTCCCCTCCCTACTACTCCCTTCTTGGCTTATGCAAAACTGTTTTTCTCTCCCACTTTCCACTTTCCTTCCTCCTATTTCTACATTCTTCCTTGTACTCTATATTCCCCCATGCTCTCCATACTCCCTCTATTCTTACCCTTCCCGTTCCTGTCTTTACATTTCTTCCTTTTTCCCTCTGTTTTCTTATCCATCTGTTTATTTTCTCTTGTTTCTATCTTTCCTCCCAGCTCAAATCCCTTTCAATGTAAATTGTGCCATCTTTCAATTTTCTCTTATTTAACATAATCTCTCTCCTTTGAGCTTCATTCTCTACCGTAACTACAATTAACTTGCCGCTAAATCTCCATTCTTTTACCTGACATTCTACTTCTAATTTTTCTTTAACAAATTTCTCAAGCCATACGCACCCTTCTTTCTTAACTCCTAATTCTTTTGGTATTTCCAACTTCTTAATTACTACGTTGCCACGCCTTTCTTCTCTATCTTTTTCTGTCATCCATCTTTTGAGTTTTATCTACCTCTCTCACACTAAGTCCCAAACTCGCAACTGTTTATTGACCGCCTGCTACCCATACTATATTCGCTTCTAACCTCTAACTGCTGATTAACCTCTGAGCCCTCTATATTTCTCTCGAACCTCCTTTCTAATATTTCCTGTCTCTACACTATCCATCTTCTCTTTCCACATCTTTTCTTTAACTTTAAATTCTTCTAAATAATCTTTCATTGCCCTCCTTTCCTCTCCCACTGTCTTTTCTAACTGCTCTATTTCTTTCCTTAATTTCTCTAAATCCTCTACGATTTATGCTCTCCCGACAATCTAAACGTAACTTTCTTTTCGCTCTCTTTATCCTGTATCAATTTCCTTTGCTTGCTATCTCCTCTCAATCTCCCCGGTATTCCCGTCTCCTATCCCATTCCCGCTCTTCAAGCCCATAACCTTACTTTTGCCTCGCTACTAAAACCTTCGAAACTTTTAATTCTACTTTACCTCTCCTCCACTTCTTCTGCTTCTCCCCTACCACCTCTACTTACTTACTTTTCTCGCTTTTCTAATTACTCTCTTATCGCTTTAATCGCAATCGCTCAATATCGCACGCATCCACACGCTCTTGCCACACCTAACCAAGTCCCTTGTAAAATATTGAAATATAAAATATCATAGAAATAAAAGAAATTCAACGTCCTCTCTTTTGTTTTGAAAATGCATTTTTGAAAACTTATGATTCTTTTTATTAGTATACATGACTTTTAACTTACTTTTCGCAAGATGCAGGAAAATTGCAAGCGTTCTCGAATTTATGAATGATAGTATAAGCTCGTTATATATAAATGTATTTTACATTTTCTGTAAAAATAGCTCATAATATCCTAATAAATAAATAGCACATTATAGATAAAAATTGGTTTATAGATCATGCTTTTTAGGACTTATATTTTGCTACAATAAATATTAATTTTTCTCTTGATGAATTGTCAACCAACTTGCATCCAATCAAAGAACTTACATTACAGTGAAGTATCTGATTATTTTGTATAAATTGTCTTTTATGATGCTAAAATAACAGATTAGTAGTAAAGTCGTCTATTATGGGATAGGTTTCAAATATGAGATAATAGAAAACTCATCATTAAATCATGCATGCAATTGTAAAAAAACATTTTTTGAAATTATGTTGTCAAGTTTTATTCAGTTGAGTCTTTATTATATAATAAACAAATATCTAGTAATAAATTCTGCATGCAGTGATAAAGGCATATTAATAGAAAAATACGGGGTATGATAATTTGTTTAATTCATTAATTCTAAATATTAGATTTGGATTATGAAACCGCAAGGCGTGGAACTCGTAATATGAGACACTCAAAAATCTCCATTCGTTATTACATATTCTGGCTTCGAGAGTTTTTCAATAATAAAGTTTTTCATTGTGAATTATGAGGCTTGAAAGCTACGGCATTCAGCATTAGCACTGAAACTTTAAAACATCTCGAAGGGAATAGGTTTTGGAGAAAAATTTAATGTATAAAAGTTTTTGAGTATCGAAAGAGCTATCTGATTGGTCAACTAAATATTGAGCCCGGAGCCTAATTTAAACCCAGTAAGGTCCAAGTCAATAAAACTTATTTCACATAAAAAAAGACACCTTTCTGTTTTATATGAAGTCTTTTTTTTTTAATTGGTAAAATCAGCAATTTTGATAAGAAATTTCAAACACAACGAAGTAAAACCATTATCCATGGCTATCATTTAATGATAAAACTTAAATATATTTACTATTATATGTATAATTTGGATATAAAAATAGAAGTTTTAATAATACAAATTAATTAAGTTATACAAGCCTTTAAAAAATTATCTCACAATAGACGACTTTACTTTATCAAATGGCATCATTTGATATTATTTTCTGTTAGTACTTTCTCCAATTTAATATTCAAATCTCAAGTGGCTTTTCTTTGTCATTATACGTTTAAAGAATATTAAAAAGTGTATATGTAATAAAATAAATTTACTAAGGTAAGTCAAAAAATATCTGCACTTGTGCTAGAACACGTCTTTAAGTTTGTCATACTGCGTTACGGGCAGGCAGGCTTTAAGTTGACACTACTGGGGTCCTATAATCAAAGATGGACCTTGATTGCGTTAGTTTGTTTACCGCTACGAGTGTATAAATATGACTGTTCCGTTTGCACCAAGGAAGAACAGAAAGCTGTAATACGTTTTCTTTAGTCGGAAGGAGTGAAATTCATCGGAGGCTTTTAACACAATATGCCAGTTTGCCAATATCAACTCTTGACCTTACTGAACCTTTTTGTCGGTGGTAGAAGTTGACGGGCGTCCTGCTTCCTCTTTGTGTGTCACACTTGTGCGTCTACTTTTAAACTTTTTGATCCATTTATATACACTTCTGCGTGGTAAAGCATTGTCCCCACATTGTGTTGAAAGCCTCTGATGAATTTCAGCACCTTTTATTCCTTCCGACCAGAGTTGGGCAAGTAAAATACTCTATGTAAATATACATCGAAAATCGTCATCTTGATTTAAATAATATATAGAGTTTTCGAGTGCAGTCGGTTTTTTATAACTCAACCAACAATTCGGAATGGATTCCAATCGGAATTATTCCGTTTTCCTTACAAAATATAATAAAAATTTAAAGAATAATTGAATAATTTCAAACAGAATTTATTCCGAAATCTGGATAGTTTCACAATGTCGAGATTAAATTTAAACTTATGCACAGGGTCTATAATGCAGTCGCACGGTTGTGATACTGCGACGGATTAATCGGAAAAGAGAGCATTATATTATTACGTTATATATAATATATATTATGCAAAAATGTAAAACTAATTAGTCTGTCATAGCGTCATAATACTGCGTTTTTATTACGAATCTCTTTAAACTACTTTATATTTTACATTTTATGCATATTTTACGTAATATACATGTATATTACGTATAGTGTAAAAAACCCTAAAATGTATCAAATGACCCAATCCTGCTTCCGACTAAAAATCGTATCACAGCTCTCTGTTCCTCTTTCGTGCAAATTTCTAGCGGAGCGGTTATATTTACACGCTCATAGCGTCAACAAACTGACGCGATCAAGGTCCAGCTTTGATTATAAGACCCCAGTAGTGCCAACTTAAAGCTTGCCTGTCTGGAACGCAATATGACAAACTTAAAGACGTGTTTTAGCAAAAGTGCGGATAATTTTTGACTTACCCTCGTATTTTAAAGCTGCATTCAAAAATTCTCTAATCTGGAATTTTTAAAAAAATTCCTGAAAAATCCAGGAATTTTCAGGGAATGCATTTACAAATTTTGAATGGACATTCTGATAAGTGACAAAAGATGACAGCCTTATAATGTTATTATGATTCTATATTGTATGTGAGGAGTGATACAAAATGATGATAAAGTCAAACAACATTTTAGCTGTATAATTGTGTTGACTTGTATTGTACTTAGAAAGCACTGGATTATGCACTGTTATACAGTGTACGTTGCTGAAAAATACCCTATATAATGACGCATGTACGTTTGTTTGTACGTGTTATGTATATTACCTACATATTAATTCTGAGCTGACACACTATTGGATTTGATATTTTGCCACACATGAGGTGTACATCACCCGACCATTTTCAATTGCGTATATCTCTGTATGTAATGCATAGAATTTGAATAACTTTTTTTTAATTAATACGCCAGAAGGTCAAGAAGACTAAATAGGTGCGAAAATCGAGAAATTGAATATACTTAAATTATTCAGAAAAGAAGGAGAAAATGATTTATGAATGCCAAATATTTTTATAAGCAGCTCTGGTGTACAACATCCAGTATGTCAATTGAGGGTTAAATACGTCAATATATAATTAAAGTTACATATAATTAAATGTAAGACGTAGGACTTGTGAAAATGTAAACTAAGCAACGTATAAACAGCAAATACGAGTCAGGCGCGATAAACAGTGCGCGTAACAAAAACCTCAAATAATTGAGTAATCACATGTAAAATTCGTATAAATTTAATACAGAACGTTTCGGTTCTTGCTTTAGGTCATCTTCAGTTTACAAAATTCTTGACAAATATACAAAACAGCGCTAAAGATGAGACAAGCAAGAGCCGAAACGTTCTGTATTAAATTTATAAAAAAATTTTACATGTGATTACTCAATTATTCGAGATTTTCTTACGCGCACTGTTTACCGCGCCTGACTCGTATTTGCCGTTTATACATTGCTTAGTTTACATATAATTACATTGATTGATATTAACGTACGATTATCAATTAATATTAATCTGTTTAGCCTCCGGAAGAGTGGACAACGCCTGTAGCGACTGCCGCCGCTCAAAGCTGGGGAGGTGCAACCAGCGAAAAATGGTAATTTTGTGCTAACATTTCGAAGACAATTGATTGTATGCAATGTCTAACAAAACTCTTTAAAACAAAACATCGTGTTTTTTTCTTTTAATCCCACATTAGCATCCTGTATTCACTCCACAATTTTTGCGGTATTCGTAAGTGATACTGAAGTAATTTGTATGTATAGTATGTTCACACTAGAATTTATACGGAAAACAGTGCGATTTTCTACATCAGAGAAATAACGTTCCTTCTAACAAATTTTTTTTTAAGCAGTTTTTTTAAGTTTTTAACTAACAAGTTGTAAGAGGAGTTCAAAGTTTGCTAAAGAAAAAAAAAACTAATAACCATAATAAATGAACCTTTAAATTACGCACGAATCGTAGAATGTGTATGCTGTTCATTATTTTTCTAAAAGATTTCGTAATAACTACAAAAAGATGGGGTAAGACAAGGTATCGATTTAAGACGTATCCTCTGTATCTTGCAAATGCAGAAATCACAAATATGCGTTAGGTGTAGCCTCTCGGTCGTTGAAAGTTACCCACGAATCTGCGAAGTAGCTGCATTATTGAGTTAGATCAGAATTTATTTTTTGGCGATTTTCTAATGATTTTATCTCTTCACTTGTGACATTAATATTAAATTTTAGTAGTTCCTTTGTGAATGCATATGTTTCTAGAACAAATTAAATAAAATTAAGGCTGATAAACGAGCAGAAAAGGGGGGAGGGTGGTGTCAAAATAAAATTATTTATTCTACTCCAAGAGTCAATAGCGGGACGTTTCGGACTTACTTGTGCTTCTTCAGCCGTACAAGTTTCTACATAAGTTCGAAGCAATACAATTTAGATTCCTCCATGGTTATTGAACGTGTATCCAAATACTGAAATCTGTCCGTCATTCTTCAATGTTAACATGTCCGAAACGTGCCATTGACTCTTGGAGTAGAATAAATAATTTTATTTTGACAACCCCTTCCCCCTTTTACTGCTTGTTCATCGGCCTTAATTTTATTTAATATTTACAATACGAGCGTAAAAAGTTTATAAAATTTCTAGAACAAAATTTAATAGGCTATAAAGAAAAAATGTTATTTTCTATTTTTGTAAACAGTATTTCGAAAATTATTGATCATTTTGATTAAACGAGAAGGAGCAAGATGGGATAAAGGAAAGTAGAGTAACTATGCAGCGAGATTGTGCACATTCTCTTTAGCGGAGTCTACAATGGGGTCGTAGAGTCACAGGAATCGTAAATTTCTGTATTTTCGGTCATAGTTGTAGTCGCTTGGAGTTGATTCAATTCCAATTCCAGCGACTACGACTGACCAATTACAAAAGAACATGGTATATCGCGTATTAACAGAAACTTTATTTGGATTTACGATCACTCCTGCGACTTTACGACCCCATTGTAGACGCCGCTTTTGGCAATTGACCACAGCTACTCACAAAGCAGTTTTTTCTTTTGAACAGCCAATTAGCGACATGGATAAATGGATTATCCGAAGAAACCTGTGTCTGATAATCTTACCTATAGCCGGTATTCATAGTAGATTTCAAAATTAGTGAAAAGTAGGTAAATTGCACGCAGGGAAATTTATCATAGTAAAGTGATTTTTGAAGTTGAAATCGATACGAGTACAGAAATAGAAACTTTAAACATTTTTTTATCATTATGTATTGTCATATTGAACAATTTTTAATTTGGTAATGCTATATTTAGCAATAAGAGGCAAGTGGATAAACGAAAAAATTTCTCGCGCCTTGAGTAATTGTATGCGTGGTTGTATAAATGTACGCGGAGGAAAAATGAGGTTATGTCCATTCTTTTAGCTTTACTACACTGTACTAATGGCATTATAGTTGGTTTCACGCCACATACTGTGCTCACGCCTTTCAAGATGGATGCGTAAAGTTGTCCACGGCGGACCTAATTTGATAAAAAAACATTTACTTGATGACTAATTGAATTTAATAAACAATAGTTCAAAGAACGCAGAAACATACTTTTGTTAGATATAACAAGATTAAATAAATAAAGTAAAAATACGGACTTTTGCCTTATTTTCTGAACGCCAAAATCGCAACAAAAATCATGATTTTACTTTTTCTTATTTTTTTCAATTAACCACGTTTTTAAATGATATAACGTACGGTTATATATTTAAAAAATACCTTCAATCTACAAATAGCGTCGTGATATCTCTATTCATCGGGAAGATGTCAAACCACGGCGTATAATTACCCAGTGCGTACAATAACCCTACTTTTCCCTATCTTAAGGCTCTTGTCGCTCCTGAGTACTCGCTGCGGCCATATTGAAATCGTGACGTCAGAAGCGAGAAATTGCGTGAAATGGCATGTAATTTTGTCCGACGTGCTATTTGCAAATAAAGCCTATTTAGATAAAACAAACTAATCAGATGGCTTTAAAACATTTCTAAATATCGGTCAAGACTATTCTTTTACCGTCTAACAGTCCTTAAATAGTTGTAAAAAGCATGTAAAATGAAACTATTGAAACTGGAAATCACACGGTTAAGTTAATGTTTCCAACGTGCTATTTGTAAATAGACAATTTAGATAAAACAGACTAATCAGATGGCTTTTAAAACACTTCTAAATATCGGTCAAGACTATCTTTGTTTCGCCTAGCAGTCAGTAAGTAGTAGAAAGCACGTAAAGTGACGCCTATTCAGACAGGAAAACACAAGGATAACTATTGAAAAAAGTGAAAAATGTACTTTTATGTATAAAATTTAAAGAAACTTTTACTCGTGGTCCATTTTTATGAATTTGGTAAGTACGAGACAAGTATTTTTTCACAATGAAACAATAACAAAATAACATGCACAACATCTCATCGTTAATCTGTCACGTTCAACATCTATTAGTTCTAATTTTGTCTGCGACGAAATGTCGCTACCGTCAACGCAGAGTTCTCCGCTGAGGAGTCAGGAGCTTTAAGTTACTCCGCACGCAATAGCTCGTTAGGTTAGATTAGGTTAGGTTTAATTAAGGACGGAGGCCTCTCATTCCACATCACGCAGGTGCTCTCCGGCACGGTTGCTTCGGAGTGTACCTCCACGAGGTGCCACCACTGCCCAGAGGTGAGGGACACGGCGCAGCATACTTTAGAGGTGTGCCCAGCCTGGGAGGACGAGCGCCGTGCCCTCACCGACAGAATAGGGACCGACCTTGACCTGCCCTCGGTGGTGGGGCGGATGCTCGCCAGTGCTGACGAATGGGCAGCGGTGGCCTCCTTCTGCGACGTCGTCATGTCGCGGAGCGGGGCTGCTGACGCGCCGCAAGAGAGGAAGTGAAGGGGGGGGGGGAGGCGCAGAAGGTTCTTGCAACATCAACAGGGACCTCCTCCTCCCCCTTAACTAACAAGGGGAGGACCAGGTGAGAGACCCTGGGATTTTGATCCCAATTTTTTTAATTATTCTGGAGACAAAAAAAAGTTTACGTCTCTCGGCGTTTTATCGAATAGGCTTTAGTTTCGAAATAATAAATTTGTGAAAATTGGCTATACCGCGGCGCGTCATATGAGCCTTCCCCGTAACTGTTCTCGCAACCAGTGCAGTCGGGCGTTGGGTGCTTGCTTCATAATCGTAAGATCCGGGTTTGCTCCCGGATGTGTGCAATATTTTTTTCTTTTTTTTTAAATAAATGTATTTATTTGTCTTGATGATATTAATATAGTATGAAAATTTCTAAAATAGAAAATTTAATTTAATATTTTCTATATAAATTTATTTCTCTTCAAGCTTACATTGCCGAGAAGGGGACTTGGTTTACAATCGTTCCTTATCCACTCATTTATCCACACCCTATACTGTTCTTATGTTCTACGCCCTTCCTATCTATACTCTACCGCGCTCTTACATCTCTTTTTGTTTCCTATCCTTTTACATTACATTTACATTCATATTTTATTTCTCTACTTTACGTCTATACTATTCCTACTCACAGCCGTTCACAGTCTTTATTCTATAGTACATAACCCTACGTACTACCTTGTCGCACTTAATACTATCGCTATAATGCTATCTTACCTTACCATCTACTTCCCTATCACGTTTTTATTTACTATCTCCTATTTCCCCGTATTCTTCCCACTCTCTTTTTCGCTCTCCTTCTCTTCCATTCTTTCACATAATGGTCCATACTATCGCTTCCTTTACCACAGAATAAACACGCCCATTGTCCCTCGTCTATCCAATATTTATTCGCATGCTCTAAGTTTCCACACCTTAATTTTATCATCGCTCTCACCTCATTACCCCTGCTTGAATTTGCAATATTCCTTACCTCTAAGTACCTAGGCATTCTACCTTTTAAGTCAATTTCCCTGTACCTCTTATTATATCTTGCTTTAGCTATCCTTCCGTTTTCCCATTGTCTCTGCACCCCTCTCTTTCTTTTTATCAATTCTGCTTCTAAATCATATTCTCCAATCTCCCTTACCTCCCTAGCTTCTATTCCCCATCCGTTCTTATTATAATACCTCTCCCTTTCTTTGCCATATTCGTCCTTCCAATCGTATTGCTCTTTCTCCCTCCAGCATTCTTTCCCTATATCCCTTGGCCTACCTTCTTTGATTCTATTCTCGTATCTCCTAGCTCTAATCCCCCAGTCTACTCTTAGTTTATCCATCACTAGTTCCCTCGTTATAATATACCTTGGTGTACAGAATTCCAAGCCAAAAATCCATCTCACATAATCCATCATCACCTTTTCTAAATTATCCTTCTCTTCCCATCCCCTCAATTCTACTCCATATGACATTACACTTTACACTAAGTACTTGAATCCACCTTCTTTTAAAATCATTTCTACATATCCTTTCACCTAAACCCCAGACCTTTCTCGCAACTATTTTTCCTTTACCGTATAATTCTTTAATATGTTCCTTACTATTTCCATTTCCATTCAACACATAACCCAAGTATTTAAAGCTTTTTACCTCCTCTATCAACTTCTCTCCCCATTTCCATTTCTCGATTCTTTCTTTTCCTATTCACTACAAGCATTTTTGTTTTTTCTGAGCATAACTCCAGTTTCCTTTCCGTCAAAAAACGTTTAAACGTACCTATCATATCTAACATCGCATCCATATTATTCGCTATTAAAACTATGTCGTCCGCATACGCTAAGCTCCATATCCTAAGTCTACCTATTGCTACGCCACCTATGTTCCTAACTTCCATTTTTTCCCCCAATTCCGCTATATATAAATTAAACAGGAGTGGACTCATTACACAGTCTTGCCTCACTCCTTTTCCTGTGATAAAGCTTTCCGTGTATCCTTGTTCCGTCCTCACCATGACTTTCGTTCCCTCGTATATTTTTGCTATTCTCCTCACCAGCTGCTCCTTCATTCCTTTTCTTCTCATAATACTCCACATCGTCTCTCTGTCTACTTTATCAAATGCCGCCTTCAAGTCCGCGAACATCATATATACCTTTCTTTTTTTTTCTCCTCTCCCTTTGTATCACGTGATTCAAAACAAATTATTGTCCATCGTTGATCTTCCTTTCCTGAAGCCCGCTTGACTCGTTGGCACTATACCTCTTTCTTCTACCTCCATCTCCAGCCTATTTCTAATTACCTCTGCATATATTTTGTATACTGTGCACAGCAAGGATATTTCTCTGTAGTTGCCTACTATTTCCTTATCCCCTCTCTTGTACAGGGTACCACAATACTTTTTTTCCAATCTTTCGGTATCGTTCTTGCCTTCCATATTTGTTTTATCAGATTCTTCATCCTTTTCCATAGACTCTTACCAGCGTATTTCCATGCCTCCATCGGTATTCCATTAATTCCCGCAGCCTTCCTCTTTTTCATTTTATTCAGAGCTTTCGTAATCTCCTTCTTGTAATTCTTCCTCTCCCTGTTCCTCCTCCATTATGTTTGCACCGGCGTCTACTCCAGGCAGGCTCGAACCCATCATCGCACGTCGCTGCTGCCTCTCTTCTTTCTTTTTATCCTCCCTCTCTTCTTTCTCCGAACCTTCCAACAGGTTTTTAAAATATTTCCTCCATACCTCTTTCCCTATCCTATTTATTATCCTTGCTCTTTTGCCTCTCTTTTTGTTTATATATTTCCATACCTCTGCCTCACTCTTCATTTCTCTTAATTCTTCTTCCTCTTCCTCCCTTTTCTCTCTCTGCTTCTTCGCCAATAGTTCCTTAAAATTCTTTTTCTCCTTGGTATAATCTTCTCTTCCTATTTTTCCTTTCTTCCATTTCTTGTATATCCTCTTTACCTCTCTCTTTTTTCTTGTGCAGCTTCTATCCCACCAATCCTTGTCTCCAAGCTCCACCTTTTTCCTCTTTCTTATTTTTTTCTTTATCATGGTCGTGTGCACTATCCTCTTTATCTTATCCCATTTTTCCTCAATCGTATCGTCCTCCTTTTCTTCCAACTCTTTCACTTTACACAGTTCCTCCGTTATTTCTGCATATACCTCTCTTGCTTCTTCGTCCCATACTATTATTTCTATTTCTTTTTCCTCTTCCTCTTCTCCTGGGTCCCTTCCTTCCTCTTCTATGACCTCCATCTCCAATGGCAAGTGGTCTGAGTCCACCCTGTCCTCTACTGTAAACTTACAAATTTTATCGCGTACATCTTCATTTACAATAACATAATCAATAACCGAACATCCTCTCGCCTCTACATATGTAAATTCTCCCTCCCAATCGTCTTCCATTGTCCCATTCAAAATATACCACCCTTTTTCCATTATCCATCCTATCAGATTCCTTCCTCCATTTCCTATCACTTTATCCTTGCTATACCTCGCTATTTCTCCTTCTCCTATATCTCCTATATCTTTCCCACTTAATTCTCCTATTCTTATATTGAAGTCTCCTATTATCACATTACCTTTCTCTTCTTCCCCTATAAACTTTTTCAGTTTCTCCCTTAATCCCTTTCCCTCTTGTGCTCCGTACACTGATACAATTTTCACTCTCTCTCTCTCTCTCTCTCTCTCTTTACCTACCTCTGTCATTATCACCTCCTCTTCTTCCTTTATTATTTTTAACTTCATCTTTTTTTTTTTGACGGAGGAAATGCGTTACCGCATACCCCAGACCTCGGGAGAGGCCTGGCGGTTATGTTGGGCTCTCCCCCGCCGGCGAGGTCCTACCCACTAAAACCTCTCCGGGTGTCCTGCCCTGGTCCATAACTGGGGGGGCTCCGGGAACGCGTGCAGCATACTTCCGGAGCCCCCCGGACCCAGTCGGCCAGTTGGCGGCCGACTCGTCTCGCCAGGGGCGCCTTAGCGGTAGGCACCCCTGGCAGGGCTTTAGGGCCTAGTCTGCCCTAGGTCGGGGGAGAGGGACACCATCCCTTCCTCGCCTCTTCCCTTGTTGGCGTTGGGGGTACAGGCCCGGGGGTCCGGCCCCCGGATGGTTCCCGGGCCTAGCTGCACCTTTGGTGCAAGCTCCCATGCTCTCGTGGGGAGGGGACACTTGCCTTGCCCCACTCCCCTAACCCCGGCGAGGCTGGGAAGGTTACCCCATCTGACGGGAAAGGGGCCCTCTCCCATTAACTTCTTTACCTGTCCTATTCCTTCTTTACCCCTATTATGAAACCTCTCCTCGCCCTCCCTTTTTTCCTTTCTTTTTTCGCGAAGCTACACACCCAGTCATGTGTTCCTGGCAATTTATCTTTAATCTTTTCCCATCCTATTTCTTCTACCCAGGTTTCACACATACTAATAATGTCATATCCTTTTACATATTCTCAAAACTCCCTTTCCTTATTACTTATTCCTGCTACGTTCCAAAATACGTATCTTTTCCTATTTTTATTTTCTACCCCTCTCTCTTCCTCCTCTACCCTCCCTTTCCACTTTCCGGCTTACTTGAAATCCTGATCTCTCTCTTCTTTGTTGTTCCTTTCCAGCTCTTCCTCCCTCCTCTTTTCCATTCTTCTTTTTTCCTCTTTTTCTAATTCCCACTCTATTTCCTCCCACATTTTCCACATCCCTTTAACTCTCACCCTACCTGTTCCTGCCTTTACTTCTACACCTTTTTCTTTTTGCTCTTTTGTCCATCTATGTATCCTTTTCTGCACTTTCCTTTCCTCCCAACTTAAATCGTTTTCTATGTATAAGTTTTCCCCTTTTAATTTATATTTGTTTCTCATTATTTCTTTTTTACATTCCTCATTGTCTAATTTCATTAAAATTATCTTACCGCTTTCTCTGCAGTTAACTATTTTACCATCTATATCTACACCTATCTTTTCTTTTATTAAGGCCGCTGCCCTTGCACGGGCAGCACTCTTCCTTGCACTCTTTCTCCTTGCACTCTTTCTCATTCCTCTCTACACCTTTAGGTATTTTTATACCTCATTATAATATTGTTTTTTCTTTCCTCCCTATCTTTTTCCTTCACCTACTTCTTAATTTTTCCTACTTCGCTCTCGCTAAAGCCGCTACATACGCTTATTCTACCTCTGCTGCTCAAACTACCTACGCTGCTATCCCTTGATCTTGCACTATATGTACTTCTTACCTCCTCCCTATTGCCTTCCACGCTTTCTACCTCTCTTCTTTTTCTTTCTAATTCTAGCTCCTCTACTCTCTCCTCTCCTCATATAATCTCACTTTCGCTCTTAAAACCTCCATCTCATTTGCTTTTTTCCTATCCTCTCTCGGTAACTCTTTATTCTCTTGCCTTATCCTGATTCGTTCCTCTTTCCAATATTTTTCTTCACCTACCTTGAGAGTTACCTTCTTCCTTACTTCCTACCGTTAGCTTTCTCTGTCTCTCCTCCAGCTTCGTCTTTCCCGCCTTACCGGCCGCTCCCATTTCCATACTCGCCATAACCTCACTCTTTGCCTATCTCTAATCCGCTCGCAAATTCCGCCTTCCTCCTATTTCCTAAGCACGCCTCCACTTCCCTGTCTTCTCCGCTCGTTCTTCTACCTATCCTACCTTTTCGCACTTCTCTCCCTCACCTTTTTTCTCCTCAATCGCTTACTCAAATACGCTACGCTCTCACACACGTTCTCGTCCATGCGCTCCACCTAACCAAGTCCTTAATATCATTTTCTAAATTTCAATTTCAATTTAATTTGAAGGGAATTTGAATTCAAGTAATAATATTTGAAATAATAAATAGGTAATAATAATAATAATAATAATATATAAGTTATTTGAAATGGATAACATATAAAGCAGGGTGTCCACTCAAAATTTATAAATCAATTCCATGAAAATCCAGGATTTTCCAGGAATTTTTATTAAAATTCCAGGTAAAATTAGAGAATTTTTGAATATAGCTTTGAAATAAATTGATTTTATTTCACACTTTTTAACATACTTTAAATATGTATTATATAATCACAAAAAATATGTAACATAAATCTCTTTCAGACAAAAATAGTTCAAAAACTATATAAACATAAACTTATTAAAAATTGTAATAACAAACGTAATATATCTAATAAAAAAAAAAAAAAATATTTATATATGATTAAATAATTGAATATTTAGTAAGCACAAAGTAGTTACATACATATAAACATATAATCTATGTTTTCAAAGTTTTAATTTGTTTTTTAAGTGCATTTGCTTCTTTCTGAGCATTTTCTAGAATTTTTAAACGTTTGTTCTCCAATTCTGTTACTTCTCAAGTTTTTTCCTTTTTATAGACGCTTCTTGTTCTACAACAGATGCTTGCTGTCGACGTCGATTAAGATCTTCTATGTAACGGAAATAAGCATTTCGAACAATAAGCAAAAGAGCTTTAGGTATTTGTAAAACATCAATACCTTCATGTAATACGGCATCATGTATTTAACGACGCACAACTATGGATTCTTCCCGCATATTTTTAAAGACATTCAGCATTTATTGAAAAACCTCGTTCTACATTTGCATTGCCATGTGAAAGGCAACAAATCATTATTATTACATTCATGAATTCCTTAAAATCTTGGCCTACAATATTTCGCCAAAAGTGATCTAAGCGTTTTTCATTACGATTATAAGATTTCATGGTATCCATGATGTACGGTCGCGATGTTAGGTCTCGAAACTGTCGAATTACGATATCAGCTATTGATCCAGCTAAACGATTGTTTTTATTAATACTACATAAATTGTGTAACGTCTCTTGGCTAAATTTAAATTTGAAGTTATAAGACTTGGATCTAACCAAGTAACAGCTTTTGTCAAAGTATATGTTAACGGAGATCGTGTCATTAATTTGGAAACAAATTTCTGGAGACACTTCTTACAATCTTGTCAAAATTGAAGAAAATCTACATTCTTAATGTCGACTTTTTTTATTGCTTTTAGAGTATCAAATCCTAATATAATATTTTTTGCTGAAAGTAGATTTTCCTGTGTCTGAACATCTTTTAATGAGATTGATGACATATTGTCTATTATTTCGGGTTTCATAAAACGTTCTAATACGTTTTTCAACATTAAACAAAGAGCACTATGTAAAAAAGGAACCAAAGATGCGTTTGACTGGAATTCCCTTAAAAAAGGTTCTGTATCGGAAGCAAGAGGTTTAAAGAAAGCAAACTTTGCACATAATATATGATCTTGAATGCATTTTACAATTATCTTATAACTTTCACACGTTGGTTTAATTTTGTCTCGTTGTAAACCTTCTACATTTTTTTAATGCATTGTGTAACATCAATTGCTCTTTGAGCTACTGCACAATTTTCCAACCATCTTATAGGACAAAATTTAAGTGGAAAAATATCAGAACCGGAATAATGAATGTATAAAGCTCTACGAACTGGCACATCTTTGAAAAGATTATACAATGCTCTCATGTATGAGATAATGTTTCAATCTGTAGCACATATACCGGATTTGAATGTACAATGCAAAGAATGGAGACCGCAACTTCCAATATCAAGTAATTTGTTATTTGAGAATTCCAATTTATATTATTTTAAAAAAGTCCAATTTACGTTTGGTTCATCCATAGATACTTGCAGCAATTTTTCTGTCAGATTTCCAATACCTTCTTTAAATGCTTCAAAAAAATCCGTTGCTCTTGCGTCGAAGAAAACGTGAAGTTAAGTATCGTGTTTCTACTTCTTTTTCTTCGTCTTACCAAAATCTTACATTTTTATCCATGTTGACGTTTTATAACTTTGTCGAGAGATTCGTGAAAGCCAACAGCAATAAAAGTTGCACGGTTTACATTTTCTATTAATTTCTTATTAAAGAAAGGAGCGATGTCGTACATAATAATATATAGTATCCAATTTTGGTTCTCATCAGTTACATTTTTTGAGCAATATAATTATCCGTAAACATTTTCTTAAGGACACGTACGTCTTTCTGAATCACGCAATGATTTGTGGGTCATTACAGTTTCTATGCACCATAGTACTTCAGCTTTTATAATATCATCTTTCAACAAAAATGTTTCAATACCATGTTGCATCGATTGATTAGGTAAAAATTGATTAGTATAGAAACACGTAGACGAAGATTCAGGATTTACTTGAGATAATTCAGAGGAAGAAATAGAAGAAATAGCTGAAGCAGAATCGTCAGCTGTAGCTAAAAAAATCTCTTAATGATATGGAATTACATCGGTCAATGTGTTTCTTGCTCTTCATGTGACTTACAAGAGCTGACTTTTCCATATTACTCAAAAAAATATTGCAATAACATAAAATGCAGTGAGCATAATTTGGCTTCTCTGTTATAGGCTGTAGCCAGTTTTGAAATTCAGAGTTTTTAAGCCAGATTTCTTGGAATTTTATTAATTTTGACATCATAAAAGCCGTCAATCTGTGCATAATAATCAAATAATAACTTTAATATTGAATAAAAATTAACAATATAGAAGTTTTGATTCTATAATTTAGATCATCTTCAGTACAAAAATTAAAGTAATAGTATTAATAACTACGGTGACTATTACAATTCCTACGACGGGCGCATTCGAGGATATTATAATAGTCACTGTAATTGTTAATACTGTTACTTTAATTTTTGTATTTTTGTTACCGAAAATAATCCAAACCATAGGAACAAAATTTCTACATTGGATAATTATTTGGGCCTTACTTCCAATTTTGATAAAATTAAATTTTTTGCTCAAAATAAAAGAAGATGACAGAAATAATTGCTGCTCTGCCCCCCCGAAGTGAAATATCAATTGTTAAAGTTGACGAATTTAGGTTAGGAAACCTGTCAGATAAGGTACATATAGCGATATAAAAATGCCATGATAACATGCGCATGCTCTATGGTATATGAAAAGTGCACAAATTTGAAAGACGTATATAATGTAATATTTGTGATTTCAATAAACTAAATTTAAAAAATGTAAAAAATTATTTTGTCAAAAGATATAAAATTTTAGAAGTAAAACTTCAAAAAATTCCAGGACTTAATAATCAAATTGATCAAATTTCCAGGAAAATCCAGGATTCCAGGGGGCATAATGTGAAATCCATGACTTTCCAGGTTTTTCCAGGTAATGGACACCCTGTAAAGGCAACGTATCTAAATTTTCAAATTGTTTAAATTTAACACTGGTAAAAGAAGCGAATATAAAATGGTAAATAAACGAGAGGTTTTTAATCCCTTTGCATTGATATGTAGTCGGTTATAAAGCCGAAATTCTTTCACGTTTTGTCCTTGCTGTCCATCAAAATAATTTAATTTTGTAATAAATCTGCAATATTTGACTAATTAAATTTTGTAATAAAAGTATTTACATTCACATTCATAATCAGATGTTTGTTTATTATTCTTCTTTTACGATTAATTATTTTAAAAACTAGAATTTTAAAATACTGTTAATATTATTTCTAATTAAATTTTAAATTAAACAATTTGAAAATTTAGATACGTTGCCTTTATATGTTATCCATTTCAAATAACTTATACATTATTATTACCTATTTATTATTTCAAATATTATTACTTGAATTCAAATTCTCTTCAAATTAAATTTAAATTGAAGTTTAGAAAATGATATTAAATTAAATTTTCTATTTTAGAAATTTGCATACTATATTAACATCATCAAAATAAATACATTTAAAAAAAAGAAAAAAAAATTGCACACATCCGGGAGCAAACCCGGATCTTACGATTGTGAAGCAAGCACCTAACGCACGGAGCCTACTGCACTGGTTGCGAGAACAGTTACCGGGAAGGCTCATATGGCGCGCCGCGGTATGGCCAATTTTCACAAATTTATTGTTTCGAAACTAAGGCCTATTCGATGAAACGCCGGGAGACGTAAATTTTTTTTTCGCTTCCAGAATAACTAAAAAAATTGGGATCAAAATCCCAGGGTCTCTCACCTGGTCCTCCCCTTGCAAGATAGAAAGCGCGAAGGCTGGCCGGAAAGAGAGTGTGTTTCGCCGCCCTCTCCGGAGTTCGCCGACGTCAGTGGCGACAATATGTCGCTGTTGGGAAAACCCGGCTCGGCGCGGCTCACCGCTCCCCTCATTGAAGGTTTGAGCCGAGCCAAGAAGGAACAGTGGGGAGGGGGGACCCTCACGGCGCCGGCTAGACCGGACGGAGGGCCCACTCTTTCCACTGTTGAGGAGGTACGCCTCGGGCGGAATCAACGGCGGGGTAGTTGCCCGGCTGGCCCGTTCCGAGGCTTGGGATGTGGAAGTGTGAACCTAGGACCCTCTTCTACGGGGGTCCGTCGCACTCCTGGCATCCCGGTTCGGGCGGCTGGGGCTCAACTTCTGTCGAGCTGCTAACTCCGGAGGGGGGGTCCCTGCTTTCGGGAGACCCGTTTGGGCTAGGATGGATCGCGGTGCATGCTAGTTCGATTCCGTGATCCGTCCCGAGCCCAGACGCCGGAAAAAGTTGGGTTTCAGTGAGTATGCCGGCCACTTGTAGGTCGAAGAGTCTTACATACCCCGCGTCCTGCCCCCACAGGTGCGGAGACCCATAAAGGCGTTTCAAGAAAAAAAGGGGGAGGAAGCAGGTTTAGTTGCGTCAATCGCGTTTTCTTGAACACTTTCTTTTGTCTAACATTGCTCGTTACTTTCTTATGTTGATTTGCTTGCTACAATATATTTTCTAATTCTGTTACGTCGGCCTTCGTGTAACTTCTCGCTTGCTTCTTTCCTTTTTTACGAGGGCTATCTGCTTCGCCCCATCTTTTCCGCTCTGCCTCTCTACCGGTTAGGGGATTTGGCTGATCGGCCGCGTGCGAGCGATGATTTCTCAGTTTCGCGTTGGTTAAAAGTAACGTATGGTTTATGATAATGTATACGAAATTACCAACGCGTACTTGCGTTGGTAATTTCGTATACATTACTATCGGATCAGCTGACGCAACCTGTAATCGCGTTTGGCGTCCAACATCTCACGATTTGATGCAATTTTGATATAGATTCGGATCGTCGCTTTTATGTGATCGGTATTTCGCCTCCGCTCTCGCAAAAAAAATACAGGACAATATATATATATATAAAAAAAACTCAAAGAATATGTGAGACATAAAGGATTTATTTTATTATACATTAGTGAAACATAAGAACTATTAAAAACTCATTTCTAAAAAATGGATAAATGTCTAGCTAGCATATTCGAGAATAAAATTTGGCAGCATTAAATATTGAAATAGAAGTTGCATTAAAATAATTAAAAGATCTTTTAAAGCATATAAACTTGTAATGTCTTCACCTTTTATGATCCAAAAATGTGTTTAAAATGAGAAAATGGTATACATTAAACTTCAAAAGTATTTTGTCCTCTGTATGCATGTAATTTTAGAAGTGTTAATGTAACAAAAAATTAATATAATTTTAAAATAAATGAAAATACCTAAAATACATTTTCTATATGGTAATCGTGAGAAATCGGTTTACGCGCACGCGCACATATAAATAAAATACATATGAAACTTCATATTTTTCAACTTTTACTGTACTGAACTTTAAAAGTTAATAATAAAAATTTTAATAAGCTCTGCAGTGTTAATACATGCGCACAGAGGGCAAAGATTTCCATGTATATCTTTCTCACACGCATTTTGTTCTCTTTCATGCATACTATGCATATTATATGTACATATGGCTTTAATTCGATCAAATACAAAAAGTATTTCACACTGTAACAATTCTATTTCAAAATAAACATTTTATTTAATAATAACTTGGCACCAATAAAAAATGCTAGATAGTTTCTTAAAATTCATATTTTTTGTTTCGAAATGTGCAAATGTAAGCTAGATTTATATTCAATTGTGGATGCAAAAATTTTTTCTCATTGTTTTTAGACGTTTTCAAATCACAGATTATAATTTGAGATAATTTGATAAAATTTTAATTACCACTTTTATTCAAAAGTATAGTTATATTTATCATTGGCGTCGTCAAAAACATTCTTCACTCACAAATCAATATTACATATTTATTAGAAAATATCTTATAAAAAAAATTATATATATATATATATATATATATATATATATATATATATATATATATATTTATTATGCACACATACGCATTCACATACATACATATATGTATATATATTATAATCACTTATATTGTAAACTTTGAAATCGGAAGAAAAATAGCTTATAAATGTATGTAATAACTTTGGTATACAAAAAAGATAAAACTAAAACTGTTACTTAAACTGATTCATAGTAATTATAACGTAATATTTCAATTGCTCGAACGCAGTATCGCAAAGAGGGAAACAAAATTTCCGAAATCAATGATTACAACAGTGTAATAAAAAGTATATATGAATGGCACATTAAAAATAATCGAGCATTTTATTAAGTTATGGAAGTTCATTTATCGACAACTCAGAGCGATAAAACTCCGATTAATATGATCTTTTCTGCTGCAATCATATTGAATATACACTCACAATATATTATATGAGAAATAAATGCATTTTTTTTTCTATAATAATTCAATATAGATTCAAGAGTCGTAGCGAGAGTTTTAAAAATTATCTGAAAAGTTAGGACGCTAAAATAACCACTGATATAAATGCTAATTATATCCCCAATTTAAAGTTCATCATTTTTTTCTAAATAACATTTCATATTAATGTTAATATTGTCATAAAAAAAAAAAAGATTTTTTTTTAGAGCATTACTTTATAACAGCGTTATTATAAAAACAATAAAAGTACTGTAACGTTTAGTCGTAACCCCAAACCCTCTACGATCTTAATATCACAAAAATAAAATTCATTTCTTATCGAAGTAATTCGCTTGAGTTGTAAACTGATAAAAACAAAAAAAGACATACAAAAGTGAAATGATATGACACTAATGTTACAAAATAAAAGATTACAAGAAGTACAATGTATTTTGTAGTTGCGTATCCGGCGCCCGATGAATGAACTTACTCACTAGGAACGCAAGTTTGTGAGCATAATGACAGGGTGCCGGTACTCTAACAGTGTTTGAACAATTATAATACATATGGGTTAATTTGTACGTTAGACGTTGTATTTTATCGGGATCTAGGCGGAGGTTGTCGAAGATGACACTATACGCGGTGGGCGTTACCGTGCCTTGTCGCACTTTTTGCGACACAATAAAGAAATCGTATTTAACTGGGCTTGTGATGATATCATCAACCACCGTGCCTGGGGGTGGGTTGTCATCATTATGAAAGAATCGTGTATTCAAACGCTTCGTTACGATTATAAAAGCCATGGTGTACCTATCCGGAGCACCATACATCTGGTCGAGCTTCCTTTTTATTTGCGCGACCTCTCGCTCCAATACCTGCGATACTTGGCCTTCGCCAACGCCGTCGCGGTAAATCACAAAGCGTATCGGCAGAGACTTGTTAAGCGAATAATATGCTTGCACAGCCCTACAGATATTGTCGGAGAGATCATTCGACAGCTCCTCGCCATTCTCATGCGCGTTTACCGCGCTAAAGTACTTTGTCATAGGTTTATTTAAAGTGGCCACTGTAGCGCCTGTAACAAATAACAAATCGTTATTAACGCGAGTTCAATGAAATCGAGAGAATTTGATGTCTTTAATATTTTAAATTATCGCAAAGATAACATTTAAAACAATTATAAAGTTTGTGAATATTTTGTGCATAATAATTTATTGATTTTTTATTACAATAATATTCGTAGAATATCTTCACAATATTTCACAAATATTAAAACAATATACTACAAATATTATATAAAAATGGACATACGAGGTGTGTTCAAAAAGTATCGCGAATTTTGAATTTTCGCGGGTTACGTATATTCGAATTTCGATCTTTTTGTGGCGTTATGTTGGTACTCATGTCTCTCACTTATGCCGACAAGCTCGGCCATTTTGAATGTTCACTTAATTGTTGACAGCTGCTTTGCTTGCACGTGTTTTGGATCGTCTTCGATTTTTACCTATTCAAAAAAATGGATCAAAGAACCTGTATCAAATTTTGTGTGAAAAACGAAATTAAGTGCGCGGATGCATTCCGAATGTTGACTGTGGCATACGGAGAAGCTACCTTGGACCGAAGCAACGTTTATCGGTGGTACAAAATGTTCTCAGAAGGCCGAGAAGATGTGAACGACGAAGAGCGTGCCGGACGCCCGAGCACTTCAACAACAGACGAAAAAATTAATGAAGTGGAGAAAATGGTATTGGCCAATCGTCGAATCACCGTTAGAGAAGTTGCTGAGGACCTAAACATATCGATTGGCTCGTGCCATTCGATTTTTATCAATGATTTGGGCATGAGACGGGTCGCCGCGAAATTCGTACCAAAATTGCTCAATTGCGACCAAAAACAGCATCGCATGAACATTGCTAATGAGATGTTGGACTCTGTCCGCGACGACCCAAATTTGCTCCAGAGGGTCATAACTGGTGACGAATCGTGGGTTTATGGTTATGACGTGGAAACCAAAGCTCAATCATCTCAATGGAAGCTGCCGCACGAACCAAGACCGAAAAAAGCGCGCCAAGTTCGGTCGAATGTGAAAGTTTTGCTGACAGTTTTCTTCGATTGCAGGGGCGTGGTGCATCATGAGTTCTTGCCACAGGGTAGAACGGTCAATAAGGAATATTACCTGCAAGTTATGCGCAATTTGCGCGAAGCAATCCGCCAGAAACGCCCGGATTTGTGGAAGAACAAAAATTGGCTTTTGCACCACGATAACGCCCCTGCTCACACATCGTTGCTTGTGCGCGACTTTTTGGCCAAAAACAACACACTAATGATGCCGCAGCCACCGTATTCCCCAGATCTGGCCCCCTGTGACTTTTTCTTGTTCCCTAAACTGAAGAGGCCCATGAAAGGACGACGTTACGCTACGCTTGACGAGATAAAGACGGCATCGAAGGAGGAGCTGAACAAGATAAAAAAAAATGATTTTTTGAAGTGCTTCGAAGATTGGAAAAACCGTTGGCACAAGTGTATAATATCTCATGGGGATTACTTTGAAGGGGACAAAATAGATATTCATGAATAAATAAATAATTTTTGAAAAAACACAAAATTCGCGATACTTTTTGAACACACCTCGTAATAATATTCCCATAATATTAAAATATTAAAAATATTGAATCTGAATATTATTTTAATATTAGTTTAATTTTTAATAATATTCGTATAATATTTTAGGAATATTGTGGCACTTTTAGAGATGTTCCTTAATCATTCAATTAAAAAGAAAAAAAGCTTTAACTTTTGAATATTAAATTTGAGAAAGTATTAAAAAAGAAATAATATGAATTAAATATGACATAACAATTTGTTTACAATACACATATTTAGCTCAGCGAAAGTACAGAATTCGAAAGGTAATTAAGCACACAATGTCAATTTAGAATGATTTATGTGTTCTATTACTACTTTCTTAAATAAAAAATTGTAAATAAAAGAATGTATGTGGATGTATATACCATATTTATTGCTTATTAATTTTACATTATGTAAAAAAAATAACTGAAGAAATAATTTTGTCAGAAAGATAAAATTTAACCCTAACTTTCCACACTTGTCAAGAGGCGCGGTTGTTATTATAATTTATTATAAATATTTTAAGCTCGAAAGTAATTATTATTTTTATAACATTATCTTTAGATTGTATTTAGACATCTAGTAGCGCCAAGTTTTTGTAGTTCAAAAATTTTTTATTTCAATAAAATTTTATATTTCTTTTTCCTCTTTAATTCTTTGAGATTAAATGTTATATATTAAAACTGGAAACTTTTTAAAATAAAATACATCTATTTGGGTTAGAACAGATTTTTCATTGAAAATACACAGATAATACCACTTGAATTTTATTTAATCCTCCATTGCTCCCGTATGAGGTGGACGCTCAGGTCACATCTAATTTTGTTAATTACATGAACGTGGCATAAAATTTGACTATGAAACTTTTTGACTTTTTCACTTATAAGCTTCTAGATTATATTTGTATATTTTCTCAATTTTCGTAAAATTTTTATCAAATGCTTTGAAGATGTTAACGTGTGATACGTCTGAGCGCCACGCTCATGACGAGAGCAAATACGTACAGTCGACAAAACTCGCGCTGTTGCCAAACCTTGTTTACTGTGATAGCTAGATCAATGTATCGGTCAATATCTTTTGTTTTTACAAGACTGCGTTGATATAAAAGTAAGTAAACTTAGCTATTAATTTGACTCTAACAAGGAAATGCTACAAATTGTGAAACATGGAATCAGATGAGCCTTAGCTTATTCGAAATGGGTAATCGAGAGTATAAAAAATGTCAGAGCGTTTGAACGCATGGGCCTTTGTTTTAGAGACATTTGCATGTGAAGTTTGGCATTCGCTGCGCGGTGTGTTAAGTACTATTGTGCGGTAATTTAAAGCGTGAAACGCAGTGGCCTAGGAGACTAAGATGCGCGCCTTCTATCTTGTCCTCGGCGGCAGCGTGTATTCGAAACCTCGCAGTGTCTCTCTCTCTTTCTCTCTCTATAATAGCTACAATTTATCAATTGTAATTAATTTTTATTATTCTTAGCAAGGTATTAATTATTGTATATTATTTGTTATATGTAACAAAATATAATCAGAAAGTTTGCATATTTGCTCAAATTTATTTATTTATTTTTATTCATTATACAATTCTGACATTGCTGTACATTGTCCTGATATTGTTGGCGAAGAACAGAGTTAAATACGCGATATGATGCAATCAGAATTCAATCGTTAAAACACTATTATCTGCGCCAAAATTTAAAAATATGCTACAATTTGCTTGGTACGCGTCAAAGTTAGCACATGATCGCGACATTTTTAGTAATGTGAATCAATTATGTTTTCCTGTAAACTTACATAATACTAAAGCCTGATCTACAATGTGCTCTTTGCGTTTTGTCTTGTCCTTTTTGCTTTTTGTTTTGTGCTTTCTGCTTTTTGTTTCCTTGCTTTGTGTATTTTTGTCACACGAAGCCGAGAAACATCGTCATGCACAAAAGGCAAGGATTTTTCTGCACAAAATTAGCAAACAATTCGCCAAAAGCTTCGTTTACTTGTATCTCAGCTTTATTTTCTTTATTATTTTTTATTTAGACATATTTTTTATCAGACTTATGTTCGATTCGCCACGATACCGTGGTCGTATTTAACCTAACCAACATGTTTCTTTGTCTTTCTTGTCCGAGATAAAATTTGACGAACTTCAGAAAAGACAAGAAACACGTGACAAAAACACGATTGTCGGTAAAACAGTGCGCGATGAGACAAGAAAGCAAGAGGCAAAAAGCAAGAAATAGGAAGCAAAAAGCATATTGTAGATCAGGCTTAAATATTCTTGTAAAACACGTTATTCTTTTATACAATGTTCATGGTGTACAGTCACTTTGTGTTTTCAATGCTTTTACGTAAATTTTCACTCACAACATTGTACAGCAATGCCAGAATTGTACAATGAATAAAAATAAATAAACTCGAATAAATAAACTTTCTGATCATTACATTTTGTTACATATAACAAATAATATATAACGATTAATATCTTGCTAAGAATAATAAAAATTAATTACAATTAACAAATGTAGCTATTATTAGGGAAAAAAAATTGGCACTGCGAGGTTTTGAACACGTCAAAAACCGAAATAACTTTGAAATTTTTGAGGTCACAGTCACATGCACGTGCTTCATTTTTTGAGTAATTCTCACGCGTGATTAGTAGTGACTAATAGTACTTAACGATAGTGATTTGTATAAAGTGATGCGTTAGTAATTTTTGATCAAGAGAATGATTGCAGTGAATGTGACAAGTGATGTGATTTAAGAAAAAAAGAGGAAAATCTTAAGTTTAAGGCTCCTGAATACTCGCCGCGGCTATATTGAAGTCGTGACGTCAGAAGCCAGAAATTGCGTGAAATGACAAGTAATTTTGTCAAGCATGCCATTTGTAAATAAAGCCAATGTAGATAAAACAAACTAAACAGATGGCTTTAAAACACTTCTAAATATCGATCACGACTATTCTTTTGCCGCCTAACAGTCAGTAAATAGTCGTAAAAAGCATGCAAAGTGAAGCTATTGAAACAAGAACACAGGATCACGTAATTTTGTCAAACATGCCATTTGTAAATAAAGCAAATTTGGATAAAACAAACTAAACAGATGACTTTAAAACACTTCTAAATATCGGTCACGACTATCCTTCTTTCACCTAGCAGTCAGTAAATAGTCGTAAAAAGTACGTAAAGTGACGCCCATTCAGACAGGAAAACACACGGATAGCTATTGAAAGAAGTGAAAAATGTACTTTTATGTATAAAATTCGAAGAAACTTTACTCGCGGTCCGTTTTTACGAATTTGGTAAATACGAGACAAGTCATATTTTCATAATGAAACATCTAATAACAAAATGACATGCACGACAACATTTCATCATCAATCTGTCATGTTTCACGTGTATTAGTTCTAATTGTGTCCGCCACGGAACGTCGCTACCGTCAACGCAAAGTTCTCGGCTGAGGAGTCAGGAGCCTTAATACGGATTTTCTTTGTGAAAATAAAGCTGATTGCTGTGCAGGATAAGTGAGTATACATGTTCAAATTTGATAGAACTCCCCTCCCCCCTCTCTCTCTCTGTTTCTCTTTCACTCTGCATTTTTATGTTTCAATCACGCATTTTAAATATTTTTACTTAAAAAGAATATTTTTTACTCGTACAAAATTATAAAAGACATATCAAATAATTAAATATCGTTTTTAATTCTAGCATTATTTTAGTGTTAGTGTATGAATTGATAAATAGATAAGAAAAAAATGAAAATGAGAATGGGATAAAGGTTTTAAGAGAAGGGGGGGGGGGCAGTGTTCGAGCTGCCAGCTGATCATTGCGATCGTTTCACGTAATCGCCCATTTCAAATGATGAATTGTACCGGCTTTCTCACCGCTGTACGCGCCCAGTTATTAGATCAGTATTTCTTTTTATAATTCAAAAACTAAGCTTCGGACAAATTTTTGCCAAAAAAAGTTGTTTCAGAATAACCTCAGGAATATGTCTCTTCAAAGACATAAGGTTATTCTGAATCACCCTGTATACTGACATATGTCAAAAATCAAGATCATTGGCGCAATGTTACTTAATTCAAATTATATAAAAATTCATAAAAAATAAAAATGTGATCTGTTCTTGCATACAATATAGTATAGCTTTCAATTATCTCATGCTGGTTTTTTTTTTTAAATAAATAATATTCCTCACATCTCTTGCGATTTCTTTCTTATATTAACCCTTAAACAAGTAAGTGGGTCTGAGAGACCCCATATGAACTTTTGAACGCTTGCTATGTGAAGACGGAATGAGATAGGAGGTTTGGATCAAAACGTAAAAAAAGTTTGAAATCTCTTTCGATTGATATGGTTGATCAACTTTTTTGGTCAACTAGAATTCGAATGTCACGGCAGCAAAGTTTTGTTAGGGTCAATGCGACCCATATAGTGTGTAAGTGAAAATTTTTTTGTGAGTATTTTACATAAAAAAAACTGGACAAAATACGTTCGAACAGGTCGGTTTGCAGATGTAACTCGCATATACTCTGTCTAAAGTTGGAATACTATAAAATGCTGTAGAAAAGGGAGTTTTTCCAAAATATATCATGAAACACATCCATTTTCAATTTTAGACATGATTTAATCAAAAATACCTCATATTCGCCTTGTTACATACAAAAAATACATTTTTTAATAGAAATGACAATGATATAATTTTTTTTTTAAAAGTATGAATCTTTAGCTTTAAAACACCGTATTGTAAAGTTCTTCAAAGTTTTTTGTTGCAAAGATATGATTTTTTTTAAGTAGATTTTTAATTGCCCAAAAATACCTCGTATTCTCCATGTTACATAATTATACTTTTTAAAAGAAATGACTTTGTCAAATTTTGAAAGTGTGACTCTTTAGCTTTAAAACGCCGTATTTGAAAGTTCTTAAACGTTTTTTGTTGCAAAGATATGATTTTTTGAAGGAAAAGTGGATTTTTGACCGATTTCTCATTTTTGCTTAATGGTTTTTCTTTTATAACTTCACAATAAATTATTTTTTGGCAATTCCGATTGTGCAGTCACACTCCCAAGATTTTGAACTTTCGTTTAAAAAAAAAATCGTAGAAAAATATTGATTGTAATCAAAGTTATAGTTTCTCAAAATTGAAAGTCTTCCAGACCCAAAAATATGTTTCTGTATTTTACAAGATCGATGTGTTTAAGGGTTAATAAAAAGATTCAAATTACTCAAATTTTGTATTTTAAGTCTTAAAAAAAAATGATAATCAAAAATATACCGTGAAAACTGAATTAATTGTATATATTTGTAATTAAACTGCAAGTTATATCATAAAAAAAATTATTTTTCCAAGAAAAAAAGCATCATAACTAGTACTGCTAAATCCGCAACTCAACTACAGCTGAATGATATAACTAAGGAGTTCAAATTTCTATCGTGGGTTTCTCGATCCTCTCTTGCTGACTCTTAAAAAAAATTATAATTTCGCATAATCTTATCTTGTAAAATTGTGAAACTTAAAAATTTTAATATTTACCGAAATCTTTGTTCTTCATTGTTGTGTCATGACAAACGTCAAATCCGATCATCATTAGCCCGTCCAATGGAATCTCCACGTACCATGGTGCCCCACCTAATTTACAATTCATTTGAATCGCTATTTTCGTAGCAATAGACACAACATTCCTATGTGTCATTGTTTTGGACAGGCAGACCTGCGATGGTACAGGACGGTCTAAACAGCATTTCTTCTTAATCGCCGAGTAACGATCGCTGCGATTGTTCGACACCACGCAGAATACTAACTGCGGTACTTGTTTGGACAGAACTTTTTCGAGTTCAGAGTTATATGTGCTCGGTTTATCGTCACGAATAAATATTTTCGTCGGTAACGCGATGCGGAATGACATTCCATCTGCTACTTTGATTAAGGTACGCAAAAAGACCTGAAATAAAATATCAATTAAAATCAGAACTCGATATTCATTTAAAATTTTTGGCGCCTTAGTCAAGAACTCCGTATTGACGGTAGCGTACCATCGCGGACAAAATTAGAATAGGCGTAAAACGTGACAGTTTGATGATAAAATTTTTTTTGCATGTCAGTTCGTTATGTTTCGTTGTGAAAATGTAACTTGTCTCATATTTACCAAATAAAAATAGACTGTATTTAAAGTTTCTTTATATTTTATACATAAAAGCATACTTTTCGCTCTTTTCAATAATTGTCCATGTATTTTTCCGTCTGAATAGGCTTCACTTTACATGCTTTTTACAATTCTTTATTAACTGTTAGACGGAAAAGATAATTGAGGCCCATTTTTATAAATGTTTTAAAGCAATTACATTATTCTGTTTTATCCTAATTCTTTTTATTTATATGTCACGGATCAACCTTCAGCTGAACCATGTTTGCCTGCCTAAATAGACTTCATTTCATGGGCCTTTCACGACTATTTACTAATTGTCAGAAAAAAAGGAATAATCAAAACCCATTTTTACAAGTGTTTTAAAGCAATCTTATTATTTTGTTTTATCCAAATTCTCCTTGTTTACAAATGCTACGGATAAAACTTATGCGACTTTTTACTTATGACGTCACAACTTCAATAAGAGTAGACGACAGGTACCAATCAATATATATTGTAATACAAGTTAACAATATACACACAATAAAATATTATAATTATAAAAAAACAAACGTTATTTTTCCTCAAAATTATTTTTTTTTTATTAGTTTTGTGTACGTAAAAATAAACTACAGAAAATTTTAATTTGGAAATTCCTTGATTTCTTCATGTTTTTTAGATGTCAGTAGAAAATTGTCTATGGTCAATATGAAATAAACTAAAAATTACATTCATACTTCAAAAAGCGCATACACCGAGACAAATCAAAATAGGACCAAATTTTTTCACACAAACACAAGTCGTGTTCATCCTGTTGTAGATTAAATTTCTCTATTTAATATTAAAATTTATCAAAAAATAATACAAAATAAAGTCATTCAAAAGCTTTTTTAAAAACAATGTTTATAGTGACCATTATTATTTCTACAGAACTCATCAGAAAGTAAAATGTAGAAAGTAGATATATTATTCGATGTAGTCATTTCTTTTTTAAAGTTATGTTTAAACAAAATGGCAGTTAATAAAAGTTAATGTAGGAGGTTTCTAAATATATTACATCAATGCAACAATTCTTAAATTTTTACAATCTTTTATTACAAAAAACTAAAATATAAATTAATTAAAATTTCTATAATTTTTTTCCCATCTTTCCGGTAACATGCAAATATTACATAAAAAAAGATCGTTTTTTAAGAAAAGTCCTTAAGGCTCCCGACTCTTCAGCCGAGAACTCCGCATTGACGGTAGCGACATTCCGTCGCGGACAAAATTAGAACTAATACACGTAAAACGTGACAGATTGACGATGAGATATTGTCGTGCATGTCATTTTGTTATTATGTGTTTCATTGTGAAAATGACTTGTCTCGTATTTACTAAATGCGTAAAAATGGACTGCGAGTAAAGTTTCTTTGAATTTTATACATAAAAGTACATTTTTCACTTCTTTCAATAGCTATCCGTGTTTTCCTGTCTGAATGGGCGTCACTTTACGTGCTTTTTACGACTACTGACTGCTAAGCGAAAAAAGGATAATCATTACCGATATTTAGAAGTGTTTTAAAGTCATCTGATTAATCTGTTTTATCCAAATTGGCTTTATTTACAAATGGCATATTTGACAAAATTATGTGACCGTGTTTTTCTGTTTCAATAGCTTCACTTTACATGCTTTTTACAACTATTTACTGAATGTAAGGCAGAAGAAAGATAGTCGTGACCAATATTTAGAAGTGTTTTAAAGCCATCTGCCTAGTCTGTTTTGTCAAAATTGGTTTTATTTACAAATGGCATGTTTGACAAAATTACGTGTCATTTCACGCAATTTCTCGCTTCTGACGTCACGACTTCAATATGACCACGGCGAGTACTCAGGAGCCTTAAGTATGCCACATTCCCTACTCTCCCCCACATACATTTTTTATTAATACAATATACTTTGTTTTCAAATTTTTCTTTTTCTTTATTCTTATTAAGCCTCTTGCCTATAATGATTTGGAATATTCTTGATAAGAATTCCACGTCATAATAATCATTTTTTGAATAAATTTCAACTCTAAACCACCTGCAGTTTGGACTACATTATATATTCTTACAATAATTGATCTATTGGATTTTCTATTTCAATCTTCTTATTTATTAAAAACTCTCTACAAGTGCATTTCTGTAACTAAAAATTAATATTTTCTTCATAAATATCTCAGATTATTGGAAAAAGACTTATCATTAAGAAACAGCTCTATAAAAATGATAAATTCTTTGACTCTCTCTTGTATTCCTTCAAAAATCTTAAATTGTTTTTCAATTTTATTACATTCCTTATTTGTCTGTACATTACAGGTAATTAGCCAATTAGTTTTAAGAAATAATTTTAAAGCTAAATCTAACTGCTTTAAAGAAAAACTAGATTTTCCTAAAAAAATAGGATCACCAAAATTTATCAATTTACATAATGTGTATTTAAGACATTTTTCCCAAAATTATAAAAAAATAATCTTTAACTCTTAAACACATATTGAAAATTCCCCTAGAATTTCGATCACTTACTGTGTGAAGACAAAATGAGAAAAAATTCGAACTAGGTAAAAAAAGTTTGAAGTCTCCTCTATCGACTGCTATGATTGACCAACTTCATTGCTAAAATAAAATGACACGAAAATAAAGTTTTTTTCGGAAAAGTCTCCCAGATCCACTTGAGCGTTTAAGGGTTAACATTAATTTATATTCATTTTAAAATTTAAAAAATTTTTAATTTTGAAAAGCCTTTTACTTTGTGCACCTCAGCGTCAACTGATTACGTAACTTCATATGTTAAAAAAAAAAACAAAACATCATTATTATTATTACTACCGAGATCAATTTTTTCAATTTTTTTTATATTTTCAAACTTTACTTTTGACGAACATTGTTACAAGCGCTTGCATTATACTTGTTAGACAGGAATACAAAAAGATATTGATTTATTTACTTGGAATTTAATCAAGAATGGTTCCAAAATATTAAAATTATAAGAAAAATAGCAATTTAGGATTTATCAATTGATTATTATTCATAGCATCAAGCATTAGGCGTACAACTTAATTCTCAACTTTTAATCAATTAAAATGCTCATTCAAATTGAAATCTCTTTTCCACAATTTGATTTAAAACATTACCAATCAGTTTTAAAACAAAATGTAATAGTTGTCGGTAATGCCAATATAATCTCAAAACACAGTAGTGAAAGTGACGGTGTTCAAAAAGCATTTCATCCGTTTTGCATTTCAACTGAAGAAAAATGCTAGCGAGATTAAGGAAATTATTTTCTTGATCTTAGGTAAAGTGTCTTAAAGCACATGTAAAAAGTAATTTTAAAAGTTTCAGGATTGTAATTTCAATCTTCAAGATGAAGAACACCCTAAACAACCAAAAAAATAACAAAAAATTGTAACAGCTTTTAGAAGAAAATACTTATTAGACTTGATCAAAGCTTACAAATGTACTTGCAATGCAGTGATCCATTTCGAAACATTGACATAAGCTTGGTAGAATTCAAAAAGTGGGCCGTTGAGTTCCGTATGCGTTCAGTTCTAAAAACAAAGAAAGACCTCGACACGGTTGTCTCTACTATCACGATTCAAGAAAGACTTTGTACAAAATTGTGATTGGTGATGAAAGATGAGTACTCTATAGTCACTATTCATAGTTGATTTTTATATTTAAAACCTTAAATACCATCTTAATATTACCATCAACCAATTAGAGAAGCATATTAGCATCTTAAGACATTACTTAAGACGATTTTAAAATAAAAAATAACTACAAATACCGGCCTATTAAAAAAAAAAAAAAAAAAAAAAAAAAAGGGTGGGTTGTCCAGGTGAGCTACTGACCACTAAGGCAAAATAAAACATTCACGAAAAAAAATGTGTATTTGGTGGAACAAAAAAAAAAATTTACTATAAAATTACTCAAATCTGGCGAAACAGTCACTTCTGAGTATTACCAGCAGCAATTGATTAGATTCAGTGACGCACTTAAAGAAAAGACCTTTTACTGGCGCTGGAAGGTGATTTTGCTTTACGAAAATATGCGACCGTACATGACGAAAACAACTTTAGAATCCAAACCATAGCGGATTACATCTCTTTCGATTCATGCAACATCACCGAATTGATTTTCACTTCAAGACCTGTGTGAAATTAGTACCCCTATGTTGAAAAAATGCCAAATTTTTTTTGTAAACGTTTACCACCTATTATTTGCCCGCAAATGTCCTGTTGGAATTTTTGTTTCTCTCCTTTCCAGTTCAAAAGTTATAAGCAAATCAATGTTGGGGTGCTAACTTCATACTGGTACTTCAATGTTGAAAAGTACTAAATTACATGCCTCGGTGATCAAAGTGATAGGACGCCCGCATTCGAGAAATCCAGGTTTGCACCCTGGCTAAAGTATTATTTTTTTCGCAATAAAATACTTCAGTTTTTTTCGGGGAGAGGGAGATATTATATATGCTTCTAAAAGCATTAATATTACTATTCCGGTTTCATGACTGTGTTTCAAATTCGACGAATATGCAGCGCACCATTTAAGTTAAAAATTGTAAAAATTAAAAAATATATATATATTTAGCACCAAAAATCGCTGTTACTGACATAGGCCTTCCAGTCTTGTTTTAATTTAATATAAGTCCAATATAATATATTAATTACTAAGTTTCCTTTTTGCAAACGTTTGCCCCGGTGGAATTTTTGTTTGCTCTTAATTTAAAAGTCGCACTCAATTAAATTTGAATGATCTTTACTGTAGTCCACAATAATTGTTTACTCATTCACAAAAAAAATTTCTAAAGTCAAGTAGAATTTAAAAATAACTTCTTCAAATTACTTTTTGTTCAGTAACTATAATTTAACTTTGGTTCTTTCTTTCTATTTTCTTTCTAAATTAACTTGCAAGGTGTCTCCATATATAATAGGTCAACTTGCATCAAGTGTCTCCCTTTGATTTTAACAAACTTTAGATATATTAAATTATAAATAAAGACGTACTTTTTTTTTAAGTTACACGTTAAGGAGATAAAAAAAGAACCATTTTCGTTTTAAACGAAAATTATCAAAATTATAAACAATAGAAAATATTTAAATTTTGAAAATAAAAGTTGAATGGTTTTAAGAATTCTGTACAACAGTATTTCTTTATTTTCATTAAAAATATTTTTCTCAATTCTTGTTTTAAAATTTATTTATTATAAAATGCTGTTTATTATTTTGATGTATCTTTTCTAAAAAAAAGTATGTAAAAAAATATATCAAATGTATATCAAAATATATCAAAATTATTGTTGTTAAATCAATCGGTATCGCTTTTCCGCGTTGCCGATTAATTCTTTCGTTGCGCTAACTTCGTGAATGGCTGTCATCGTGGAAATCGTGTATTAACTTTATGGATTGAGGGGTTAACAGTGTAATATTAAATTTGTAATTTATGTGAAATTATGCAACATCAAAAGCTATATAGGTGCACGCCTGTTTTGTTTAATATATGGGCCATTCCACGTGAAAGGGGTCCACCTAAAAATAAACTGTTTGGGATTTTTAAAATGATAATGAAAACATGTTAGTGGATATATTGTATAAGGTTAATGATAACAAAAAAAAAAAAAAAAAAAAAAATGATTATATGATTTGCATCAAAAATATTGAAAGCTATCGTTTAAATTAAAAAAAAAAGAAAGAAAATTTTTTTCTTTTTTTAACATTTGTAGCTAAAATTTAAAATAATTTTTTTAGGATTTTTCCCGTACTTTCAAAAATATTAATTTTAGTGGGAAAAATTTAATAGTATTAAAAAAAATTAATTTTTTAGATTTAAATAAAAAAATGAACAATTTTCTCTTTTTTTTATAAATCTGGAAAAATTCTCAAAAATACTTTAATACATGTAGAATATCGCATCATAAAGCAAATTTTGGGATCGCATTGGGATTCTCTCAAAAATATTTTTACCAATACAAAATTATAATTTCAACCAAAAGCTGAATAATATCAATTTTTATTGGCCAGTTATTTACTATTACGTAAATAATATATTTTTAACAAATAACTATAAGATAAAAAATAATTGTGAAATCTGCGTTTTATATTATTCAGTCTTAGAAATAAAACTTGAAGATTATGTAGAAAAATAGTCAGTAGATAAAATATTATTCTTTCATACGAGTAAACATCATTTTTGTAGAATAGTTTTATGCAATAGAAACACGTTTTTCGCGTTCTCCCAGGAACATGGGCGTAAATGGGCAATCTTAAATGGACAACATTTCCGTAAGGCGTGCATGCGCACTTTTATGAACGTTTCTTGACGCATGCGCTAAGCGTAGGGTCAAAATGCATGAACAAAGACAGTACAATTATCTCTTATAACCTTTAACAGAAACAGGCAGTGACAGAAAAACGCCATGCGCTTGTTTTGTTTGGAATGCCGCGAAAAACGTACTTTCATTGCATAAAGTACCATATACAACACAGAGCCAAGCACCGGTCTCGACTTCGGACGCTGTTTTCAGCACTCGGCTGCGCTACGCGCGCTTCGAGACCGGCAAAGCTTGGCTCCTTGTTGCACAATATACTGTTTGAGAAAAAAAATGTGGGGCATTACTTTTTGGGCAACCCGTATCATCCTGAAACTTGTAAAATTATTTTTACAAATGCTATAGCATTTTCACCTAAGGCCAAATAAATCATTTTCATAGTCTCGCTGGCATTTTTCTTTAGATAAAATGCGTAAAAAAGACCATGTCTCAGATGCTACCTTTCAAACAACATCGCTCTTACTAATATTTTTTGAAGTTATATCAGCAGCACCGTCAAGCATTATTCCTCGCTTTGAATTTAAAGGGTAATGTTTTAAAAACGACTATATGGTGGCAAAAACATTTAAATTTGAGGTGTTGTAATTAATTAAATGTAGGAGTTGAGAATTAAGTTATATTCTAATAATTTTGTCAGAAAGTAAATTAAACTTTTTATTCGGTTATACACATTCCAAGTTATGCAAAGTTATTCAATAGTATATTTTGTTGATGTAGTCAGAAGTGTGTTGATGGTATAGGGCATATCAAATTTTTCATATAAAAATATTTATCGATTGTGTCACTCTAGAGGTATTTAGAAATATTAGAAATATTTTATCTTTGTTGTTTAACAAATGTTAAATAAGGATAAAATACACTCGGATGCACCTAGACGCACTCATGCGATATTTTTACACACTGCTTTTCTAACCGATAATTCACAAGATATGTACCATACCCAAGCAGAACGAGTGGCAATAACGTAAAAATGATAATAAAGTGAATTGTGATTAATCAAAAAATGATTTTACTAATCATTTTGTGGTTATTTTGATGACGTAATGATTTTTGTTATGCTTGGAATAAATTTGTAGTGTCGACAGTAGGTAAATTACGTGTAAATGTTTGCATTTCGCAATATTTTATTATTTTCCATAATTAAAAATATAAAAGTTTAAAAGATTGTTTTATAAAAATTGCCTTTTTGGCTCTTTATATCTTGTAATTAAAATATGTATATCAGTATTTATCTTGAACTTTGCGATTACATTATGGATCTAACAATTTACTTTAATAAAATATAATTTTGTAACAAAACATCGAATTTTTTTAAACAAAATCTTTTTAATTTTTTAAACTTATTTTTGTAATGACTTGTATTACCATCCCTTTCTCTTCCATCCATCACGTTGTGTCATCATATTTTTCGTAAATCACGTCCTAAGTAATAAATATTTCACAACTTTAAGTCTAAAATTTATTGAACAGTTCGATGAATAATATAACTGTTAAAATTTCAAAATATTAATTAACAAGTCATTAAATAAAATGTAAATGGATGCCTATAATACCATCTCTTCTACTATTAACAATTCTATTTTTCTTGGTCTGAAAATATTATTTCCTATCTAACATTAATTCCTCTCAACTCATAAAAATTATTATTAAATAATATATTCTTATTTTGTTTACGCTATATTTTTATTTTTTTTTTAAATATTATTACTTTCTATTCAATATTTTTTCTCTCAATTTATGAAAATTATTGAACTATATATTTTTCTTAATAAAAATACAAAATTTAAAACAAAATTTAAAATAAAAATACAAAATTAAAAAAATTAAAAACAAATACAACTTTAAGGCTCTTATGAATAATAATTCAAATAAAACAAGACGAGCTAAGAAGCCGTGCTGGGTGTTGTGTGCCAAAAACAAATGCCAAATAAATGTAAACGTTTCGACCTTTAATCAACGGTCTTCCTCAGTACAAGAACTTAGATTCAAATGTGAAAATGCGACATCCGCTTACAAAAATCGTGATGTTGGAAACGCCGTAGTCATCTAAATGATAATCTCGAGAACCGTGAATAGATATCGTTTTCGGAACAAGATCTTCCAAAAACTACATCTTGCAAGAGGTTACTTAGAATGTCACAACACAAAATTTAAAATTCTAAATACAAAATTTTTCATGTAAACATATTGTGTTTAACACTGTATAACGCTTCTCATTCCAATGTTTAATATTTCAAAAATAAAGATGTTCTCAAACCAAGAATATCCTGTTTCTATACGTATACACATTGATCTATGTATTAATATTTAAAATCCATTTTTAATATAGATATGGAAATACCTCCGTTAGACCCTTATCTCTCTCCGAAATCATGAAGACCCAATCATTCAGTGATGGAGAAATTATGCATTTCATTGTCTGCATTTCTCTTGTCCAATCACCATTCGTTGCATTAACAGTTATGTTATAACCAAAAAAGAGTTTCTCTCTTTTTAATTCCCGCGCGGGGATTTCGAGCAGCTTATTATCCAACTGCAAGTTCCACTCGGCTAATTCCTGCACAATAGCAGGTTGGTTTTGAAGTCTATTATTGAAACTCATCAATTTTTCAATGCGTCTTGTGGGATTAAGACGCGTCTCAGCAGCTAGACTCGACATGAGTTTAAAGTTTTCTCTCATGGCATCAGTCAGACCTGTAAATAATAGTAAAATTAAGCAGAAAATACGAATTTCATAAATACTTGTAATAACATTTGTTTGCTATTAAATTTAAAGACAATGTATAAAAATAAAAAATAATGGAAAAAAAATTTTGCAAAAGTCAATAAAACAATAATACAAAGCACCTGTTGTACGACATAATTCGGGCACCAAAAAAACGCGCTCTCCCTCTCCAGCTTGTCTATCCCTTGTTTTGGATCTCGTCACCAACATTGGCTGCCTTGGATTCGAAATCCTGATGTCGTATCTTTTTTTGTAGTAGTTTGTATACGTTATTCTCTCACCGTTTTTCAAGGTAAATGTGTCATTAGGAGTCGTTGAGTAATCTACGTCTTCAATACGGTACGTATTATTGTTGTAATCAGTAAGGACTACCGTGCCAATCACCTGGTTAGAGAAAGCTCTCTGCACACACACACACACATACACATTCAACATATGCAACATAACCGAGAAAACAAGAATATACTTATATACAAATAATTAATAAAATTAAAAGTAAAATAAAATATATAAATAATTTCGCTTAAAGCTCTTATTTCCTGAAAAGATACATTGTATAGTGTAAGAAAAATTCGCATGATTCCTTTGTTAATTCAAGTATTAATGTTCAAAATAAGTCAATTCAAGTATATATACAGAAAAAAAATTTCTCTTAAAATTTGTCCTCAAACCATGGTAGTCGTAAGATAACGCGGAATTAAAAAAATTTTACTATAATTTTAACAAAATATAACTAAACTTTACTAGTATATTACAAGAAAGTCTATTTTCGTTAAGGACTTTCAGAGTTATAACGCTTGAAAATTACAGTATACCGTAGCTTTCAAACCTCACAACTCGGAAGGTACTTAACGAAAATAAACTTTCTTGTGGTGTGGAAAGGTCTCGAGATAAACTACAAAAATATGTAAATAAAAAGTAGACAGTCCCATTTAAAAAATTAAAGGTGTCCTTCAAGCAACTATTAATGACACCATCTTAGGACCCCCTTGAAACCATACAACTTTTGTCTGAAACATTTTTACTGAAAATGCTTCATTGAAGAATTATCGAAGTGCGTTTTTAAAATAGGATACCCTGTGTGTGCGTGTGTGTATGTATAGAAAAATTTTTCAGAGTCAATATTGTACCACAAATATTAATTTTGAAAATAAATTCTATAAAAAAAAGCTCTCTATATGACTAAAATAAGAAAACCAATATATTTCAAGATCTATCATCTTAAAAAAAAGAAAAGGAAGGAATCAAGTATCTTTTCATTCATATTTCTCTTAGACGAATACTGGAGTCGATAGTTTTATATAGAAAATAACAATTCATTTAATGCGTTTACACATATATAATTTACAATGCACATACGCACCTACAATTTACAAAACATCAAAACATCACCGCGTACTACTGTATCAATATTGCACGCATATGTATATTTGCATAGTAAATGTACAAGTGAATACAACACACCAATAAAATTTTATTACATCTGGTGACTAGAGACAGTTAGGTTCCTATTGTTAATGTTCTCAAACTTAATGTTCAGCATACAAAAAACTCAAATTGTTCAAATGTTGGACAGCGATGAGAAAATTCAGACTTTTTTGCCACAAGATTATAACAATTTAAGTTTTCAATATGTTAAACATTAAATTTGGGAACATTAAGTTTTGTATAGTACTTCACGAAGTGAAACTGAAACTGAAACGTCCATATGCATATGAAAATATAATACATTTTTTAACTAAACTAAATTTTTTTGCACAGATTATCGCATGTGAAACTCTAATTAATTAATGAACAAAATTTTAACCAAAAAAATTAAAAAATTATTTTTTTATAACATTGATAAACATTGATCACAAGATGCTATGCATAAATGGTAATAACATAAATTTATATCAAAACTGCAAAATTCAAAACTTCTATTCTTACCTGAAATTTTAAATAAAATTTTTAAAAAATCTAAAAATTCTTAGGAAATTCTTATACAAGGATATAGCCGAATTTGTATATAAAATCTGCCCCCACTCCAGAATAAATTTACCATACATCAATCTTTAGCCCTCAAGAAAAGAACAATTTTCACCAAGTTTTAACCCGCTATTCCGATTATGACAAATAAAAACATAATTATTTAATTATTTTTTTATTCACAAAAAATTCTAAAAAAATCAGTGATGTTTCACTTATTAAAATACATATCCAGAAATTTAAAATTGTTAATTTCTAAGTGAAATTATTAAAGTAACTGATTTCATTTTTTTTGTTACAACATTCTTTCTAACATTATTTACCTCAATTTTTTTCAGATTTTTTAAAAATAATCGTCAATATTGAAATATTAAAAATATAATTTTTTAAGTTTTTACATAAAAGATTAATTTAATATTATTTATAAACTTTCTAATATGCTATTTTATGTATTTAATTATTAATTGTATACTTCAATAACTTAAATTTTGTTCATATAAAAAGATAATATAATAGTCTTCTTTTGTTGAAATTTTTGCATTGAGGAAATACTTCTCATATGAAATTGCTTATTATACCTTTTTTTAAAGGCTTATAATTTAGTTAATTTATACCATTAACACCTAATTTTATATCTAAATTATAATAAATAATTTAAGTTTCATTGCCAAAAGTTAGCAATCGATAATAATTATGTTTATGACATTTTTTATCAAAATAGTCAATTTTGCTAATTCGAAAAAAAGTTCCTAAGATACAAAGGTTTTTTATATGAAATGAGTTATCGATTTGGACCTCACTAACAAGGGGAAAACCAGGTGAGAAACCCTGGAATTTTGATCCCAATTTTGTTAGTTATTCTGGAGACAAAAAAAAAGTTTATGTCTCCCGGCGTTTTATCGAATAAGCCTTAGTTTCGAAATAATAAATTTGTAAAAATTGGCCATACCGCGGCGCGCCATATGAGCCTTCCCGGTAACTGTTCTCGCAACCAGTGCAGTAGACTCCGTGCGTTAGGTGCTTGCTTCACAATCGTAAGATCCAGGTTCGCTCCCGGATGTGTGGAATATTTTTTTTTTTAATAAATGTATTTATTTATCTTGATGATATTAATATAGTGCAAAATTTCTAAAATAGAAAATTTAATATCTTTTTCTAAACTTCAATTTAAATTTAATTTGAAGGGAATTTGAATTCAAGTAATAATATTTGAAATAATAAATAGGTAATAATAATAATAATATATAAGTTATTTGAAATGGACAACATATAAAGGCAACGTATCTAAAATTTCAAATTGTTTAAATTAAAATTTAATTGAAAATAATATTAACAGTATTTAAAAATTCTAATAATTAATCGTAAAAGAAGAATAATAAACAAACATCTGATTGTGAATGTGAATGTAAATATTTTTATTACAAAAGTTAATTATTTAAGTATTGCAGATTTTACTTATATATTATTATTTTTACCTATTTATTATTTTAAATATTACTACTTGAATTCAAATTCCCTTCAAATTAAATTTAAATTGAAGTTTAGAAAATGATATTAAATAAAATTTTCAATTTTAAAAATTTGCATACTATATTAATATCATCAAAATACATAAAAAAAAAAAAAAAAAAAAAAAAAAAAAAAAAAAAAAGGGAACCCGCATCCGGGAGCGAACCCGGATCTTACGATTGCGAAGCAAGCACCCAACGCACGGAGCCAACTGCACTGGTTGCGAGAATAGTTACCGGGAAGGCTCATATGGCGCGCCGCGGTATGGGCAATTTTCACAAATTTATTATTTCGAAACTAAGGCCTATTCGATGAAACGCCGGAGACGTAAACTTTTTTTTCGTCTCCAAAATAACTAAAAAAATTGGGATCAAAATCCCAGGGTCTCTCACCTAGTCCCCCCCTTGTAAGTTTAAATTAGGCTCTAGACTCAAAATCTAGTTGACCACTCAAATAGCTCTTTCAATATTCAAAAACTTTTTATGTAACGTTTTTCTCCAAAATCTATTTTCTTCGAAATATTTTAAATTATCAGTGCTAATGTTGAGAACCATAAATTTCAAGCTTCATAATTTAAAAGTTCTCAATAAAAAAACTTTATTACAGCATTTTGGAAAGCTCTCGAAGTCAGAATGTGCAATAACAAATATGGATTTTTAGTGTCTATTAATAGGTCCATGTTTTACAGTTTCATGATCATCAAATCTAATACTTATAATTAAGCAAATTATTACATTCCATACTTTTCTATTAATGCAACTTTATCACTACATGCAGAATTTATTACTAAATATTTATTTACTTTATAATAAACAAGAATTAAAGACTCGTCTCAATAAATCTTGAGAACATTCAATTTCAAAAATATTTTACTTCAACGACTGCACGCATGATCTAATGATTTTTCTAGAAATTAAATTTCATTCCAAGCGTAATAAGTTTATGATGACACCAATCACATGTGTTTATTAATGTAGCAGAAACCTCATTATCTTATATTAGGAACCTGTCCTATAATAAGCGACTTTATCCTATAACCAATGCAAAAGTATCAGCAAAAAAAAACTTATATTACCTTTTTATCTAAACAAAATTTAAGTAATTAAAGTGTAACAAACCGCCTTCCGACCCCCCCCCCGGACCGCCTAATCGTCCAAGCCGTCCGGCCAAACATCCGCCGGACGGCAATTATCGGCGCATGGCGCCTAGTAAAACACGACATCGGAAGGAACGAGCGATCGCTCCCGCGCTTTCGTCTCCGCGCGCACGCGCTCTCGTTCCCGCGCAGTCCGTAGCCACGCTCTACGTGTGTAGCCCGAAGCGAGAGACCCGAGATTGAGTGGCGGGGATGCTGCCGCCGGATCGCTCCGCCGTAACACGCCGCACATCCTCTCACCTCGATTTTCGGGTATATAAGGCAGCGTTCGCCGGAGGCAGGGACCTTATCCGTTTCTGGCCGGTCCGCCGACTAGAAGCTCCTAGGTTGCTACTGAGATCGAGCACCTCGGTCTCCGCTAAGCCACTTAGCTCGCAACCGATTCCGACTCCGCTTCCCGACTCGTCAAACCGGGCTCAAGAAAAACTTGGGCCCTGTCAAGACACTTGACGAAAAGGCGACTTCCATCCTCTAAGCCTCCCGAGTCCGACGCCACCTCACGTACGGTGCTCCGTGCCTCCACCAAGCGCACTTGGCGTGAGGGAGTGTCTTCCGGCAATCACTAGCGGAATTAACCGCCTCGCAACGGGCCGCGCGAAAAACCGAAGTCAACACACGGATCCGTGTACGCGCCGCGCTCCGCTTTCCGCACAACACACCGCGTCTCACACTGATTTCACGGCCACAATAACAACCCAGTAAACATTTCGCAGCATTAATGTCTTCGAGACATCTAAAAGACATCTTAAAGACATCTTGGAAAAGATGTCTTGAAAAAAGACATCTTCAAGACATCTAAAAGATGTCTTAAACAAAACATCTTGAAGACTTCTTTAAATAATGTCTAAAAGATATCTTCAAGACATCTCGTAAAAGACATCTTTCATACATCTCTAAAAAATGTCTTAAAGATATCTTTAAGGCTCCTGACTCCTCAGGCGAGAACTCCGCGTTGACGGTAGCGACATTTCGTCGCGGACAAAATTAGAACTAATACACGTGAAACGTGACAGATTGACGATGAAATGTTATCGTGCATGTCATTTTGTTATTATGTGTTTCATTGTGAAAACATGACTTGTCTCGTATTTACCAAATTCGTAAAAATGGACCGCGAGTAAAGTTTCTTTGAATTTTATACATAAAAGTACATTTTTCACTCCTTTTAATAGCTATCCGTGTGTTTTCCTGTCTAAGTAGACGTCACTTTACGTGCTTTTTACGACTATTTACTGACTGCTAGGCAAAAAAAGGATAGTCGTGACCGATATTTAGAAGTGTTTTAAAGCCATCTGATTAGTCTGTTTTATCCAAATTGGCATTATTTAGAAATAGCACGTCGGACAAAATTACGTGCCCATGTGTTTTCCTGTTTCAATTGCTTCACTTTACATGCTTTTTACAACTATTTACTGATTGTTAGGCGGAAAAAGGATAGTCGTGACCGATATTTAAAAGTGTTTTAAAGTCATCTGCTTAGTTTGTTTTATCCAAATTGGCTTTATTTACAAATGGCATGTCGGACAAAATTACGTGTCATTTCACGCAATTTCTCGCTTCTGACGTCACGACTTCAATATGGCCGCGGCGAGTACTCAGGAGCCTTAAGAGATCTCGTAAAAGACATCTTCCACTTGCGCACGCGCACGGTAACGGCCAATCAGACTTAGACACACTTTACCTCGTCGCAACATTCCGCAGTATTAGCTTCCCCCCGCATCGTAATGCTCTCTGTCCCTATATTTCTATGTCCATGGTGAGAATTATAACCTAACGTTGTTCCGTAGCCGTCATTGACGTCGTTGTTGACTCTGGTTGAATCTGCTGTGAAGTCCGTTGATCCGTTTGGGGCAACAAACGTATGTGGACGCGTTTATTGTTTATCCGTTACAAGTACTAAAAATTAACTAAGTGAACTGTGCTAATCAAGTTTAAGAGCAACTTAATTATATTAACCTCATCAAAGGTCAGTAAATTGGTTTATCATGAAATGTAATAATGCTTAAGCTCATTACAAAATGTCAATATTAATAAAAATAAGGCTAATATATTAACGAGTCTAATTTCTGATTGAGGAACATATATAAAATTCGTTTGCTTTGGATTTTGTTGCTGTGCTTTTATTTGTATTCCTATTACTGTTGTTTGACATTTTGCAAAGGTTGAACTTCAAACAAAACAAATATGTGGTTTTGGTGTGATATTCTAAAGCTTCTTTTATATATTTTCCGTTTTATATGCATGATACGCATGTATCATTTTATCCTTGTTAAGTTCCTTGAATTTCAAATAGGATGAAATAATGAGTCATCTTACATAAAACAGAATAATAGACTAATCTTAACAGATTTCATCAATAAAAATATTGACATTTTTGATGCTTTAATAACTATATATATATACATGCATATATATATATAGTTCTTAAAATAAATAAAACTACAAAAATTATATGGAATTTTCTGAATAAGATTCATATAGAATTTGTTAAATATAAACTACATACATTTTTTATTGATATTTTTAATAGGAAGTTAAATAATTACGTCACAAAGGTTTAACTTTTATCTGAAGATTTTACTTTGTAATGTAATGTAAAAATTAAACCATGAAAATGTTTTACTTTATATAGTATTATATTTTTATCGGTATTAATTTACTATTTACTTTAAACAAAATTAACATCTGTAAAGTTCGTTTTTATGCTAATACAATTCTGTGATTGGTTTATTTTACAACTATTCATCAAAACGATCTTAAATATAATATAACAACGAACTATGAATATTGATTGAATAATGAAGATTAAAAATTATATTATAAATTAAAAAGTATGAATATTGATTGAATAATGAAGATTAATAATTATATTATAAATTAAAAAGTAACAATGAAAATAACTATTAAATTCGTTACTGTTACTAGACTGTAGCTACGTTATCGTTACAGTTACAAAAAATAAAAATTAACGCCGTTACTAATTTGTTACCAAAAAAAGTAACTATAACAGTAATGCCGTTATAAATAACTCGTTACTGCCAATCCCTGCTTACAACATATGAAAAATTTCAATTTTTTGAAAGGCTTTTTGAACATTTTATATATTTATGTATACAATAAATGCAATTTTCTATTTTTATTGATTTCATATTAATACTTAATCTTTTTATAGGTGTAGTTAATGCTAAAGATAATGGAAAAATTAATAGTATCGCAGAGATTAAGAAACACATTACAAGATGGTTTCAACATGCTGGTGATAAGATGCGATATTGCTTAAAAAAACAAGCCAACAATCTATAACATATGATTAATATTTTTATATACAGATTTTTATCTTTTTTTGTTTATTGTACAGTGTTACTGTTATGTGATAAGATGCGGTATTACTAAAAAAAAAGCACAATAACTAATGACACAACTAATATTTTTATATAATATTTTTATATATGTATTTTTTTGTTTATTGTGCAATGTTACTGTGATGTATGTACTGTTATGTATTCTACGATAGTACAATAAGTATTTTCAAAAATGACAATAATTCTGACTGAGTAATATTTTAAGATATAGTCATTTTTATTTTTAGTTCATTGTGCAATATTAATTTTATACGCTATATTTATATGTAAAAGTTCAATTATGTATTTATAAAATACCGAGTCAATAATTCTAAGTAACATTTTGATATATAAATATATTTTTAGTTTATCCAGTTTATTGATTTAAAATATGTATAATGAATTCTATTAAAATTATATTTACGACAAAATTTATTATCTCTTTAATTTAATGCAAATTCCTTATACAAATTAATTATGGCGTGACAAAAAAAATATTAATGTCATTAATTACTGTAAGGAGAAAAAACTATAATAAGTAATTACTACTAAAATAATTACGTACGTCTATATAATATAAGTGATTATTATGATCTAACAGTTTTATTGTCTTACAAACAGTTTCTTTGTGTCCAAAACGTGTTTTATATCCGATGTATGCTTAGGTTTAGATTCTATTATAAATTGGTGTAGTAAAGTTTAAATAAGCCTGTAGACCATGGGATGATTACAATCAAATGTGAGAAGAATAATTGACTATAATAATTGATCAATCAACTTTTTAAGGCTTAAGGCTTACTGCATTATCAAAGCTGGGCAAAAAGTAATTCAAGTACAAAATACAAAATATTGGCAATCTTAATATTTAAATTATAAAATACAAAATATTGGAAATCTTTTAATTTGAAATACAAAGTACAACTTATATTTTGTATTTTAAATCAATATTGCCAGTATTTTGTATTGTAATTCAAATACTAATATAAGTAATAAATAAACTAATATAACTAATATTTTGTACTTTGTATTTGAAATACACTCAGCCCTACAAAATATCTTCAAGGCGTCTTTTAAAGATATCTTAAAGAGATCTAAAAGATATCTTCAAGACATCTTTAAAATATCATAAAGATATCTTAAAGATATCTTCAAGATGTCTTTAAGACATCGTAAAGAAGTCTTAAAAATATCTTCAAGATGTCTTTTAGATATCTCAAGATATCAAAAAGATGTCTAAAACTGTTGCGTAAGAGTTCTAAAAGACTTCTAAAAGATGTCTTTACGACAATTATTAAGATATCTTGCAAGACATGCAAGACATCTTTAAGAAGTCTTTATGATGTCTTTTTGTCTATATGGAAAGGTCGCCGGGGTTCTGAGAAAAGAACCCAACGCCGTTCCGCGAACCGCGCAGCAGGTGCGCTATATAAATAGCCTGTAAATAGATTTCCGTACCACGTTCACCGATCATGTAAATAGATTTCCGAAGTTCATTGTTACGTCCGTCCGCGCTTTTTTATTACTAGTTAAGCTCCGCGTTTTGATTACCACCCGATCGCGTCTTCGGATTTTTGGATTGTCTCACCGCCGACAGTACTGCGTACTACCGACCATATATGTACGAGACTTATGTAGGTCTCACCGTGTCTTAGGTTCTGAACAAACGTTTTGTTTCATATCAACCTAAAACAACGTCTAGTTCCTCCAGGCGACCTTTCGCGCCCGTTCCCGTACCGCCAACCGTCCGCGCGCGAAGTACGGTCGTTACAAAAGTATATAATTAATAATTAGACACATAGCATATTAAAAAGTTCATAGATTAGAACACATAGCATATTAAAAAGTTCATAGGTTAAATATTAATCTTCAACGTAAAAACTTGAAAAAAATATTTTCAATATTTTAACATTGACGCTTATTTTTAAAAAAATCTGAAAAAATTTGAGATAAACAATGTTGGAAAGATGTAACAAAAAAATAAATAAATAAAATCAACCACTAAATAATTTCACTTAAAAATTGATAATTTTAAATTTCTTGAATTTAAAATTCAAACTTTTATCTTAAAAATCTCCAAAAATTTCTGAACATATATCTTAATAACTAAAATATCACTGATTTTTTTCAGAACTTTTTGTGAATAAAAATAAGAAAAAAATATAATTGCATAATTGTGCTTTTATTTGTCACTATCGCAATAGCAAGAATAACAGGTTAAAACTTGGTGAAAATTGTTCTTTCCTAGAGAGCTACAGATTGATGTATGGTAAATCTATTTTGGGGTAGGGGCAGATTTCATATACAAATCCGGCTATGTATTTAAACATCATCCCTTTGTATTTAACACCGTCTTGGCTGGGGGGGGGGGAAACTACATAATTAGTGATCTTAGAATTATGTAGTTTGTATTTATTATTACTAATTTTTTAATAAAAACTCGCAAATCATAGAAAATGTACATAAATGTACATGTCATTATTTATTGCTAACCAATTACCGATATTTGTATTTAAAAAAATGCTTAAAGAAACAATTTTGTCACAGAAAAAGAGAATTTAAGTTGAAAAGTAAAATTCCAACATATTCTCCAAGTATCAATAAAATCCATGACGAGTAAAAAGAAAAGAATTTCTTTGAAAATTTCAGATTTTCCCGATTTTTTCGGATAAACCCTGTATGGTAACTATTACGAATTGCGTATCTAGTTTAAATTCGTAAATCTAGTTTGAATGTATACATTACGAAACTCTGCACTAAAGTCACATTTCTTTCAAACTTATATAAATCACATCCCATTTTTTAAATAAACATCTGTAACTCATCTAGCTTTAGAAATGAAAAAACAGGATAGATAAATTGATTATTTACATCGCTTTAATTCTCCTACTTTGTAATTTTTTATTGTATGTAATTTTGTAAATTAATTGCTTAGAATTCATTAAATTTTCACAAAATTTTAATCAAAATTTCCGATAAAATTAGAAAATTATTTAATGCAGTCTTAAAATAAATTTATATATAATAAAGATTTCAATATTATCATTAAGTCAGTGATCCAAAAAAAGTAAAGCAGTGACAAAAAGTTACTTTTCTAGCATAAAATAGTAACCAAAATAATACTTTCTTTTTCAAGTTTTTAAAGTGATTAAAACCATTTAAGAAAAACTACTTTTATTTACTACGATTTACTTTGGATTAGCCTAACAGATAACATCTTTTCATAGTACGATTGAAAAGTTTATAAAGAAAAAGCAAAAAGAGACTTGAACGACGGAACACCAGTCTAATATACAGGATGATTCAGAATAACCCATTGTCCTTCAAGGGACGTATTCCTGGTCGAATTTTAAGATGATTTTTCCTTTGGCAAAAATTTGATAGACGCTTAGATTTTGAAATATAAGCCGATTAAGTTATCGTATCATAAGTCGAATACAGATAGTACGCAGGAGCGGCGCACTCATCGTTACGCGCGGGTGTGTCGTGAGGCGCCTGCTGCATTCAGCTGATACAACACACCAATGAAATATTTAACTTAAAAATGTAATTATTTTACGTCTTGATTTTAATAATTTGATAAGAAAAGTGCCAAACTCTTTGTACAGTCAAAGAATCAAACAAAGAATTACACAAAATCTACAAAAGTATTTACATCTCGAGTTTTTAGAAACAATAGTACTTTTCTTGTCACACACGCACGCACGCACACAGAGAAGGGGGGGAGGGGACTCTTGTGTTGTTTCAGGTGCGCGAGCAGGCGCCTTACGACATATCCGCGCGTGACGGCGAGTGCGCCGCCTCTGCGTACCATCTGTATACGACCCGTGATACGTTAACTTAATCGGCTTATATTTTAAAATCTAAGCATCTGCCAAATTTTTGCCAAAGAAAAAATCATCTTAGAATTCGACCAAGAATACATCTCTTGAAGAACAACGGGTTATTCTGAATTACCCTGTATTTTTGGTAAAGTTTATTAGATAAAGTAATAATATATTGTTATTAAATATAATAAAATAAAGATGAAACAAAAAACTAAAAGACTAAACAATAATTAAACAAAAATATTAATATCAAAATTAAACATTATTATCTAATTAAAACAAACAAATAAATACATAAATATGTACAGAAACACAGTATGTACTTAAAATATATTATTACAATCGTAAGTACATATTGTCTGACTTAAGTAATTGAAAGCTGCCTGAAAACTATATGTTAATAATTAAATATCGTTTCAAGAAATCATTTTAATAATCAAATATAATAAATTTTAAAAATTCAAAGAATTTTTTTAAACAGATAAATTGGTTATGTGTATGAAAACAGATTAGAAATACTTTCAAATTTTACAAAATACAAAAACTCAATTTTAAGAGTTAATGATAGGAGTAACAAAAAAGGGGAGGAGGAGAAAGAGAGAAGAAAAAAAGAGAATTTTTCAAGACTTTTATATGCAACTTTGTAAAAATAAAAAGAGATATTACTTTAGTTTAAAGATTGCCAAATTTTATAGACATTTAGCCTCTTCTTTTAGCTCTCGAAAGTAAACTCGGTGTTTGGATGAATTGATAGAGTTCTCGAGATCAACTAAAAAAATAAGAGTTTCTATTCAATTTGAAAATGATTTTAATAATTTCCAAAATATTAAAAGGTATTGATACTTCTAACACTCTATATTTTTTGTAGCATTTTCTTGTAGTCGATCTCGAGAACTTTTCAAAACACTATAAGAAAGCTATTTTTCCTTAAGTACTTTTCGAATTATAAGAATTGAAAATTACAGTTCTCACGGAATTGACTTTTTGAAGCCCATTTTCTTTGAAACAGCATGGCATCAAGTAAAGGCCTACATATTGGAATCAGTGTGAAAAACTATAGATCCATTCAAACATAGTTTACTTTCAAGGGCTAAAAAAAGGACCCAAACTTGGCTTTATCCTTCTTTTATATTTTTCGTCGTTTTGACATTTATTCTATAGAAAAATAACCTACATTTTTTTTCAAAAGATGATTTCACTCTTTTAACCCTTAAACACGTAAGTGGATCTGAGAAACCCCATATAAAGTTTTGAACGCTTGCTATATGAAGACGGAATGAGATAAGAGGTTCGGACCAAGACATAAAAAAAGTTTGAAATCTCCTCTTTCGATTGATATAGTTGATCAACTTTTTTGGTCAACTAGAATTCAAACGGCACGGCAGCAGTTTTGTTAGGGTCAATGCGACCCATATAGTGTGTAAATGAAACTTTTTTTGTGAGTATTTTACATAAAAAAGCTGGACAAAATACGTTCAAACAGGTTTGCGGATGTTACTTGCATATACTCTGTCTAAAATTGGAATACTATAAAATGCTGTAGAAAAGGGAGTTTTTCCGAAATATATCATGAAATACATCAATTTTCAATTTCAAACACAATTTAATCAAAAATACCTCATATTCCCCTTGTTACAAGTACATTTTTAATAGAAATGACAATGATATAATTCTTTTTTTAAGTATGAATTTTTAGCTTTAAAACGCCGTATTGTAAAGTTCTTCAAAGTTTTTTGTTGCAATGATTTTTTTTTTAAATGGATGTTTAGATGCCCAAAAATACCTCATATTCTCCATGTTACACAATTATACTTTATAAAAAAAATGACTTTGCCAAATTTTATTTTGAAAGTGTGATTTTTTTAGCTTTAAAACGCCGTATTTGAAAATCCTTAAACGTTTTTTGTTGCAAAGATATGATTTTCGACCTATTTCTCATTTTTGCTTAATGGTTTTGCTTTTATAACTCCACAATAAATTATTTTTCGGCAATGCCGATTGTGCAGTCACACTCCTGAGATTTTAAACTTTGGTTTAAAAAAAAAAATCATAGAAAAATATTGATTGTAATCAAAGTTATAGCTTCTCAAAGTTGAAAAAGTCTTCCAAACCCAAAAATGTGTCACTAACGATCCCTTTCTTCAAGAGAACAATAAATATATTGCCAGACATAAAGAACTTTCATATTTATTACTGTAGTAAAATATAAATTCTTGAAAAAAAAAAATTATAATTATTTAATATAATTTTTATAAAACAATTTTTATCCAAACTTTGCTTTTTTATCCATTAAAACATTATGAGCTTTTTTTAACCCTTAAACACATCGATCCCATAAAATACGTAAACACATTTTCGGTCTGGGAGACTCTTTTTAACTTTGAGAAGTTATAACTTTGGTTCTAATCAACATTTTTCAACAATCATTTTTTTTTATATTAAAGAAGAATCTCAGAAATGTGACCGCATAATCGATATTTCCGAGAAATTACTTATTGTTAAGTTATAAAAGAAACACCATTAAGCAAAAATTAAAAATTATTCAAAAATCCCCTTTCCCCTTAAAGATCTCCACAATAAAAAACTTTTAAGGACTTTCAAATACGGCATTTTAAAGCTAAAGAGTATCATATTAAAAAAAATGATGGCATTGTCATTCCTTTTAAAAAATAGTATTATCTAAGAAGAAGAATGAGGTATTTTTGGGTATCTAAAAATCCACTTTTTTCAAAAAAATCATATCTTTGAAACAAAAAACTTTTAAAGACTTTACAATTCGGCGTTTTAAATCTAAAAAGTCATACTTTCAAAAAAAATTACGTCACTGCCATTTCTATTAAAAAATATATTTACGTAACAAGGCAAATATAAAGTATTTTTCATAAACTAAAAGTGTCTAAAATTGAAAATTGATGTGTTCTATAATATATTTCGGACCCTACGCAAAAATCCTCTCTTTCACGGCACTATAGCATTTTAACTTTAAACAAAGTAACATACGCGAACGGACCTGTTTGAACATACTTTGTCCAACCTTTCAACATAAAATTACTCATAAAAAAGTTTTATTCACACACTATATGAGTCGCATTGACCCTAACAAAACTTTGCTGCCGTGCTGTTCGAATTCTAGTTGACCAAAAAAGTTGATCAAACATATCAATAGAAAAAGATTTCAAACTTTTTTTACGTTCTGGTCCAAACTTCCTATCTCATTCGTCTTCACATAGCAAGTGTTAAAACTTCATATTCTTCAGACCCACTTATGTGTTTAAGGGTTAAAGAAAATACATATTTATGTATAGTGAGTCTATGGCGGCGGTACGATTCGCATTCGAAACGCTATTGGCATCATTTTAACGTTATTGTTCATTAGGCATAAGTAAGACTAGATTGAAACCAATAGCAGTTTGAGCGCGAATCAGACCACGGCCTATACATACACTGTTCATAAAATCGAGAACAGTTACAATTTTCTCGCATTTTGCAAAAAGCATATTAAGCTAAAAGTTAAATATATTTAATATGGTTTAGTTAGTATATCGATAAAAAAATTGTAGTTTTTAAAAATATATATTAAAAAAGAAAAATAATGCTTTAAATATATCTTTTAGTTTTATTTCTATTATATTTTGTATTTCAATATTTTTAAAAATTGAAACTAATTTTCAATTTTAAGTAATTTTGGAACAAAATATTATACATGAAACTAAACAGATTCCTAACCCTTGAACACAACGAATCTGGAAAACTATGTTAACACATTTTCCGGTCTAGTTAACCCCACTTGATTTTAAAAAGCTATAATTTTGGGATTTCAGCCAATGCTTTTCAACTTTTTTTTTAAATGAAAGTTTAGAATCTTACAAGAGAAATGTCACGGGTGTCCGGCGCCAATTTGATTCTCCTTGAAATATGTTGTTAAACACGAAAATCTAAAAGGTCCATATTTTTTTATTTTATGTTTAGAAGATAAAACAACCCTTAAAAAAAAAATTCTCTTTCGGGGCAAATATCGTCAAAAATTGAAAACAAAATTTTTTTTACAAAAATTTTACGGTTTAAAGAGTAATTTAAAGTTGTGAAGAAAAAATTATTTATGCAAAGAAAGCACGTTTTTCGCGACATTGCAGGACAATTGGTAACATGGCCGTAAATGAGCAATCTTTGGGGTGGGAGATATTGTCGTCCGTGGACGGCAAAATGGGCAAAATCGATATTTTCGTACGGTTCCGCATGCGCACTTTTGTCAAGAAACTGTGACCGTTTCGTGACGCATGCGCTGAGCGTAGAGTCGAATGCATGAGCAAAGATAGTACACTGACAAGGAGTAAGTGCAAGAACTGTAAAATGAGATAAGTCATAGCTCATTCAAAAGGGGGGAAGAAGTATATTAACAGTGTAAAAGGGTTAGCGTAAATGGGCCTTACTTTTTAAGAAAATCGCAATTAAAGTTTAACATTGGGACGTTTGTACGTTAAGTACTAGAATCTTAAACCACCATCCAAGATAGTATCGTGACTAGATGCTAGCGTTACTAATTTTCCACCGTGGTGGACCGGGTTCGAATCTTCAAAAAAGCATCATTTTTTTTAAGTCTTTTGCTATTATATTTTACAATTACGTTATTTTTATTATTCTTTTAAATTAATTAATAATGTAATTACATATAATAAAATTTGTATTAATTAAAAATTAATACAAATATTTTATAAATTATTATAATAAAATTATTTATAAAAGGCCTTAACAGATCTATTTTGAAAAATAATACACTTTAAGAGTTTCTACAATATTATAAGTTATAATACCATAATAAATTAGTTATGAGTAAATGATATACTTTAAAAAACATTTTATTTGTCAAACATGTTTCTCATGCTACACAGAGCTTTCATCAGTAAACTTGTTAAAAACTAGTACATTTTAATAAATTATAGATAACTATATTAATATGTCTAACATTTTTCATGTTGATATCTCAAGTATCACCGCGAATTACAGAAATCCTAATTGACAAGCTTTTAATCCAAATTTTGAGATAAACACGCAAATAAACGTATGAAAGTAAATAAGTAAATAAATAAATAATAAAAAAGAAATAATTAATAAATATAATAATATCCATGTGCGTAAGTTGAACAAAACAATTGAAATAATATATTAACAAGTTAAAATTACTATGACTGTTTTGTGATTAAAATTATTTATATATTAATAAAATCTGTTATAAAACTTGCACATTGTACAATATTGTGAAAATCGAGGTAACAACATTTAAAACATAAATAAGACTGACAGATCGAAATTCCTTTATACGGTATAATTTGTAAACACGTCGGCTTATTTTTGTCATCTCGGAAAATTTCATTGTACATATAAATATCTTTGACCGCGTCAAGATTAATTTAAAAAATAATAAAAATAGTGTAATTGTAAAATATAATAGCAAAAGGTTAAAAAAGGGAAAAAAAATTCGGAAATTCGAACCCGGTCCACCGTAGAGAGAAATTAGTAACGCTAGCATCTAGCCTTTTTAGCCACGACGCTATCTTGGATGGTAGTTTAAGATTCTAGTATTTAACGTAGAAACGTCCAAGTTAAACTTTAATTGCGATTTTCTTAAAAAGTAAGGCCCATTCACGCTAACCCTTTTACACTATTAATATACTTGTTTTCCCCTTTCGAATGAGCTATGACTTATCTCATTTGGCATTTTACAGTTCTTGCCTACTTCTTGTGAGCTCTCATAACCAGTAACTGAAACAGGTAGTAGGATCGAAAGCCACATATCAAAGCCTGTAAAAATTGTACGTTTTCAAGCATGTGAAGATAAAGAACGAAGAAATGGAAGAATTGATGTAATGCACGCCGTCGGAGCTTGTTGAATTGGCCAATAATGCATCAACACCTTGCCAAAAGTCTCACGTAACAAATACGACGCGGCATATTCGGCGTTTAACGGGTATAAAAAGCAGCGGCGACATAAAACAACGGCGACAACGCAGAATGTGTTGTGCGCATATTCCAAAGAGTTGAGTTTACTTCGCGAAGCGCGCATAGCTACGCTTCGTACTAAAAACACCGTTCTCAATCGAGAACGGCAAGGCTCGGTTCCAAAGTACATAATGTACTATTTTGTTTGATTCAACAAAATACCCCCATCTCTAAAGTTTTTTCTCAAAATTTTCAAATTTTATTATATATGGTTAAAAAAAAACCTTTAATTTGACTGAAAAAAATATGAAAAAAACTTTGAGTGGTGAGAGTATTTTGTTAAACAAAAAAGTTTTTTTTACAACTTTAAAGTACTCTTTAAACCGTACTTTTGTTTAAAAAATTTTTTTTGTCTTCTATTTTCGACGATATTAGCCTCCAAAAAAAATATCGTTTTTTTTCCAAAGAAATATTTCACTCTCTAAACATGAGATTTCGCCGATATAAAAAAAAAAAGAGGGTCTCTTATTGTTAGATTTTCGTGTTTAACAACATATTTCAGGAATCAAATCGGCGCCGGACACCCGTGACATGTCCCTTGTCAAAAATGTAACTACATAATCGGCAATGCCAAAAAATAATTTATTGTAAAATTATACCAAAAAAAATCATAAAAAAATGAAAAAATTTGTCAAAAATCCACTTTTCAAAAAATCATTACAACAAAAAACTTTTAAGGACTTTCTAATATCGCGTTTTAAATCTAAAAAATCATACTTTCAAAAAAATCGTGGCATTGTGATTTAAAAAAATATAATTATGTAATAAGAAAAATGAAGTATTTTTGATTAACTTAAGATGTTTAAACATTAATGTGTTTTATAATATATTTTAGACCCCACGCAGAAGCCTCCTTCTCTACAACACTATAAAGTATTCTAACTTTAGACAGAGTTGCTTTCCAGCAGCGGAACACAGTCATACACTGTATTACATAGTGTCGACTCGTAATTCCAACACTGTTTCTGTCGAAAATGAACATATTCAACCTCCCACGGATAAATATCGGTCAGTTGACATCGTTCAAAATTGCGCAAAAACTGAGATTAAGATTGTTCGTTAAAAAAAAAAACGTCATCTGCTCCAGTGATACCAAATATAAAAATATCTATGAGCGACACAAAACAAGCTACACAGCATTTTAGCAATTTTGTCATAACTAAAAAGCTCTGGGTTGTACAGACTGCATTAATGCCTGGGTCACCGATTTTAGAAACCACGTTTTTGTCTTGGTTAATTTTTACGTTTATGACCGAATGCCGCGTACATGTTCTGTGCGTGGCATTAAGTCATGAACGTAAAAATAACCAAAAAAGTAACATGATCCCTAAAATCAGTGACCCAGGCATTAATACTACGGTCTGTATCCTGTGCTACACAATGTCACCTGTTTACACAGCTGGAAAGCACCCAGAGTATATGCGAGTAACATACGCAAACGGACCTGTTTTCAAACGTGTTTTGTCCGGTTTTTTTTTAAATATAAAATTACTCACAAAAAAGTTGAAAAAGGAGGGCGTGTTTAACTTTTGTAGGGAGAGGGGGAATTGGGAGACAAAAAAAAGTAAAGATGGGAAAGGATAAAAAAATCGACGGGGGACAAATGGTATCAGAAAATAAAAGGGGAGAAAATACCAGAATATTTAAGGAATGGGTGGGCTAAAAGTAGTTGAAAAAGAATAGCTAGATACAGATTAGGGAAGGGAATGAGGAAGAAAAACTATTGGGCAAGTGAGAAAAACAGAAAATAGAAGATATGCGGAATGGAGGTGAAATCATGAGAACATGTATGGGAAAAATGTGGAAATTGGGGAGAGATCATGGAAAGAATGCTTGGGAAGGATGGGGGAGAGAGAGGGGGAAGACGCCCCATCCCTCTCCCCCCATTCTTCTCTAGCATTTGCCCAAAATCGGTCAAAATTTAGAATAAAAAATATAAACAGAATTTTAATTGCGACGGAAACGAAAGTCTCAGGCATGTGTGTGCGCGTATGTAGGTATAAAAAGAGAAGTTAGCTTAAGATACAAGTAAGATAGACATAAGTTAGAAGTAAGGATTGTAATGTTAAGATTTGTAGCTCTAAGGAGATCAAATAAATTTATATTCTATTCTGCTCACAAAAAAGTTACACTCACACAATATAAGTCCGACAGGCTCTAAAAAACTTAGCTGCCGAGCTGCTCGAATTCTAGTTGACTAATAATAAAGTTGGTCAATCATATCAAAAGGGAAAATTTTAATCCCCTCCCCCTCCATCTCAATCAAGCATATTATATCATTCCGTGTTTACATAGCAAGCGTTCAAAATTTTATAAAAGCTTTTTTACTACAATCTTTTCACTAAGAAACTTTTCGCAAAATACAAAAAATTGCAAGGATTCCCTCTACATACCCTTTAATACGATTTCATAAGCTACTTCAACTTTTAATCTGGATACAAAAAATGTAAGAAATAAATTTTCTCAAGGAAAGAAATAAAATTGAAATTTAAAAGTAAAAATTCCCCAAATTTTCCTGAGTACTAATAAAATTCCATGAAAATCCATTATTCTCACAAATAAAAACAAAATCCTTGAAAATGACAAATTTTCTTCATTTTTCCAGGCAGTAGCCCACCTAATTCTCAAAACATAAAATATAAAAATTTTAAAAATGCACTTTTTGTTAGTAATTATTTAAGAATTTATTAATTTTGATTCCCAACATAGATAAATAATTTTTATTTATCTATATTAAGATCTATGTTAAGCGAGGTAAAAATTGACACATCCATTAATAGGTTGCGACTCATGCCTTGAAAATGTCAACAAAAAGAAATTAATATTAAGTTATTAGCTATAAAAGAAATGTACGTGCCATAATTATCGGTAACTGATTGTCATGACCATTTTGTATGTCAAGAAGAAATAATCAAAGAAATTTAAACATGTTTATTCAAATTTTGTAAGATTTTCCCAAAAACTTCCGGATTATTTAAAAATTTTATTCTAAAGTCCAAATAATATAAAATTTTATAATGTAGTTTTAAAATAAATTTATTCTTTTTCATGAAATTTTAACTCTCAGTGTATACACTGGATTAAAATTACCCGGGCCAATTTTCAAAGTTGTGGCATAATGGCGCTAGAGTTTAAGAAAAAAATTTGTGTATTTTCTCGACAATTCTCTTGGTTTGTGGACTTGGTGCGCCATTACCCTCAAAGTTGCCAGCATTAAAAATGCTTCCTCAGGTGAGATTCACCCTTACGAGGTGTGTTCAAAAAGTATCGCGAATTTTGAATTTTCGCGGGTTACGTATATTCGAATTTCGATCTTTTTGTGGCGTTATGTTGGTACTCATGTCTCTCACTTATGCCGACAAGCTCGGCCATTTTGAATGTTCACTTAATTGTTGACAGCTGCTTTGCTTGCACGTGTTTTGGATCGTCTTCGATTTTTACCTATTCAAAAAAATGGATCAAAGAACCTGTATCAAATTTTGTGTGAAAAACGAAATTAAGTGCGCGGATGCATTCCGAATGTTGACTGTGGCATACGGAGAAGCTACCTTGGACCGAAGCAACGTTTATCGGTGGTACGAAATGTTCTCAGAAGGCCGAGAAGATGTGAACGACGAAGAGCGTGCCGGACGCCCGAGCACTTCAACAACAGACGAAAAAATTAATGAAGTGGAGAAAATGGTATTGGCCAATCGTCGAATCACCGTTAGAGAAGTTACTGAGGACCTAAACATATCGATTGGCTCGTGCCATTCGATTTTTATCAATGATTTGGGCATGAGACGGGTCGCCGCGAAATTCGTACCAAACGCCCCTGCTCACACATCGTTGCTTGTGCGCGACTTTTTGGCCAAAAACAACACACTAATGATGCCGCAGCCACCGTATTCCCCAGATCTGGCCCCCTGTGACTTTTTCTTGTTCCCTAAACTGAAGAGGCCCATGAAAGGACGACGTTACGCTACGCTTGACGAGATAAAGACGGCATCGAAGGAGGAGCTGAACAAGATAAAAAAAAATGATTTTTTGAAGTGCTTCGAAGATTGGAAAAACCGTTGGCACAAGTGTATAATATCTCATGGGGATTACTTTGAAGGGGACAAAATAGATATTCATGAATAAATAAATAATTTTTGAAAAAACACAAAATTCGCGATACTTTTTGAACACACCTCGTATGTACAGATTGTTAGAAAACTGGAAATTTCAAAAAAGTAAAAATAAAAGTTTAGAGTAAAAATTGGATTATTTGTAATTTGAAACATTAATGTACATTATAAAAAATAAATTCAATGTTATTGTGTCTTTAATATCAGAGAAAAAAACTACCTGATTGGAAACTGCCTACAGCAAAACATTTAGTTTTGGATAAAGTGAGTTTTTTAATAGGAAACAGAAAACTCTTTTTAAACTAAATAAACGATTTTATAAATAAGAGAGAGAGAGAGAGAGAGAGAGAGAGAGAGAGAGAGAAAAAGAAAGCGTACAATTACATAATTTTATAATTATTTAAAAAAAGGGGGGGGGATAACATTATTGCGAATGCTCCATTCGCCATGGAAATTAATATAACATCGTCATATAATGTAACATTGTTAATATTTTTTAATTACCTTTCTTATCTATGTTTGAGGATAATTCATCAAAAAATGAAAATAAAAATAAGTTACTATCTTTCTTTGTAAACCGTCATTTTTTTATATGCTACTTTTATTGCTATTGTAAATTGTTAATATTTACCATAGAATAACACAGGACTTTTCCTTATTCATTTCTATCAAAATTCAGAGATATTTTCGGCCATATAATTATTTTTAATAAAACTGAAAAACAACTCATTTTTATTTCGCAAAAAATATCATTTTTGAAATTGGTCGTAAAACCGTCTTTGGTTTCTTAACGTTCAATGCATCAGCTGTTGATTTATCATTAATAAAATCTTCTCTCATTTATTTTTAACAAAAATACGGCAATTAAAATCTTTTTCTTTTCAAATTTTTTTGCAAAATATCTTTTGAGCTACGACTTTTCCAACTGTTGTACCAAAAAAATTTTTTTTTCATTCTTTAAACGATTAATAAAAAATTAAATAAAATCGATATATTATAACCGAAATATAAATGATAGAAAACGCCGAGTGAAAAATATCCAGTGTGTACAAATAAAAACTTTTTTGAAGTACAAATACTGAGGATTAAATTCCTTAAATCCTACAATCACAAAAAAACCTCTTAAGTCCTAAATATTAAATTTATTAAAATATTAAAAAATATATATACAAAATATAAACTAAATAATATATAACAATCTGTTTAATAAGGTATTAAAAAAATAGGTATAAAAAAAATTGAATGACATATAACAATCTGTCCACGACACACAAATCTAATTCATCGAAAGTACAGAATTCGAAAGATAATTAATAATAATTACACAACGCCAATTTAAAACAATGATTGTCTAATGCTATTCATTTTTTCATATAACCTCAAGAGAATGTAGTACGTGAATGTGTATGCCATTTTTATTGTTAATCGAATATCGATATTTTGCATTTAAAGAGAAAAAAAAATAATAATAAAAGAACAATTTTGTTAAGAACAAAATAAAATAAAAATTTAAAAGTAAAATTCAAAAAAATTTTGTTCAAATACTCCATAAAATTCTATAAAAAACATTGTATAAAAATCTAAATTTCTACCTTTCACGATAAATCCTCTGTTAAAAGTAAAATTTTAAAAATTTCTCTGGATGCAAATAAAATCCCATAAAAATAAATAAATTTTTTTAATTCTGAAAAGTCCAGATTTTTTCAATTTTTCCCTATAATAAACAATCTCATGTCGTAATATGGAAAAAAAATTAAGCAAAAATTGTTTATGATTTAAATATAGCAAAATCATTGCTACATTTTCACCAATATAACAACATATATTATTTAAGGCTATCAGAAGCATTAACTTTGCCTTAACAGTGACGACACAGTATCGCAAAAAGAATTAGAAAAGGGTGTGTGAAACTTTCAAGATAAAATTTTGTCTTACATGCCATTTCGAGCCTATGTACTCCTTAAAAACGTGACTTATATTGTATAATTATTTACTAAATTCGTAAAAATAGATCAAAAGTGATCTTTAAATTTTATACATAAAAGCATATTTTTCACTCGTTTTAACAGCTGTCCATGTTTTATTGTTAGAATAGATTTTATTTCACGTACCTTTTACAATTATTTATTAACTGTTAGAGAGAAAAAAAATAAATTTTTTTTAAATGTTTTGAAGCAATCTCATTATTTTGTTTTATCCAAATACTCTAAGAGCACTTTCCATTTGATAACACAAGTCGATACAAGCATCATTCTAGTTTTTTTTGGTATTCAATGAGTAACAAAGATAAAACAACACTTGTATCGACTTGTTTCACTAAATAAAAAGTATCATTTATTTACAAATTGTATGCAAGAAACATCATCTCAACCATGTGTTTTCCTGTATAAATAAACTTCACATGTCTTTTTAACTACTGACTGCCAAGGAAGAAAAGAATTTAGATTTTTATAAATGTTTGAAAGCGATTTCATTATTTTGTTTTATATAAATCCTCTTTAATTTTGCAAATAGCACGTACAAAACTTCAACGTGTCATTTCACGATTATGACGTCACGATTTCGATATGACGGGATGATTATTATTACTCAGGAACCTTAAAAGGGAACCTTAAAGAGAATTGTATAATTCATGAACATTTTATATCTTCATGAAAACAATACAGTAAAATTTCCATTTTTTTTAATTCAAAAAATGTTCTTTAAAGTCCATTCTTTCTTATATGGTTTTTTTGAAGGCTGCGTTTTAAAGTTTGGCAAATATGCCGCATGCAATTCGGGAGAATTTGTAAATGTACATATTCTCCTTGAAAATTCTTGAGCATTAAAATCTGCTTTTGGTTAGCAGATTTCCTTAGTTTAAATATATTACTTCTTGGTCATACTAGATTTATTGAGTTTCTTAAAATTTTTATATTTTACTTACAATATGTAACTAAATTACTCAAAATGTCTTCTCTTAAGACAGCCACTTTAGAAAGTTATTTAAAGAAAACTAAAATTTGAAAACATTTCAAAAAATGCCACTATAAATTTTTTAATAAACTTGTTATACTTATTTGATCAAATTCTTATATTATGTGAAAATACTGAAGAATTCCCTTAAATATTTTTTGAAAAAAATATGCAAATTATTTTCATATGAAAATTCCAGTAAAAATTTAAGCAGTTCTAAAATGCAACATACCTGGTAATTCTCCTGATATTGCTGGTAACAATTATTCAGAATATCTAGTAAAGTTTCTAGTCGCATAACTTTATTTGTTATTTCGACACACATCAAGATATCCTTTTCATGTTGACGAATGGATGACAAGTATCCTGGCCACAATTCCAATTTCCACTCTGGTAGCACAATCTACATTAACGCAAACAGAAATATTTTATATCGTGAGCATCTATCTCTTTCTGAACACCGATGCATTTCGTACTTACTTTATTCCCAGGATCAAAATAATTGCGTCCAACCAATTTTAGTCTTAAGTGGTCATAACATTTCCTCATAATTATGTTGAAAAATTGAATATAATGGGCATCTCCTGCTACCATATCGCCCACGAGACGAACAGTAATTGTGATATGTTGCTCATCCGATTGTCGGGTTGAAGTAAACACCATTCGCTGAAAAATTTCGCATGATTGTACTTAAATGTTTGCAAAGGTACACAGAAAAAAACATTAATATCAAATTAAAATGTATTTAACAATCATTACTTTATACAGACAAGAAATTATAGAAGATAAAGTAAATCAGACTATTTGCAGTTTTTTTTCTTTATAAAACGCAAATACAGTCAGATTATATAATCACTGGTTTCAAATCAAACCACTTCCTAATACAAATCGGACACTCCTATTGTCAACTTTTAGATAAAATTTTAAGAGACTTTAATGCACTTTCTTTAGTATTGAGTAAAAATAAGCAATATGAGTAAAAATTTTATTTAGAAAAAATCAATAAGTTTATATAGAGTTAAAATCAATAAAATTTAATTATATCACTCATATTTTATTAAAACCTTCAATGTACACACTGCGTTAAAATCACCTGGCCCAATTTTCAAATTCATTTTAAACACGCATTGAACAATGGCGCTGGGATTTGGGGGAAAAAACTTGTGTATCCTCTCAACAATTTCCTTTGTCCGTAGTTTTAAGGTGCCATTAGTTTCGAAGCTGCGAGCATTATAAGTGTGCGTATGGATAAAATTCACTCAGTATGTATAATGAGGTGCATTAATGAGATTCTCTTTCAGTGTAGAAACTTCAACAATTTAACCAATTATGTGTTGCCATTAACTCCGCCGGGGTGACTGCTGGAAGTCACGCCGCCGGTCCCAAGCCCAGATAAAGGAGGAAAGTTTGAGGGTGAAATTAGCAGCCTGCCCACTAGGGGAAGAAAAAAAAAACAAGATGCTCATAGTAACAATAATGCTGTCTCAGATAAGAACGGAAATACTGGTGACAACCTGGCGAGAAATAGAAAAAGAAAAAGGAAAACAAACATGCTGCGGAATGGAAGCTGGAACGTGACCTCATTTAATAACAAAGACCAAGAGATTCTGATCAAACTAAAAAAGCACAAAATAGACATATGTGCCATTTCAGGAAAAAAAAGAGAAAGGGAAAAAGAAGAAACATGAAGTACGAGGATTACATATTTATATACAGCGGAAAGAACAAGAATGAAAGAGCAACATCGGAAGTTGGCTTGCTAATACACCAAAGATACGAAACACACATACGAGATATAAAATACATTAGTGACAGGCTACTAAGAATCACAATCAATCTTGGAGCTAAAACAACACACTTGATAAGCATATATGCACCGGATACCACCAAAATCCAGGAAGAAAGAGAAAATTTTTACACAAATCTACAAAAAGCACTGGATGAAATACCAACCCAAGACAAAGTAATAATCCTTGCGACCTGAACGCAAGAGTCGAAAAGAAAATCATCACTGGAATAAAAAACCAATTTAATGAAGAGGCAATCAACGGAAACGGGGAATTACTCATCCAATTCTGTGCGTATAATAAACTGTAAATAAACAATACATTCTACCCCCATAAAACACAACATAAAACGACATTTGAGAACACTAGGGGACAAAAATCAATAATAGATTATTTGATAACAAACAGAAAAATCCATCCCTCTAGTGTTCTGGACGTTAGGGTGCTGAGCTCGGCAAATGGTGGGAGCAATCATAAGCTAGTATTGGCGAAGATAAGATGGCATATACACCTTGCTAAACAGAAAAAGGAGAACATCACAGAGAAACTGAACATAGAGTCATTATCCGACAAAACAACAAAATATCTATGCCAGCAGAGACTAACACAAAAAATCAACAGCAATAGAATACAAGACAAGGACAAAGTGGAAACTGCCTGAGAGAAACTCAAAACAAACACCATGGACACCGCTAAAAAAATAGTTGGCAAAAGGAAAATTAAATATGGCAGAAAACAAAGTAAACCCTGGTTCTGCAAAGAAATCAAAGAACTCGCAAAAGAAAAAAGACAATCATACTTAAAATATAAAAGCAAGACCATTACATTCGAACAGTACAAACAAGTAAGGAATAGACAAATACCGCAATACAAACAATTAAACGAGAATAGTGGGAAAAATTCTCAGCAGACATGAAACATGACCTCTATGGAACACAAAAAAAAAAAATATGAGACATGTTAAGAAACCGAAAAAAACCAGTCAACGAATACATACAGATTAATACAATCAAACCAGAAGAATGAGAGAAGCATTTCAAAACACTGTACAAAGACAGCGAACCGGAAGAGCCGTATAGGAGCAATGAGGACTCAGACTACAGTATTGTCGAGGTGATCCAGCAAGCAACCCGCAAAGAATAGGAAGGTACCAGGGCCGGACGAAATAACAAATAGAATGATTAAATATAGAGGAGATGCGCTGAGGAAAGAAATAACTACGCTGTACAATAACGTCATGAAATCCGGAAGAACACCCACACAATGGAAAGAAAGTGTCACAATCCCTGATAAGAGGAACAAAAGCTGAGCCACGAAATTACCAAGAAATTACATTACTAAGCGCAGCCTTGAAATTGATGACAAAAATTCTATCCAAGATCGCGGAGACGAGGATCTGCGAAGGACAGATCAACGTCAACGCGATATTCACAATACGGCAAATAGCCGAAAAGGCTAGAGAATACGACAAAGTGGCATATATATGCTTCGTGGACCTGAAGCAGGCATTCGACAAAGTCAGACTAAGAGATGTCTTGGAGCTGCTAAAGAGAAGAGAGATAGACCCCAAAATCATAACAAATCATAACAAAATCATTACAGAGCTTAATACGAACAATAGCACAATAATAAAAGCAGGTAGCAAACTCACAAAGAAAATTCCAATATCTAACGGAATAAGACAAGGAGATAGCCTCAGCCCGATACTGTTCAACTTAATCATGGATGAACCGATTAAGGAAGTAAAGACGGCGGGCAGGGGGTACCGAATGAGCAAGGAAGCTATCAAGATAATTTGCTATGCCGACGAAGCCGTCATCATCTCAGAGGATGAAGATGACCTACAAAGAATGGTACAAGTTCGAAGTAACTGCAACTAAATTCAACATGGTTATATCCGTACAGAAGACCGAGTCACTTGCCGTAACAAAGGAGCCGAGGCGCTGTAAGCTAGCCGTATACGACAAACTAGTAAACCAAGTCATGAAGTTCAAATACTTTGGAATAAACATCACAAGCGACAGAGACATAAAGAAAGAAATGAAAGATCAAATAATTAAAGCATCAATAATCTCGAGATACTTAAGAGGCATCGTGTGGAGAAATAAACACATGAGGATTAAAAGCAAGATCAGGATCTACCAAACGTGCATCAGACCAATAATGATATATTCGGGAGAAACAAGAGCAAAGACAACAAGCACTAAGCGGTACCTAAGGACAACCGAAATGAAGATACTCCGAGCAACTATAGGATACACAAGACACGATAGGAAAACAAATAAGGAAATAAGACAGGCGTGCGGAATCCAAGACGTAATAAGATGGATAAGAAGACGCGGGGAGTAGAGAGATCACGTCGACAAGATGGAAGACGATAGAATAACCAAAATCGCGAAAACGAACAAACCGAATACTACCAAACCTGTAGAAAGGTCACCAAAGAGATTATACAAAAGCTGGACGTCGACATCGCAAGAACGATAAGAGGACAGCGAATGTTGGGAATGACAGGACTGAGTCCTAACAAACGAAGAAGTGTTGCCATTGGCTTAGTGAGTTCGTCTGATTGGCTAAGATTACTGTGACTTATGCACTAGCTATATCGAAAAAAGACCTCATTAATGCACTTCACTGTACACAGTATTAGAAAATTGGGAGTTTTAAAAAAACCATAGTAAAAGTTCAGGTAAGTAATTAAATTATGATTTATATTATGAGTGTACATTATAAAAAATAATTTAATTCAATATGATTGTGTTTTTAATATCAGAGAAAGCAGGAGTGTCTAACTAGAGACTGTCTGAAGTAAAATCTTTATTATTATTAGATAAAATGACGGAGTTCTTTTAATAAAAAATAAAATATTTTTCCAAACTTTTAAACAGACAATTACATAAGATATAACAAAAAGTAACGTGGCGAATACGAGTCGAGCGCAGTAAACAGTGCACAAGTAACAATCTCAAATAAATAGTATAATCACATGAATAATTCGTTAAAATCTAGACGTTTCCGCTCTTGCTTCGAGCCATCTTCAGTATAATAAATTTAAAATAACATTGTTATTGTTACAGTAAAGATGGTTCGAAGCAAGAGCAGAAACGTCTCGATTTCAATAAATTACTCATATGATTATACTATTTATTTGAGATTGCCACTCATTGCGCACTGTTTACTGTGCTCGACTCGTATTTACCGCGTTACTTTCTGTTATAATGACATTTTCACGAGTCTCAATTCTTTTATTTAATTACATTTAACTTTATAATATATATTAAAACTTCAAAAAACACTGTCAAAAACATTATTGAATAAGAATGTTCTATTCACCGTGGATAGTAATATAATATTGTCATATTCTTTTAATAAACTACTTTCTTATTTATGTTTGAGTATATTTGAATATATGTTATCTCTCTTTGCAAGCCATTTTTTTATATGCCATTTTTATTGTTATTATAAATTGTTAATATTTACCATAGTATAATGATAAGAACACTTCCTTATTCATTTTTATTAAAATGTAAAAATTTTCCATGTGATTAATTTCAGTAAAACTAAAAAATGACGCATTCTTATATCACAAATAAAAAATAAAAAAAAACATTTTTTTTTACAGATCGCAAGTCTTTGGTTTTTTAACATTTAATTCATCAGCTGTTGATTTTTTACTAATAAGATCTTTATTTATTTATTTTTAACAAAAATACAATATTTAAAAAATTGTTTTTTTCACGTTTTCTTATGATCACTTTTTACTTATTGTAGAATATCTTTTGTCCTACGACTTTTCCAACTTTTGCATAAAAAAAACCGCCTTTTTTCAGTCTTTCAACAATTGATTAAAAAACAAAAATTAATTAAAATAGATGCATTACAACTCGAAATATAAGCAATAGAAAATGCCGAATGAAAAATACCTAGTGTATACACAGAGAGATTTTTTTGAAATGTGCACCGTGAGGGTTAACATTTCTAGAACCAGATCTGATCAGTCTATTGCCAGTGTTACGATCAGGATCGAGTTGCAATTTTGATATAGATCCGATTTGAAACGAGTACTTTCAAACTTTGAAACAAATTTTACAATAAATCGCAAAAGTAATCACAAACGTTAAATATTTTTTAATTCTACACTCTTTAAGTACTTTAAATTAATTACAAAATTTTAATAGCTTTTAAATAATTTACAAGAATTTTCTATTTTTTTTTTTAAATTGTTGCAAGACAGCTGAAAATACACATTCGTATCTATACTATAAATGTTATGACAAAGAAAGAAATAACTACTTTATAAGACATGTTTAATGTCTTATAAGAACTTAACCATTATAAATGGCATGCAAATCTGCTTAATTGTATTCATTTAAATTAAAAATTTCCTATTTGGAACCTGGTCAAATTTACCTCATTTTCCCATATTGTTGCTAATATATGATAAATTTGTTTATATATGTATAATTTAACATAACTTTTTCAGAAAAAATTTTTGTAGTGACCTGCATTACCACCTCTATTCCTCTTTCACTCACGCAATATTGTTACATTTTTATTACGTCTTAAATAATAAATATTTCATAACTTTGAATCTCTTGAAGAATTTATTAAAGAACAATTTATTGAATATAATCGTTGAAGTTTCAATACAAAATATTGATTATTAAATTAGCTATTGAATAAAATAAGTATAACACCTCTAATATATTGCATTAAACAATTATTTTTTCATACCTAAACATGAATTTATTCTTGCTTCTATACAAAAAAAAATACACGCGCGCACGCACAGCGATGATCTTGTTTAATTAATCTTTTAAAAAGAACTTGATAATCTTAAATTTTAGTAAAATATTTTGTATTTATATTTCAATATTATATTACTCATTTGAAGAACAAAATATAATTATTTTCACAATAATATCAAAAATATTCTTGATCTGAAAATATTTCCTATTCAATATCTTCTTTCCTAGACTTATAAAAATTATTGCCAAATAATAAGAATGCATTTTTCTCAATTAAATTATACAAAACTTCTTCATATAAGCAAGTTATTCTTTGTCCTCTTAAAATTACATAAATCTTATTTCAATATTCAACATTTTCAAAATAAAGATAATGTCAAAACAAAAATTGTTTATTTTTTAACAAAAATAAACAAAATATAATAAATTGTATTGCATTCAGTTGCAATCATATTTACTACTTACGTCAGATAATCGGTGGCTTGTATACATCACAGTACCATCAAAGATGTAAGCGCCAATACTCCTCTGATGTAATTTTAGCAAACCTTTACGCACAACTGTGCGATCTTCTTCAGGTGAAAAATCAACGTGATATTGGTAGAGAGCCCAATCGGTCGCCTTCAATAGCTTGAAATAATTCACTTTTAGCGTTTTAGGATCGCCAGATACACCTGAAGATCATATGTAAAAATGATCATGTTTGTAAGACAAAATAAAAATTATTAACTTAAGCGGAAAACTACGCGGTGTTCGACAAAAAAGTAAAAAAAAAAATTAACTATGATTCTAAATGACAGAAAAAGCAAAAATCAAGAACATTAATTAAATCGTCATTTATTTCATAAATGTTAAAATATTTATAAAAAGTGTCTAAAACACGTGAATATTTAGATAATTATATTTAAATAACAAAAGTTCCATCAAAAAACTCAAAATGTTTTTTATTTTATAACTCTAAATATTCAAATATTCTCGTAAAAATTAAAAGCACCTGAATATTTCAACATTTATAATTAAAACAGCCTTAATCACAATTTTACAATTTTTGATATTCATCCTATTTTAGCTAGAATTTTAAATTTTTGTCTCATTTTATTGCTAAACATCCTCTATAGATTATTATTAAGTAGAAAATATTCTAAAAAATTATGTTGAAAAGCAATGTTCAGGAATTTGTGAAAGTAAAAGATACACCCATCAAATATAGTTACTAATTACAATTTCTCATTCAACAATATAACTGTTATATAACACTGTTATAACCAAATATAAGTTTATTGTTGTACAAAATTATAACAGTTGTATAATTGTAATTTAGTGTTTACTGAAATAAATGTAAAAAGAATAAAAATAAATAATTAAAAATAAAAACAATTAAAATAATTTTCTGAAGAAAACAAATACATAATAAGATAAAAGAAAAGGAAGCAATACAGCACTTATTTTTTATTTTATTGAATAACTTTATTCAATGATCAATGTTTTATATTGAAACTTGAATAACATTCGTTAAAATATTGTTTAATAGGTTCTGAACTCAAAGTAATTAAATACTTATTATTTAAGATGTGATTTATAAAAGTGTGACGCACTGTATAACCAAAAGAAGAAAAGAAGTGGTAATACAACTAGCCCAAAAATAAATTAAAAAATTGGTGTAATTAAAAAACACAGTATTTTGTTACAAAATTAGATATTTTTAATTTTCTACCGTATAAAATATTCTTAATTTAACATTTTAGTGCGTTCAGAAACATTAAAGATATTATTAAAAATATCATTTATTTTATCCTGTTAATATTAACAAAAATAAAATATCTCTAACGTTTCTGAACACAGTCCTCCAGAGCGACAATCAACTCATCAAAGAAATATTTCAATATGAAAATTTCACTTAAAAAACCATGTTAACAAAATTCCATGTTATTGTTTAACTTTGCATAACTCAAAATGTGTACAGCCAAATAAGAAATTAAAACACAAAGACATTTAAATGTACGTACATTCGTGTGATAATATGCTCAAGTTTAAAAACAATGAGGAAGTATGTGTAATTAAGAGTGCTAAAATGTACCTTGAAAAAATTTTAAAGTGCTCAAAAGTAAAAATGCCTTATAACAATTGTCAGTTATTGTATATTGGCATATTAATATTACTAAAGAATAGCGGGCTACTAAACATAATACCACAAGCAATTGTTAAAATTTGTCACTTAATAAAGGAAATAAAAGGGATAGCCTTTTATTTCCAAGGGGTAATGTTCATAGTAACTATACTACCTCATTCTCTATTTAAAAATGCACAGAAGACATACTGATGTAAATTCATTTTGAAATTTATTCAGTGTCTACTCAAAATTTGTAAATCCATTGCATGAAAATTCCAGGATTTTCCAGGACTTTTTATCAAAATTGCAGGTAATTTTTTAATGCAGCTTTGAAATAAATTTATTCTATTCCACACATAAATACTTTGAATATGTAATCACAAAAAAGATACTCGAGATTTAAATATTAAATTAGACAAAGTACTGACAAAAAAAAACAATATCAACTAATGCCATACAATAATTTGTCTACAATATGTATATAGAGCTAACAAAAGTATAGAATTTGAAAAATGATAAAATAAACATGCTACGCTAAAATTTATCATAAAGAATACTATAGAGGAGAAGAGGGTATGTATTATGGCTACTGTCGCCAATATGGCTACCCCTATTATTTCAGTTATTAAGTGATGTATTCTAACAAATGCTTATGGAGTTATTCGTTTAGTAGCGCGCCGTTTTTTTAATGATGCTAATATGCCAATACATAATGATTGACAATTGTTATAAAGCATTTTTACTTTTAAACACTTCTAAACTTTTTCAAGGTACACTTTTAACCTTTAATTACAAACACTTCGTTATTATTCTTAAACTTGAGTGTATTATCACACGAAGGTACATACACTCGAGTGTTTTTTGTTATTTAATTTTTTATTCGGCCGTGTACATTTCAAGTTATATAAAATTAAAATAATAACATAGAATTTTGTTAATATGGTTAAGCAAAATTTTTATATCAAAATATTTCTTCGATAAATCGATTATCATTCTAAAGAACGGTGTTTAGAAACATTAGAGACATCATTTTATGTTTGTTGTTTAATGTTAAACAAAATAATATTTTTAATGAAATTTCTAATGATATTTCTAAAGCTTCTGAACGCAGGAAAATTCTAAATGAAGAAAATTCTAAACAATAGAAAATTAAAAATATATAATTTTGTAACAAGGTACTGTGTTTAAACTAAACTGATTTTTTTAAATTATTTTTATGGATAGCCATATTACAACCACTTTTTTTCTTCCACCGATTATACAGTGCATTAGATTTTATAAATCACGTCCTAAATAATATTTCAATACTTTGAGTCTAGAATCTGTCAAACAACACTCTGATGAATGGAATCGTTCAAGTTTCAATAGAAAACATGAATTATAAACAAAGTTATTCAATAAAATAAAAATGGATGTCATATTACCCTCTTCTCCTCTATTAATTGAACAATATATATTGAGGAACAAAGGAATTAATATTGAGTAATTAATTAGACAAATCTTTGGTAATAAAATAAAACTCAACAGTCATAAAACTTTTTCGCAAAAACTTAAACATTGAGATATAAAATTTACGAACTACAAAAACTATTTAACACAATCTCTTTCAAAAAAAATAGTTTAAAAACTGTATAAATATAACTCATTTAAACTTGTAATAACAAACGTAACTTATGTATTCAAAAAAAAGCTAAATAATATTTACGTATAATTATTTATGTATAATTTCAGTAAACTAGATTTAAAAAATGTAAAAAATTATTTTGTCAAAAAAATATAAAATTTAAATTTAAAAATAAAACTTTAAAAAGTTCTAGGATTAATGATTAAATTTCCAAGAAAATCAAGAATTCTAGAAGACACAATCTAAAATCCATGACTTTTCAGGTTTTTCCAGGTAGTGAACCTTATTATTAAATTAATAAATTAAATAATTTATTTCTTATTACTATTCACCTTTCTTGTTTTCCACATGACTCGGTTTTGAAATAAAAAGATCAGCAGGCAAGATCCTCTTGCCGCGAGCTGCGCCTCTTGTAGATGACACAACAACTACAGCACCTGCACCAGCGACTGTGGATGGTGCTGCACCTGCACTGGTACTAGCATCTCCACCAGCTACAAAAAACATCACTCATTTAATATTGTAAAAAAATATGTCTACTACTGCATAATAGAAATTAATGTTACTTAAATTTTGTAAAATATTTCTTTGAGAATTTCCAAGATTTTTACTTAACATTTCAAGTAAAATTAAAGAATTTTGTAAAGTTAAAAAAATCATACTTTTTTAAATCGCTGAAAAAAAAAACAAAAAAAATTCCAGGTTTTTTTAACGAAAAATTGCTATTTTTGCTGATTTTCTGAAGATGGCATGCTATCTAATTTTTAATATCCATTATATTAATGTGATCCAAAAAATTAAATAAATTTTATTTTTGTTAAAATTTGTATCTTTTTAGACACGGAACAAACATAAATGTAGTGAGCTAAAGCAATGCTGCATCAAGCAGCAACAAAAAAAAGAAATAAAAAAAACAAAAAAGTAATAGTGATTACTTTTTGATACAAAAGTAACAAAAAATTATTTTTTGGGAATAAAATAGTAATCAAAAGTGACACTTTTCATTAAATTTTCAGCGTAATTAAGACCATTTGAACAAAAAAAATTTATTTTCTAAGGTACACTTTTGGAAAGCTCAAATAACAAAAGTTTTTCAGAAAAAATCGAAGTATGTCGATATACTGCATTTCACAGTTTTGACAATTCGGTTTATATATGGCTTGATATTTCGTAATATTAGGCTGACATTAATGCTTATAAATAAAATAAATTAAATAATCACAGATGAGCAAAACAAAGTTTAAAAGTGATCTTATCATTATACGAAAAATTAAGTTAGTAGCAAGTCAGTTAATGTACAACAGCATCTTCACTACTTTACTATGTACTATGCCTGAGCGCTTGAATTATAAGCGCTATAATTGATTAACTTTAATCATTTATTATTTTAAAAATATTAAGCCTCGATATTTTCATATTCGTATTATGATCGGCTTAGAATATTCCGAAAAATCCGCTCATAAAAGCACCTCCGCTAATTCTGGAACACCCTGTATACTACAATATTCGTTGTATTTAATGTTTGTTTAATTGACCCTTAAACACACCGATCTTGTAAAATACGGAAACACATTTTTGGTTTTGGGAGACTTTTTCAACTTTGAGAAGCTATAACTTTGATTACAATCAATATTTTTCTACAATTTTTTTTTTAAACAAAAGTTCAAAATCTCAGGAGTGTGACTGCACAATCGGCATTGCCGAAAAATAATTTATTGTGAAGTTATAAAAGAAAAACCATTAAGCAAAAATGAGAAATTGGTCAAAAATCCACTTTTCCTTCAAAAAAAATCATGTCTTTGCAACAAAAATATTTAAGGACTTTTAAATACGGTGTTTTAAAGCTAAAGAGTCACACTTTCAAAATAAAATTTGGCAGTCATTCCTTTTACAAAGTATAATTATGTAACATGGAGAATACGAGATATTTTTGGGCAGCTAAAAAATCCACTTAAAAAAAAAAATCATATCTTTGCAACAAAAAACTTTGAAAAACTTTACAATACGGCGTTTTAAAACTAGATTCATACTTTCAAAAAAAATTATATCATTGTCATTTTTATTAAAAAATGTAATAAGGCGAATATGAGGTATTTTTGATTAAATCGTGTCTAAAATTGAAAATTGATGTATTTCATGATATATTTCGAAAAAACTCCCTTTTCTACAGCATTTTATAGTATTTCAACTTTAGACAGAGTATATGCGAGTAACATCCGCAAACCGACCTGTTCAAACGTATTTTGTCCAGCTTTTTTGTGTAAAATACTCACAAAAAAAGTTTCACTTACACATTATATGGGTCGCATTGACCCTAACAAAACTTTGCTGCCGTGCCATTCGAATTCTAGTTGACCAAAAAAGTTGATCAACCATATCAATTGAAAGAGATTTCAAACTTTTCTTACGTCTTGGTTCGAACCTTCTATCTCATTCCGTCTTTACATAGCAAGCGTTCAAAACTTCATATGGGGTCTCTCAGACCCACTTACGTGTTTAAGGATTAAATATAATATAATTTTTCAATAATTCCTAATTTTCACCCAGAATATTCCATGTTCATAGTGTTACGGTCGTGCGATATTTGTAATGTGTCACCGTATAGTTTATGTAATCGATAGTAATGAGTTGACGGTCGCTCGTTGACGGTTGTTGTTATGTTGCTGACGTCTGGAGCCTCGTTTCGGTGACAGACGTGTTCCAATAAACGTCTCAGTTTCTTTTAAAGAATCTGCTCAATTATTTATTGTGCGTGAGTGCGCGTGAGTGTCTTGTGCCACCGTCGGACGTAACAATATCATAGATATATAGATTGCTGATGTTTTAGGGTGCTTTCCAACAAGAGTGCCACAGTGTGACACAGTGTCACACAGAGAGACACAGTGTAACACAGTTGTGTAGTCTAATTGGAACGGATAAGTTACCAAACACGATCATTAGAGTGCGTAAAAGACTGACTTAGTAAAAAAAACACAGATACGAATTGAATCAGAAATCTTTCCGTAGGAAATCCAGACCCGTTAAAGAAAGAATTTTACATTATCCAACGTAGAAATAACTTCTTTACAATGCTGACAAAAGAATAAACTTGCAAATTAATCCGATGAAATATGAATAATAAATAATCAACGAATGCATGGTTTCTTAGACTTATACAATTCTTTAAATAAAAATAATGAATATTGATTACTATCTAAGAATTCTGGGTCCGGTACGTAATTTTCGAACACAAAGACATTTTTAGTAAACATACAAGTCCATTGTGCTAATTTAAAGATGTAACATGTAAAGAAACAAAAGATTCAAACTATAATTTTAATTTTGTATGTTAAGGCGACAAAACTTGACCGAACATGACTAAAATGTACCAGTACCACTTAAAAAAATAATTTATTTACCCGATGTGTTGGCACTATTGATGACTGACACGGCCAAACTTAAGATTGAGCTGTGTTTTGCAGTGTCGCTCTGTGTCTCTGTGTCATAGTTAGAAAGCACCAATGTAGACACTGTGTTACACAGTGTCGCCTGTGTCTCTTATTGGAAAGCACTCTTATTCTCCACCACAATTTTCAGGTTCCTCATTGAATGTCATCATATTGGAGAGATTGTGCTCACGCATGCACAATACGTGTATAAAGGCGCGCATTTACAATTGTAACTTGTAGACGAAAAGTGCAGAAAAGTAACGCAAACTTCACTTGATATCATTATAGATATATATTTGAAGTTATTAAAGAATTATAGGCTTGTTAGAGCATATATATGAATATATAAAGTAGATTATGTGTGTGTACTGTATGGATATATGTGTATTCATGTTATATCTCCCCGCAATATTTTCGTTCCAAATTAAATACAGGAATTTTTTAATTAAACAAAAGTTACTGTTGATAATTATTATAAATGGTTAAAGCATAAAGTGATCGAGTTAGTTGGTATCCAATTTTTAACAAGATAATTATTTAGCTATTGCTGTAAAAGTTGCTAATTGTTAAGCTATAATATATTTAAGGATATAATATTTAGATTTTGAGCTATTTAAATTAATTGCTTAAATTGATAAGATAAACATAACTTTTATATTGTACATACATATAACATATCGCTCACACGGATGAGTAGCGCACGCGTGCGACCGGTATCATACGATATGATCAAATCTCATATGATGACGCATCCGTCGGATACTGTGAGCTCACACTATGAAGATAATGTAAATAAAAGTAATGCAATAATGTAATATTTGTGATATAATAATGTAAATTCGTGCCTTCCCGTATTATTGCAAAAGCAACACCGTCCCAATTTAATTTATAGAAGCAAAACTTATTGCATAAATAGCTGTAAATACTTTTATAAACATTTTTTTTTTAATTTTGTGTCTTATTTGGGGCACGTATCGTCAACTTAACTAAACTCTTGTAAATAGAATGAGTTTTTTAATTTATCAATTGATCAATCGTATTATGCGCAAATGCAGCTTTTACAGAACAAAGTTGTATTTGCGCATAATGCGTTTGATCAATCGATGAATTAAAAAACCCGTCCATAATCCAACCTAGAGATTAAATAACTCTATAGGTGATGCGTTATATAACCTATATTAATACAAGGTTTACGACTCTGGTTTGATTCTCAAACTGTCAAAAAATAAATAAATAAATAAAAAACAATTCTGCGAGAAAATGCGCAAGCGTGAGCACTGTCTTTCTAATATGGCGATATTCAATTAGCGTTACAAATTCGACGCAATCAGCAATCTATATATCTATGATCCATGTACTTGGCGTACTGGATTTTTTTAGAAATATTTTTATATATAACATTTGCGAAATTGGTACATGTAATATATGGAATTGCATTTTTTTTTTAATTTTTTAAAATATTAATATTGCTGCAATACTTTTGCTGTCATAAGTTGGCGTCGATGTGCGGAATATAGTGCACATATCAGAAAAGGCTCTGAGAGAAGAGAGGGGAGGGAAAGAAAGGGAGGGAGGGAGGGAGGGAGGGAAGGAGGGAGGGGGAGAGAGAGAGAGAGAGAATGTACAGTCGTGAGCTAAAAGGTTGCAACACATTTTCTTCGATTGTTTTTGGAATGTAGACTAGCTCATCAAACGGTGAACGTCATTGGTTCTTACCTGTGGACCCAACCAATTAAGCATCGAGCCATCTAACCATCAAAGAAAATGTGTTGCAATCTTTTAGCTCACGACTGTACATCCTTCTCTCACAGCATTTTGCTCATATTGCCTTATAATCAGATTTTTATTTTAGGATCTTTAGAACGGTTATATTTTGCAAATTTTATGTCAACTCGGGAAAAAAGTAATAATAGTAACACTTTTTGAACAATAGTATAATTTTAGTAACTCGTAAAAAAAGTAACAAAAAGTAAATGCAATGACTAAATGGCAGCGCTGTTAAGGTTACAAAATTATATACTGTAGAAGGACTATTGTACTGATAACGTCACCATAGCACAATAACACTTTTTAGTTATTTAATTTTATAATGTAACGTCCAGCACCCCTCCCCCCTTTCCCTTTCTTTTTTTTATTTCGTAAATCGTACCTGCATCTATATTATTCGTTAGCCAATAAGTTTATTAATTAACAATTGCATTTAACGCGTGAGGAAGCAAGCAGCGAGTAGTTGTCGGATATCTTTGTTTAACCTAAATCGAAACCTTCAAAACCGTCATAGAATACTTTTAAGCGTCAAATTTTCAAACGTTAAACGTAACAAACAAAAGAAGTCACTCCTGTTAATCTCTGCCGACTGCAAGTCGCAACAGTCACGATAAAAGTTCTAAGCACGCCTCCGGCGATCGGATGTCTGTGAGAAACTATGGCTCGCTGTTTGGCTTCACACAAATATTATATTACTCGATAATGTTGGGGGAAATCTACACCTACATTTTATAATTAACTTCACAATTTACACCCTTTGTTCGTACTGACAATTATTCAATTCATTCAAATCTTGTTCTCTAGAAATTCGTTACCACCTTGTATCCAGCTAATCGTTATACGTCGACCTTGTCAATCGTGACTCCTAAATCATATATCTGTTCACTTCATATATCTGTTCTCTTTCAACTCCCCCTGCGTGCGTTAATTACTAAGACATATTACTATTTGCGCTAATTCTAAATTGCGTTAATTTTAAGTTGCGTAAATTTTAACCTGCAATTAATTAGTAAGTTGCGTTAGGAAGACTTCTCGAGCGTTAGAGTGCGATAAGCCGTGCGCAGAACGTTGGGCGGCTGCGCCACGGTCTTACGTTTGCGCTCACGGAGGAGTAATACAGCGCCCTTACGCCCAAGAACGGCATACGTCCCTTTCTTCTATTCGGATTCATTCATTCTTTGTCCGCAACTCATTAAATCCGGTCGTCGTCATCCGACATTTTAATACGCGTGTTAACTCTTTTCAATCGAGTTTACCCAATTCTTATACAATAAGTTTCAAATTCAGAAACACGTATTTCTTTCTTTATTTTCGTTATAAGCTCCCCGCGATATTCAACCAGTTCGAGCATCAATTTCATTGTTAATTTCAATATCGAGAATAAAATATTAATCTCAGTGAACCACCAAGAAAAATCTGGCCCGACGACGCCAACCAGCGGAGGCCGACCTATCCTCCACGCTACGAGACTTCCTTCCATCTATCCAACGACCATAACAATAATAGCTGGACGTGACAATAACGTACACATGTTACTACTGTCACAAAAAACCTGTTATCTAAATCATATTTAGGGTCCTGGCGCCTCAGTCGAGAAATCTGCGTTGACGATAGTAACGTATCGTCACAGATAAAATTAAAACTAATAAGCGTGAAACGTGACAGATTGAAATTTTGTTGTGCATATCATTTCGTTTTATTGTGAAAATGCAACTTGTTTCATATTTACCAAATTAGTAAAAATAAACCGCAAGTTTTTTTGAATGTTATACATGAAAATATTTTTCATTCCTTTTAATAAGTTATCCATGTGTTTTCCTGTCTAAATAGGCTTTAAGTGCTCTTTAAGACTATTTACTGACTGTTAGGCAAAAAGGATAGTCAAAGTTTATTTTTGCAAGTGTTTTAAAGTTGTTCTGTTTTATCCAAATTCTCTTTATTTACAAATGCCAATTACAAATGTCGGAAATTTTTATTCGTGATTTCTCGTTTATAACGTCACAACTTCGGCCGCGGTGTATAGACAAAAGCCTTACTAAATCAGCTTTTTCCATGACAGCAGTAAACATTAACTCGCTATAATTTAAAAATTTTTAAATGTTGTAACAAAGTTATCAAAAGACATTGTAATGTCTCACGCCAAAACTTACAGCGCGAAAAACGAGTGCGAGACTATCTCGTGTCTCTTTACGAAAGTCGACAACTTCAAAGTACTCGAGATCGGATTTCAATAATGACTAATCAATTAAATTCTGAGTAAGCTCAACATCGATAGATTGGGTTTAAATTGTATAATAAGTGTTTTTTTTCTTTGTACCTTATAAGTGGAGATATCGCGACGTAAAATCTAAATATTGAAATTTTCATAAAGATACCGTCGTTTTTGTCCATAATTTCAACACCAGCGGCGCTTGTTTACGGCTTGCTACTCTTATATGCGTAAAAAATTAGGACAAAAATGCTCCGTATATTCATTTAAAATGTATAACGCTATCAATAATAGCGCTTGGAAAATATCCTTCCAAGAGAGGAATTCTGCAACTTTTAACCGACACTAGCCAACATAATATTTGGTTCCTCACTAGCCAACATAGGCTCACTCGCGTTTTACGCTTCTATTAAAAAATACACCATAACGAGTTTCCAACCGTAGATTTACTTAGTTTCAACTTTCTAGTATACGATTACAAAGTGAAATGGCAATAACAATTGGTGAAACTATGCAATTTTGGCCCGTACTATAGCAATGTATGCAACGCGGGAATTTTGCTAGGATACGAGTAATCCTATATTGGCTAGTCAAGATTAATGATGTATATTGTTACAGTATCATTACGCAGTTTTTCCATCTTATAAGGTACTCGAGCCGAATAAGGCCCACCTAACTTATTTTATTTTTTATAAATTTTATTTACAAAGATATTGAAATAAACTAAATAAAAATAAAATGTTTATTTCAACCATTTGCCAAAATAAAATTATCATCTATATAAAACATTTTTAAATAAACAAAAAAAAATTTTTTTTAAGTCTAACATTGGGCCTTATTAAATTCTTGTGCTTTTAATAAAACCGGAATTAAAATCAAATTGAAAATAACAATGAAATTGAACATACTTTCCAACTCACTGTTAAAATGATTATTAATCACAAATACAAAATCCTTTAAGATCTATTTTACTGTAAAACATCACAATTATTTTTAATTTTGTCTATAATTAATATTTTAACTTTAAAAAATTCTGGTTATTTTAGTGCAATTTTAGCTTATGGAAAGTTAGTGTCATTGAAAATCATTATTCTCTGTTGCAAGCCACATACATAATAAACAACTGGCAATGGCTATAACAATAAATGTATAAGTGGGTCTTATTTAATAATACATTATTTATAAAAAAGTATACTTATTCCAAAAAATCCATATATATATATATATATTTTTTTTTTCTACAGTTAGAAAGTTAAATAATATTATATATTGTAATAAATCATAAAATAATGTATATTTATAAATTTACAACAAATTTTTTTATAAAAACGGCTAAATTTCCCCACTTTGTTACACTAAATAAACGTGTTGCTACCGGTATTAATTTCCTAGTCCCTTTTTATCTACTTCCTATGACACATTTTTTAAGCATATATTTTAAACATAAAGCGCATTTTTAAATAGTAAATTTAAAAGTGGGCTTTATTTAGTACTGGGCCTTATTCGTCTCAAATACCTTACAATATCTGCGAATATAACGATACTAATACTGTCGTTAAGAGTTCTAAAATTGCTAGACTCTCGTATCGTGATCATGATAATAGGATCATGATATTAGGTTACGTTCATAAACAGATTATGATTTAAAAAACGATAGTAAACGCACAATGTATGAAACCGATATGTGTACTAAATCCGTATACCATACGCAAGCCGACGAAGTCGCAAGAGCAAACCAAAATTATCTCTACTGCTGCGTCAAGATAATAATTGCTTTGAACTCCTACAAAAGAGAATAGTCGGTCGGATCCTGATTTAATTTTTCATTACTTACTCAATATGTCTTCAAAAATATTCCTTAAAATTAGAAACATGCTAAAAATATGCATATTGTTTTTCTGATACTACATCATCTCTACAAGTTTGTTATAATTTGTTTCTATTATAAGTTATTTGTTCGTATTAAATCTTGCAAGGTTAATAAATAACTGTTCTGTACTGTGGATGGAGATATACATCTTGACATTCAACGTTATAAGAACTTGGGTTTACTACGATGATAAATTTGTGTAATAATAGAGTTTCCCCAACGCCAAACAGCATCTAATACCGGATATTAGCTATATCTGTGACAGTTGAATTGCTGCCGCGCATTATTTTACGTAAGCCGAAGAGACGACAATAGAACAATTAGATTTCAAGACGTTCTAGTCGCGTGTACCCTAAGAAGATCGGTTGAACGTTGAGTTTGATTGGAAGCTACGGTGCATTGTATAAAATTATGAGTTATTATATCTACCAATTTGTGTGGTCTAAAGACATGAGTTGCGTTATTATACCCTGTCGAGAATTTAAATATTAATAGTTAAATAAGTATTTTTTTAAATAATATTTATATTTTGTGTACACAATGCATTGGTTAAAAAAAATTTAATAGTTTCATTGTCCCCTAGTTTCGGACAAAACAATTTCCCCTATTGCCGAACAGTACAAATATAAATCTTGCGTTTCCATTTGTACGGGTATTTATTATTCAAGTTTCAATACTTAAAAAGATACACCTAAGCAACATAAATACGAGTAAAAAGAAAAATTCGTGGAATAAAAATAATTTACAAACTGCACTTCTGAAAATTCTGACAAAAGAAGTTAGCCTAAAAGAGATCAAAATATGGTATTGTAAGAAGCACTTTAACAAAGAAAAATGTATAAAATCTGGTCTAAAAAATACTTTGCAGTCTATACTAGGTAATTCACCAAAACTTTCCCCCTCCAGAATACAAAGAACAATTAGTAAAGCATGTAATCACTTGACTAATCGTTGTTTGACATCAATAAAAAAAGAATTTTTTAAATTGGCTTGTGATTTAGCGATAGAACTACAGCTTTCTTATCGTTCCAACACAAAAAAAAGAATAGCAGGCAAACATTTTTTATTTTTATGGTTAGAAACACTGATCTTTCATTAAGAATACCTGAGTCTAAGTTTAATGCAAACTGTGGATTCTAATAAGCCGCAAGCTCAAAATTATTTTTATAATCTCATCAAACAGTATAATTTCTCTGCTTCTAGCATATTCAATGTAAATTATATTAAAACTGTTATAAATTATATTAGTAAGTCTTATTGTGTCCCGTACTAGGTGCCACTTAACGATTTCTTAAAATTGTATACCAAAGTTTAACGTTAATTTAACTATTAATATTCAAATTCTCGACAGGGAAAAATCTTGGACTAAAAAACTCATTTCCGAGACATTACATATAAAGCGATAACCACAACGGTTTAATTTATACACAAATACGCAACTCTTAGATGTCACCTACAATATAATACTCGACAAAATAAAAAAATAACTAATTCCTCTACCTCTATTTTCTGTTTTCTATTTAAAATTTTTTTTCTATTTCTACTTCTATTTGCGTTCGGTTGTTTCTTCGTATCTTTCAACTTCTTATTTACTTTCTTGCTCTTCTTTCTCCTTCACTTCCATCCCCTTTTTAGCTATCTTCCTTCCCACTCTCCTTTTTTCCTATTTCTCCTTCTATATGCCTTTTACAAGTAAAACTGTTATACTTCATCAACGACAAACGGTGCTCACAGTTATAATATACCACGGATAAATATCTGTTAACAAACTTGTGCTCTATTTAAATCTAACTGTAAGTTTATTGTAACACATTTTATATTAATTTATGTTAATTTATTCGGACTAATTAACTAATTTTATATAATTGATAATATATACGCTTTAAGATCAACAGCACTTCTGGCCTAATTAACTCGCCGCCGTAATAAAAAGATTTAGCATATACGTTGATTATATTCAACACACCTTTAAACATACTTAACGATTTGGAAGGTTGATCCATAATAGAAGAGATGCACTAAAGAAAACTCAAATTGTAAGTTGAAACGTTTGCGTACTTATGTAAAATTAAGGGGGAAACGTCTTTTATCGGGTCAAAAAAATCGATATTTTGGAAATAGTCTTAATCGATTGTTAAACTATTCAAGAATATTCCCTGAAAATTTCAAGTCAATATCTGCAGTATCTACGAAGTTAAAGCGGACGGGTCGGGTGACGAGGCCTAGCGACCCTCGGGCGGTCGCGTTTATATCTGCGTTCTCGGAGCGTGTTTATATCTGCGTTCGAAAAGTCCGTCCGATCTTCGACGATCTTTCGAATGACAGTCTTTTGGAAAGATGTTTAGGCGGTTACACAAAGAATGCAAATAAAAGTTTCAATTCTACCGTTTGGCGTTTATCGCCTAAACACATTCACAGTGGAGCAAAAATCGTCTGCATTGCTGCGTATATTGCTACATCGATATTTAACAAAGGCTACAATGCAGTGTTAATGATAATAAACAAATTGGATATCGAAATTGAGATCCAGGCACACAATTTTGCCATAACGAAAGACGAGAAGCGAATAAACAGACAGAACCGCCGAAGCTATAGTAGCTCAAAAGAGGCAAGAACGGCTCGTAGGATGGAGATGATGGTTCAAAACGAGTTCTACGAGGAAGCGGAGAGACTACTTTATGCAGATGGAATCGCTGATTAGCGTAAGACTGACGTAAGTTGTGAATATGTAGTATTTTTATGAATCTAAAACTTTAAACGCGTTTTTCTCGAAACACGTTTTTTCGATTTTGTATACACGATTAAGAGAAATCTACTGAACCGATTTGGCTTTATGACCTCTCATTTTAAAGATAATTAAATTCTTTTCGATGTGACATTAATTGTTAAAAAAAAAAATCATATTTTTTTTCTTATTTTAAAGTCGATTTTTAAAATGAAAAACGCACTTTCAATTTTAAACTGTGTAAAAACATGCAATTTCGACTTTTTCTTTAAAAAATCGAAATGTCACATAGAAGCTAGTACCGTAAACGTTACAAAAAATTGTTTTTTGTTTCAGATCAAAATTAAGGACGCTACAGTGTACACAGCGGAGACACTCCATAAGCAAAACGATATTAATATAGCGCTCGTTTTTATAGTAAACTTTTTTTTTATTCCTGTGTACTCTTCGATTGTGTATTAAATCATAAAAATTTCAAAACATTTCAAGTTATTATACCCCAGAAAAAAATTCGTGAAAATCATGTATTTTTTGATCGTGTAAAGGAGGTTTCCCTCTTAACGACAGCCAACATCAAATAAACGCCATTTACCAACTAATAAATTTCTTTTCCCAAACTAACTCGTGCTGACTATCATTGGTCAAACTTTAACTTTTGTTAACTACAATATTATTATAATGTTGATTATTTTGTTGCTTTATTTTAATTTCTAATATTGTTAACTTAATACGCAGGATAAAAAGATCATATTATTTTTTTTATTTATTTGAGAAAAATCTTAAACATTCGGCACTAGGGAAACTCCCCTCGATTCAACAAATTAACGAGTAACAATACCCGTCGAAAGCAGTTTTAATGTTCATTTTTCTATGTAAATTTACAAATATTTATTAGATTCTCTAAACTGTGCACCAAATTATTTTTCCGGGTTTAAAACACAGATCTTTAAGAACTCCAAATGTAATATCACGAAATTAAATCGTTAACCAACTTAATTTCGCGCATCAAACAAATAATAAAATTGTTAATCAATTTAATTATTTTTTTGATGCTGCACGCATCTCTACTTATTCCTCCTAAAAAAATAGTGAAAAAATAATTGCGAAAAATATTAATTACATCGACTGGGGTGTGAACGTAAATTCCTTAACTATCCGGGAACAATATCTTATATTATTGGACTACACCATAATACTAATTACACAAAACCACAAAAAAAATTTTTTGAGACAAATTTTTTTATGTCAAACCAGAGTAAGTATTTCTTATAGATTTGGGTCGCTAAATACAAATTCGTAAGACGTTTTGCTCCATCACGTCCAGTTTTTTAGATAATCATAAAACATTATGGAAAATCGGTGAAAATTAAAATATTTGAGGAAAAAGCAAAAATAAATATGACATTAAAATGTGGTCCTAGAATCGATTTAAATATATTTTAATAAGTTAAATAAAATGTAGGAAGTAAAAAAGTTTCGTTTACTAGTGTTATTATAGCCTATAATAATAAACAAATCGACGTAAAGTAGACTATTGTGTAACAGACAGGTGATCTTCGGAACCCTGGCGAGTCGAGTCGGCCATAGGCTAACCGGGTCCGGGGGACGTTGGAAGTATGCTGCACGCATTCCCGGAGCCCCCCCGCGCTAAAGACCAGGGCAGGACACCCGGAGGAGTTTTAGTGGATAGGCCCCCGTCGAAACGTCGTCGGCGGGGGAAAGCCCCACATAACTACCAGGCCTCCCCCGGGGCCTAGAGTATGCGGTAACGCATTTCCCCTCCGTTACAAAAAAAAGGGGGGGGGGCGATCTTCGTAAGTAAGTCTTAGATTTTTTCAGAAATGGATTTTAATTGTTACTGTTGGGAGATAAGTTAGATGAATTAGAAAGTTGTTAATCAATTAGTTAATTAGTTAATTATTTTTTTGCATTTTTTATACTATCAGACATTTTTAAGTAAATGTGATACAAATATGCGATACAAATATAAAATATAAAATAATGTATAAAAATAAAAATATAAAATTATGCAAAAGGAATTAACTAATTAACAAATTAACTAATTGATTAATAACTTAAATTCTAATTTATCTAACTTATCTTCCAAGAATAACATTTAAAATCCATTTCTGAATAGATCTAAGATTAACTTATGAAGATCGCCTGTCTGTTGCACAATAGTCGACTTTACGTCGATTTGTTTTACGACATATAGGCTGTAATAACACTAGTAAAATTTTTTTTTACTTTCTACACTTTATTTAACTTATTAAAATATATTTAAATCCATTCTAGGACCACATTTTAATGTGATATTTACTTTTGCTCTTTCCTCAAATATTTCAATTTTCACAGATTTTCCATGATTTTTCATGATTACCTAAAAAATTGGACGTGATGGAGCAAAACGGCTTACAAACTTGTATTCAGCAACACAAAATCTATAAGAAACACCTATTCTGGTTTGAGATAACTCTCAAAAAATTTTTTTTGTCGTCTTGTGTTATTAATAAATAAATAATAAATTTATTATTATTTATATATGACACTGTCCTTATATCACACATTTTTTCGAAAATTTATATACTTATAAAATTAATTAGAAATATGCGATTAAAAATATAGAAAGATCTATTTAAGAAACTAATAAAATTCTATATATCAAAAAATTTTTTATTTTAATAAAATTTTCTCGTTTTGTATTGCTCCTTCAACACATTAAGTGCCACAACGGTCTCTAAAGACAGGTTTTAGACCGGCTAAAAACCGACTAGACTTTCCATTTACGCCGTGCCGGTTCTCACGAAACAGTGTATATTGTGCCTTCTGCAAGAATGAAACAGGATCTGTAAGAAATTGATAACAGTCCCAATATCTCCCCATGTTTGTTTATGTTTCGGCTCACTTATCAAGTGTGTTTTGACACGCTCGTCCATTTACGGTGTGCAAACGGAAAATCAGGCAAAATCAGTGTAGTTGTTAACATCAACATGTTAATTTTTGAGATTACATGTTATTTTTTATTGAAATGTTTTTAATTTAAATACATTCAACTTGAATTGGAATAGGAAGACTTTTGAATGAGAATTCCAACATAGTACCACTTAGGTTTTATAAAAAAATATTAAAGATATTATAACTTAAGTTTTATAATCTTTTACACAGTATTTTAATAACATTATATTTATACTTATCCATAACGTGTTCATTTTAATTCTTTAAAAGTGCTTAACATCTCTGACAGCACGAAAATCGCCATAAAGATATTCTTTAGATGTTTTTTAGATATCATATTTACATTTTTTAGACTTTCGTACTGTCTAGAATATAGCATATTAACTTTACTTAACTTTAGTTAAATGTACGCATTCATTTTTTTACGGAAAGAAGCAAAGTGTTTTACAAATACAATAAATTTTTCTACCTTTAAGAAAAAAACTAAAAAAGCCCATATTAATGTGTTTAAAAGCAATAGTGCATAGTTGGTTTGTAAAAAAGCGAGAATAAAATTTCAAAAGTTTAATGTAAACGGCACAGAAGTTCAGTATTAATGCTTGCTCTCGCTACAATTATTGCGCGACTGATCGAGAATCGGCAACAAGCTGCTTCTCTGCTCTCTTGGTGGAAACCAATACAATCAATACTTCACACATCGATAAGAAAATAATATTGAGTGAGGATGTGTATAAGTCAAAGAATTACCTTATATGGGCATCTCTAACAAGGGGAGGACGCGATAACTCACCCTAGGATTTCGACTCCAATTCTTTTAATTATTCTAAAAATAAAAAAAAAGTTTACGTCTCCCAGCATTTGATTGAATAGACCTTGGTTTCGGAGTAATAAATTTGTAAAGTGGCCATACCGCGGAGCGCCGTATGAGCCTTCCCGGTAACTCTCCTTCCAATCAGTGCAGTTGGTTCCGTGAGTTAAATGCTTGCTTCACAATCATAAGATCCAGGTTCGCTCACGGAGCTGGGCAATATTTTTTTTGTGAGTATTTTTATTTATGTTTATTTTGATGATATTGATATAGTATGCAAATTTTTGAAATAAAAAATTTAATATCACATTCTAAACATTAATTTAAATTTAATTTTAAGGAAATTTTAATTCAAGTAATATTTAAAATAATAAATTAATAATAATAAGTAATTTGTAATGGATAACATATAAAAACAACGTATCTATATTATTATTACTTATTATTTCAAATATTACTTGAATTAAATTTCCCTTAAAATTAAATTTAAATTAATGTTTAAAATGTGATATTAAATTAAATTTTCTATTTCAAAAATTTGCATACTATATTAATATCAAAGAAATAAACACTCATAAAAAAAAATAAAAAAATTATTGCCCACCTTCGGGAGGGAACCCGGATCTTATGATTGACCTAGTTTACATCGTTAAAACTTTGGTACTCGTATTAAGTTTAGTGCGCACCAATGCTTTAATATAGGCTCGTTTACATCGAACGTACTAACGTTTCTTACACATTTTTTAATATGTTATCGTTTCAGAAAGACCAAATAAGATTACTTATCATAAGACCGGTCAATTAAGGTTATATTTAATAGGCCTAATCTACTACAAAATACGTTTCAGTGTTTTCATCGTCATTTGTATCATTTGGTACGCGTATCAGTTTGATATGATACTCTTGCTTGATACGTTCGTACCAACTTGATCCGGCATCGTTTACATCGTGAGTACTAAAAATTTAGTACGAATTTGATATGAATATAATGCTTAATCGTATCAAGTGCACGATGTAAACTAGGCCATTGTGAAGCAAGCACCTACCTCACGGAGCCAACTGCATTGGTTGGAAGGAAAGTTACCGGGACGGCGCACCGCGATATGGCCAATTTTCACAAATTTATTAATCTGAAACTAAGGCCAAACACCGGGAGACGTAAACTTTTTTTCATCTCTAAAATAATTAAAAAAATTGGGATTGAAATCCCAGAGTGAGTCATCGCGTCCTTCCCTTGTAAGTGTATAAACAACTGATTGGCTCGCACACCAAGAGACAATATGGGCACGTAAAAACCGTCCGCAGTACACATGGACATTGCCAACTTCCAAAACAAAAATATTATTTAATTAACATGAAAACAATCTTCATAATTTTGACAACACTCTTATAATATAAAGTATATCGATGGACATTTACTTAAAAAATTATAAATGAAAATTCTTGAAGTTAAAAATTAACTAATACGTGAGAAAGAATTTAACAATAAAAAAGCAAGAAAATCAAAACAACTAAATAGAAAAGAAATTAAATAGTAGCGTAAATGTATAGAAGAAGGAGGGAGATGAAAGGCATTTCGAAACAGTCCGCAAAAAAAACTAGTTTCTTTCAAACCTTTATCATTATAGAAAATTATAATGTAAACAGAAAAAAATTTTAAGCGGCACAGGCTCCGCAGTGACGGAGCAATATCAACGCTACAGGTGATTGCATTGAGTCCAACAAAAAGTTACTACAGCTCCAATTTGTCAATGATATAGCTTGATTTTTCGCGAGTTCTTATAATCGTTGTCATACAGGTGACGCTTGCTCCACAGATAAAGACGTCGAGCTTTGCGCGGTGCAACGCAATGCAAAACAAATTTTTTAATGCGTGTAGAACAACATTCGAGCCTGAATATCAATTTTCTCTGTTGAGCTGAGACAAGGGTTTCTTTAAAAATTTATAATAAAATTTCATACTCAAATAAGCTTAAAAATAAAAAAAATGTTAAAGTCATAAAATAAAAAAAATAAAAAATTGGATTATTTAAGAAAAATTTAACATAAAATAAAATTTATTTTTTTGTTTATCCAAATCTTCATATGTTGATAATAAGGAAGTTTGTCTTGTTATCTATCTTATTGTACGGTTTTTAATACATTTTCTGTAGGAACTTCTGTTTCAGAAATGAATTTTCGAAGTAATAAAGCCATCTGTAATTACGATACATAGAGAACAAATGTTATGAGAAAATTTCTTAAAAAATTATTTAAAGTATAATTTAAATAAAAAATGATAAGCAAATGATTGTGTCTATTCTATGTAAAAAGATGCACAAAGTTTCAAAATTTATAAAGAACAATTTCGAAATAATGTGTAAACGAAAAAATTGTATTTTTTTATGTAAGCATTATGTAATCTTATACGCTTTGACGTCAGTTCTATCTCTTGTCGAAATTTTTTTTTAAGATGCTTCTAATGGAAGAAATATAATTTTCAACGTAAAATAAAATTTTTCGCACCATTACAACGCTAAGAATGTTATACGCGTATCGGCAATACAAAGTTGCAAAACAAGTAGCAACGTAACGGCGAGCGCTCACGTATACTACCAGACCTCGTGGTTCACCGATGTATGTCTATCTAAAGGATGGCGCTGATTGGATTACTTATTACTTACTGCTTTATTAAGCACTATCGAAAAAAATGGTTCAGGACTTTTCAACTCAGCTTTTAGCAAAGAATATCACTAATTAGTGGGCGCTTTTTAATATATACCCTGTATATAACGATGTGCACTATCCAATCAAGACACCGAAATAGTATCTAGTAAACAACAATGAGCAAGTAGCAGCAATGTAGTATTGTTATCAAAATTATAAAATATAAATAAAACACTTGTTTTCCAATTTTCTGTAACTTTAAAAAATATGACTATAATGATTATTTGACTGAATGGTATCGTTATTAATACTATAAGATGCGTAACATCAGTACAAAATGACCTTTCAAAAAAAAAAAAGTTAAAAAAATGCCAAATGTGTGTGCGTGTGTGGGCGCTTCTATCTTTTTTTATAAAATCCAAGTGGTGGCATCTTTAATTTTCTTACAAAATCTAAGCAATACTATCTTTGTATTCCCATTGATGTCTTCCTATTTCAATCCAAGTAGCATATATAAATCCCCCCTCCTAAAAAAAAAGATACTAAAATTGTGTAATCTAATTCAACCCAAGTAATGTTTTAAAAAAATGTATGAAATCTTTTAATTGCGCCTAACATTTAATAATCCTTCGAGCCGGATATTTAAACAAAGTAAACAAGAGATAAACAATTAAAATTTTGATACTGTTATCAATAAATGTGCTCAGTGCGGTAATCATTTGAAATTATTAAGACTAAATTTAAAAGAGTATATGACTATAATATTGAACAATCAGTGATATGCGGATGTTGACGCAAAAATCCCCGGACACATTTTTATGTAAAATTGGATCGGTAAAATGGTTAATTCCAAAATTTAATTGCTCATACCAAGAGCTTTTCAAAACACTATAATAACGGTAATTTTTATTTAGTACTTTCTGAGTTATAAAGCTTAAAAGTTACAGTAACTTTCTATCTTCAATAACTAACTATCAAAACACTATAATTTTATCTACTTTGAACAGCCGTTTTGAAATTATTGAGTATCTTATGACAAGATGTCGGTGACTATAGGTAAATCAAACACGAAAACTGTTCATTTTTTTTGTTCAAAGTTTTACATGTTTTGTTTAACAGGTCATAATCTACAACATATAAAAAAAAACTAATTTTATCGAGATCCTATTTTACACAAAAATGTGTGCAGGATTCTTTGCGCAAAAGCATTTGTATGTAGCTACTAAAACAAGATTGGTAATTATTCAGAAATCATAATTATTAGATCCGTGATTTACATTCCAGGCAAAACGTAGATTTTCGCGTAAATTGCATTATTTATTGTTCTCGAAATAAATACAAATAAAGCCAACCGTTAAAATGCTGGTACAAAAGCAAACAGCAATTAAAGGTAAAATAATAAAATATCAACCTTTCTGAATAATTACACAACAAATCCCCTGACCTCGATGAATTGAACGTTTATAGCAAAAATAAGACCTATTTGAGAGGTTTGACATTTAGAAGCAGTAGGCATAATCCGCGTGATTCGTTCGAGAAAGCTTTGTATAAAGACGTGTATTTTGAATTTGTATCCAAAACTGGACGATATATTGCTGCGGCTTCAATAACCATACCGACCAGCTACCCCAAATAGTATGTTTGCAAACTCAACGCGTGTTATAAAATTACTAACTATTAATTTATCTCATTTGATGGCAGCTATGATAAATGGTTGTACTTTTATAATTTTAAATCAGTTATTCTTCATAAATGATGATCAAGTCAACTTGTTCAAAAATTATAATATTTAAGGTTTTATTCAAAGGAAAATACTGCACAATGTCATAGAATCACTTATAACATCCGCTGAATTGTGAAAATGCGTGGGCATTGATTAAGGTATTGATAATATTGATAATAAGCGCATTATAATACAAAATCACATGTGATTGCAATTCGTGCTGCCAAGCATGGCGAAATAATCTTGTATAGTTTCGTGAAATTTAATTGATAGTTCATTAAAGCATATTCGAACGTTGGGTTTGTAAACCAAACATGCAATGTTGATCCATTTAGTGATCTCTAAGCTAGATAAAAGTTAGATAAACGCGTGAAGAATAGAAAAGTCCAATTGATTGAATCGTTCTGCTTTTAAGGGAGAAACCTCCTTTATCGGGTAAAAAAAAAATCGATATTTTGGAAATAGTCTTAAACGATTGTTAAACTATTCAAGAATATTCCCTGAAAATTTCAAGGCGATATCTGAAGTATTTACGAAGTTAAAGCGGACGGGTCGGGTGACGAGTTCAGACGAGCCTAGCGACCCTCGGGCAATCGCATTTATACCTGCGTTCTCGGAGCGTGTTTATACCTGCGTTCAAAAAATCCGTCCGATCTTCGACAATCTTTCGAATGACAGTCTTTTGGAAAGGTGTTTAGGCGGTTACACAGAGAATGCAAATGAAAATTTCAATTCTACCGTTTAGCGTTTATCGCCTAAACACATTCACAATGGAGCAAAAATCGTCTGCATTGCTGCGTATATTGCTGCATCGATATTTAACGAAAGCTACAATGCAGTGTTAATGATAATGAACAAATTGGATATCGAAATTGGGATCCAGGCACACAATTTTGCCATAACGAAGGACGAGAAGCGAATAAACAGACAGAACCGCCGAAGCTATAGCAGCTTAAAAGAGGCAAGAACGGCTCGTAGGATGGAGATGATGGCTTAAAACGTATTCTACGAGGAAGCGGAGAGACTACTTTATGCAGATGGAATCGCTGATTAGCGTGAGACTGTCGTAAGTTGTGAATATGTAGTATTTTTATAAATCTAAAACTTTAAACGCGTTTTTCTCGAAACATGTTTTTTCGATTTTGTATACACGATTAAGAGAAATCTACTAAACCGATTTGGCTTTATGACCTCTCATTTTAAAGATAATTAAATTCTCTTCGATGTGACATTAATTGTTTTTTTGAAAAAAAAAAAAAAAAATAAATAAATAAAATAAAATAAAATAAAATCATTTTTTCGTATTTTAAAGTCGATTTTTTTTAACGAGAAACGCACTTTCAATTTTAAACTGTGTAAAAACATGCAATTTCGACTTTTTCTTTAAAAAATCGAAATGTCACATAGAAGCTAGTATCATAAACATTACAAAAAATTTTGTTTTTTTTGTTTCAGATCAAAATTAAGGACGCTACAGTGTACACAGCGGAGACACTCCATAAGCAAAACAATATTAATATAGCGCCCGTTTTAATAGTAAACTTCCTTTTTATTCCTGTGTACTCTTCGATTGTGTATTAAATTGTCATAAAAATTTCAAAACGTTTCAAGTTATTATACCCAAGAAAAAAATTCGTGAAAATTATGTATTTTTCGACCGTGTAAAGGAGGTTTCCCCCTTAATTCAGGCATTGACTTGTGGGTGCTCACGCAGCACGCGAAGAAAACATGCTCCCTCTTCGCACGGCTGCTTCTTTCCGTCTTTCCTTTCTGGCCCCGCAATCCACCTATCTCCTCCATACGACCTCACTCTCAATACCTAGGCCTACTATACTAGAGTATGTGTACGCAACTTGCACGTATGGAAGAGGAAGCGGAAAAGCTCGAGCTATAGTTTGTGGACCATGCCTATTGATGATCTTTGAAAGTTTTCAAAAAATAAATGCCGCGTTTTAACGATTATTGCACTCGGAGATGTGTTGCTACTCAAAAATAATAGACGATTATCAATGATATGCGATGGTAAAGAAAGTAATCAGGAGTAAGAAGTCGCATAATTATCTTATTATCCAGGACAAGTCGCGCTGTCCGGTATGTAATAAAGCTCATGTAATTCAAAAATACAAAGAATTTTTACGTTGAGATTATTCTACAAAAATGTCAATGGCTAAGGCGGCATGTTTGTTTCAATTATTTGTGTTACTATCATTCAGTTAACTTCTGTAAATTTAGGCGTTATCTGAAATGTATAATAAACGTTGGCATGACTTATTGCATTTTTTTAAAACGCAATTGTCATTAAATGTCAAGTTCACGATCGGAAAACAAAAATGTACAAACAATAGCAGCATCGCATGTGCTTTTATCCACTACCATATAGTGTCTGATAGTTTAGTAGAGGACATAAATGTAAGATCTTGCTGAATTTCGATTCCCAATCAAACATTATTAAGACTTCATTAGTGGAAATATTAGGCTTGCAAAAAAAAAGTTAATAAGCCGGAATCTGGTTTTGGCCAAGCTCTCATACACATAAAATATGCTGTAGATGCAAAATTCAATGTAATAACGATTGTTTCAATACAAAACTTACGTTCTTGATGATACAAGAAATCCTGCATAGATAAGAGCAAATTTAATGGACCGCGAAAAACTATTTATTCTACAAAAATGATGTTTACACATACAAAAGACTGATGTTTTAGTCTTTTATACTCTATTTCTTACTCTATTTTTCTACAAATCTCCTTGAAGTTCTACTGCCTTCCTCCAGCAATTTACTAGGGCGTCTGTACTCTGTCGGTCTCAGTCCTCGTTCTGATTACGGAGATAGGTTTCCACTGCGCTTATCACCGCTTCGTCATCTTCAAAATGTTTTCCGGCCACTAAAGAATAGCATTCATGGAAAACATTTTAAAGACGACAAAGAGGAGATTATAGCGCAGCAAAAACCTGACTCCGTAACCAGAGCAAGGACAGCGCATAGACGCCTTAGTGAATCGCTGAAAGAAGGGAGTAGAATTTGAAGATTATGTAAAAAAAAATAAAATGAGTAGATAAAATATCATTCTTTCACCTGTTTAAACATCATTGTAAAATAGTTTTGAGAAAAAAATGTGGGGTATAATTTTTTGGGCAGCCCTCATGCAAAACCTAAAATATTTATCAGATGAGAAAAAAGCATACAAAGTACACTTTAAAATACTTTGGAGGCGCCGATACAGCATTAGGCTATCATTTAATAAAAATGTAAATAAGAGACAGACGAATCGTCCTGTGCAGTCAAAAGACGATTGTATTCGATAGAATAACGCTTATCCCCGAATAAACTACAATGCTCTGAGTACTCACGTTTGATTTGTAAATATGCGGATATTGGACAAATTTGATTGAGATAACGGATAAATATATATAAAAAAAAGCATATTTTATGTCGCATCCGTGATCGTAAACGAAAGTTTTACAGCAAAACTAAGAGTGGTCTTTGATGCGTCGGCATTAAAGTTGTTAAAAAAATTTTTATGTGAATAATCTTGTCGCTGGAATTAACAGTTATGAGAATTTCCAATTACAAAATAAGCTGATTGAACTTCTCCATAGAGAAAAATTCCAATTGCAATAATAAGTTTCTAATGATAGTAAACTAATTATCTTACTAAGCAATCTGAAGTATCTTTGTATTCCTTGTAAGAATTGTAAAGACTCTGGAAATTCATTGGAATTACAGAAATGATATTATTACCAAGCGAACATTACTTTCACAGATTGCGGCAACCTTTGACCAGCTAGGATTATTGGAACTAATTATAACCAAAGCTAAGATTATACAGCAACTTTGGCAGTTCAAACTCGATAAGAATCAAACAATCCTGATGGATGTAATCGTGCTATGGAATAAATATAGAAATCAGCTTAATACAATTATAAAATACAACCCTAAATGCGCAGTTAAATCCGGACAAAACAATTTATTAAAACATTTCTTTTTTCAGAAAGATTTAAAATTACAAACAAATTTTTATACGTCGTTTAAAAGATTCTTCCTAAGTCTTATTATTCAATATAACTTTCGTTTGCTGCAATTACTGCCTCCATCTTGCTTGAAGCGCAAGCACGCTCTCTTGAACTACTCGTCCACATTCACAAATACTATCTCAATAACGACATGAAGGGTTGCCACGTTGGGAAATCTGAATATGTTAAATAGCCTGTCAATAACGTCCCAAACGTAATAATATAGGGGGTTTAAATCTGAACTATTAGTTCAGAATTTCTTAAGCCAAAACGCGTCCACGTTATTAGAAAGCCAGTTTTGCACTAAATGGCTTGTATAAGCCGGTACGCTGTTCTGTTGAAAAATGTCTCAAGTCCTCTTCAGCAATGCGACGTATGATAGCCTTATTCATCTTCGAAATCGTTAATTTCCTAAGCGATATCCCTGGTCTTCTAAAATGAGCTCTTTATACAACAACCAATGTCCTTGCAGTTTTTGCTCTCAAATAGCTTTAACTTACAGAGCCTTCATCGGAATTCTCCGCGTCCGTATACTTTTGCGCAATGTCGTAAACGATCGACTTCGTACTTGAAAAACCGAATAACTTCGGCCAATAAATGTCCAGTGCAAAGTGCTTCAATTATCACCGCTTTTCGATTATATTCCAAATTTAATTTCACTAAATCGAACATTTTAAGGTTTATACACATTTTACATAAATCTAACTTACCCGAGTGCCAACTATTATCTACTATTAAAGTTACATGTAACGAGAAAAATTAAATTTTTTCCAGATTTGTCCAGCTGACACACCCTGTAGATATTTCAACTTTCCAAGGAAAATAATTTTGAACATACACTACAACTTAACTTGCGGCTTCAAAAATTTTGCGATGCGAGTGAGAAAGCTTTTTCAACATGTACTTGCGCTCGATAAATGAGAAGGGTTATTGCGTGGCAAAATTGGTATGCTCTAAATCACGAGTAACTCCGTTAAAAAAATAATCCCTGCCAAGGCTGAAATGGTATACCGCAATGTTACTGGCAAAAGCGAGATTACATGTGGCTGTGAATAAAGCACTAAATCAAAATTTTGACAAAATGTGTTTTTGGTCAAATTCTACGATTGCAATTCATTGAATAAATTCTTCACCTCATAAGCAAAAAACTTATGTAGATAATAAAATCGCGCAGATATAAACTGGCACAGAACACTTTGGAGACATGGTCCATCTCAATCCTGCTGACGCATTGTCGCAAGGTCAGTTACCGACTAAATTCGCACAGAATGCGCTGTGACTAAATGAACTCAAATGGTTGGTTGAAGACAAAAATCAATGCTCATTAATATAATGGAAAAAATTGAGATACTCAAAGACCATCAATTATAAATCTAGAAATATTTGGACATCATTAAACGCTTTTCCTTAAATTCGTTACAAAGGATCGTAGCATATTATTTGCGATTCACACATAATAATCGTGGAAAGAAAAAGCGCATTAGGCCTATCAAAACTGTTGAAATTAGAAGTCAAAAACTAAGCCGGACAAATTTTTGCCAAAGGAAAAATCGTCTCAGAATTCGATTACGGATATGCCTATGAAAGAGGCATCCTCTTATACCATCTGTTATCAAATCTCGATTCAATAATTTTCTCTCATCTCTCCTTCCTCTGCTCTTTCTTGTCCCTCCTCTTTAGCTCGTCGAAAACAAAACTCGCCTCCTCTCTTCTCTCCTCCACTTCTATCATCCCACAACCCCTTTCTTCAAAAAATTCTTTCTTTTCCTTCTCCCACTCCGATAACCTGCCTCCCCTCCTAATTCTCCCACTCATTTCTTCCCAGCATCTCCTAGCCAACTCACTACTCCTCCTCTCCGCCAGTCTCTCATCAAAACCGTAGGCAACCGCGGCAGACGGCGTGATGAGAAGGAAAAAGCAACAATGGCTGTCTTACCCGCCTCACCGCGCCGCCTGCCGCGGATAGAAAAGAAACGATTATATTTCTTGCACTTCATATATATCACAGTAAGCATAAAACGTTCAAACTTGCTAACTTACACGCGTTTCTCCCTACTTTGTTTCGTAGTAAATCTCTCGCGGTAGACTTCAAAATGATAATATTTGGAAATACGTATATACATAGTATCTACGATCATTTTTTATCCCTTCCATTTTCCTGCTATCCGGCAGCAAACTCAACAAAAACAAAATTGATTTCTTAAGAAACGTTTAAGCAAATGCTAATTTGGCTAGAAAAATAGCATTTGAGCACAAATAAAGCTATTTCAAATAGTATTTGTATAATAAAACATTTATTATTACTATTTTCTTAAAATAATTGACTATGTTTACTTCGTAAAATAGCATTTACACGGTATTTAATGTCAATTTTTAAGTTATTAACAATGTTATAACTTCGGCATAAATCAGGCTGTGTAAACATAGTCGCTGTTTGCAATAACATAAATACTATTAAGCGTTTCGATTAGTTTTGAGGCATTTTTTTCAACTTTCAAAATAGCTCTAAATTTAATAGAATATAAATTTTAACTTTTTTGCATTGAATTTATTAAACTTCTCTATAAATAGAGAAAATTAGGTATGTTATGGTGTTTGTTTGCCTGGGTGAATTCTTGCGCAGTGCTGTACTAAGGAGAGGTAAATGAATAAGTATAGGAAAATATAGTTAGCACTGGTATGTAAAGGTATGGATAAATAAATATATAAGGATCAACTGTAAACCAAATCTCCTTCTTAGCTTTTGTATGCTAAAGATAAATAAATTTTATTCTAAAGGGAGTAGTTAAAAATAAGTATATAAAAATATATTTCTTTAATAGAAATAAGTATAAAAAAATGAAGCTTGAATGTTCGAGTAACAGGCATCCAAGTGTTTTTAGCAAAAAATTAAACTAGAAAAAATGGTTATAAAATTTCAAGACACTAGAACATAAAAAAAATTGTTTCATAAATAAAATGGGTACCTGAGTACTCCTTTGATAGAATAAGGGTTAAATTATTGAAAATTCAACCTCATAAAACTCAATGCTATTTTAGAAAATAATTTAAAAATTATGGTCAAAGATTGTAAAAATTCAGAAATCTGTATGTTAATAATAAACTTATTTTTTCAAAATTTAATCAAATACTAATTTTATGTAAAAAGATTGAAAACCCTTCTCAATCAAAAATAAAACGTCTATAACGAAACAAATTTCCAAAATATTTCTAACTGAAAAATATAGAAAATATACGTAAAGTTAAACATAAAGAATAAAGTAATAAATACAATTACAAATGTAAAAAAATGACAGAATATATAATCATATTATTTATATGACGTTATCAAAATTGTATAACACCAACGTTTATCCTCATATATATATAAAAAATATATATAAATAAAAAGTATAAAAATCTTATAAATTGTTATCAATTTTACATCTAAAAAGAATTATATTAACATAAGAAAAACTTTCAATTTGTACAATGCAAAATATACATATCGCATTTATATTTTATAGATTAAATTTGAAGATAATAAAACATACCGGTGGGTTGAATTCCAAGTTTCTCCATGCCTCTGCCGATCTGTCCAATTGCTGCACTGTCGCCTCTCTCACCAATGCGTTGCGTTATACCGCGCCCAGTGCTCTGATAAAAAAATACAATTTTAAAAAATAATTCTGATTATAATATTTAAAATTAATAAAATACAAAGTATTTTTAGCTCAAATAAATCAATCAATAATTACAAAAATAAATTTTATCTGAACTACCGCAGTTGCGTGTGCGTACAAATTGACAAAAAATATTATTAACAAAACTATTAATAAATATTAAATACTAGTTTGTGTCAATTTATACGCACAAACAACAGCGGTGGCTCAGATAAAAGTATTTGTTCTTGTAATAATAATTACACAAGTCTACAAAATTTAGGGGGAGTTTCGTGCTTTGAACTTCGAAGAATGTTTTTACAGAATTTCGATGCGCGAAAAACGACTAATAATCGCCAAAACAATTTTTTTCAAACTTGATTTTTTATGAATTTTTTCTGACTAAAGAAAAAATGATAGCAAGATCAGATTCGTAATCAGCAACCTCCAGTAAAACTCCTGAGTAACGAGTTTCAAACAATTTCGGTTGATTTTGAAATTCCGTTTACCATATTAAATCCGCCATTTAAAATTTTGTATTTTTTTTTACACCGGAATCGTACTCAACGACCCCCAAAACTCTCCGGATAACAAATTTCACAAAATTATATTTACTAAAAAAAAAAAAATGACGCGAAGAACTAATATTCATTGTGTATGTATAAATCCAGCAGGTACAAACCGTTATATTTAAAAAATCAAATTTATATAAATATCTAAAAAAATTCTACGACAGTGCCAATTAATTAATTAAAAAAAAAAAAAAGGGGGGGGGGAGAGAGAGAGAAAAGAGTTAACTTTTCCTCATAATATATGCTAAGGTCATCGGCGCTGTGTCATTTAATATGCATATATACCCAATCTTTCATTAAGTGATTAGGAAAAAACAAAACAAACAAAAAAAAAACAAATTTTTCAAAGACCGGTATTTTTGTTTAAAATAAATAAAAAAAGGATTTTATTAGTGTTATTAGTCATTTTGTTGCTATCAATATAATTTAATAATTATTGTAAAAATCTATAATCGTAAGTAATGAGATTGTTTCGTTACAGGAATAATGCCGTAATAAATGTTGTAAATGAAAAAGAATAAATGCTTCTCAAATAGCAGCTATACTCATCTATCTCCCTTCACATGCTATAACATGCCGTAAGAATAATCCTAATTTTAAATTTATCTTCTTTATTAGATTAGCGTTCAACAGTATTAGAAACCTTAGTATACTCATTGTCAGTTAAAATAAAATTTCTCGTAAAATCACTCGTATTAAAAATTATATATCAAAGTAAAACTAAAACTTCAATCTAAAAAACAATTTTAATTCTCACATTTTTAATGAAAAATAATAGCATTGTGTTCAACAAGTCAAAATCTGTAAAATTTATTGTTTTTTAGGTTTCCATTAATGGACAAAAGAGAGCCTTTTTTAAACATTGTTCTTTCATACCTAATTAATCTCAAAAAATGTGCTTTCAATAAAATTTTCTTCTATTTTCTTTTGCAATAAAACAAAAAATAAACTAAAAATTTATTTTATCTCTTCAGAGTAGCAAAATAAATCGTTACATTAAAGCATCCTCTTCAATGTACTGCCACGTTTCAATTTTTATTCCTTAACCCTTTGCGTCACTTTCTTCTAGTAAATATTGTGCAATTTGTTATCAGGAGATTTTTGGGTACGCTAAGTACGATTCCGGTATAAAAAATACAAAATTCAAAATGACGGATCCAATATGACAAACAAAATTTTCAAAATCAACCGAATTTGCTTGAAACTCGTTATTTGGAAATTGTAGAGATCGCCCATTACGAATTTGATGTCAAAAATACAAAATTCAAAATGGTGAATCGAATGGCGGACGGAATATTCAAAATCAACCAAATTTGCTTGAAATATTGAAAATTTCATTTGCCATATTAATCGGCCATATTGTATTTGGCATTTAAAATTTTTAATTTTTGACATCAAATTCGTAATGGGCGACCTCAAAAACTGATTTTAAAGTATAGATTATTTTGAAATATAGATTTTAAAAAATTTTATGCAAACAAATTTCATCTCTAAAAACAATTTTTCAGTATATATTAATAACAAATTATTTATTTAAAATAATTTTAAAACTTGTAATTTATTAGTTAGAGAAAACTTTTAGCAATCCAACAATACCAAACATGTTAAAGGAATACGCGAAACAATTAACTCATTGATCAAATAAGCTTAAATAGTAGATGTAACTCCCAGAGCTACACCGTGACGCAAAAGATTAAATTTCGAGTTGTAAAGGTTTCTTTGTTAAAAAAAAAAGAGCTATGATCCAGCGCAGTGCAACCATCCTGTAGACTCTTAAAGAAAAATCTAGGTGTAAATAGCATGCCTTGTACTACCACTAACCTTGGTTAAATCATTAGGGCACAGCAGTCGTCCTATTTTGCATAAAAGCCAAAAATTTACATTTGATCATTTTAATAATTGAAATAATTACTAATCTTATTATATCAATCTTAAACATTAAGTATGTGATTAATGTGTATCACAAAATAAAAAAAAGCATATTTTAAGAGACTAATATTTTTTGTTATAGGTGCTTGTACAATATAATTGATTTTCAATAAATATACATTAACAAAAAAATTTTTTCAGCTAAATGTTTTGTACATATAAATAACATTAAAAATCTATAATATGCATTTCATATATAGGCACAGATATCTATCTAACAACTAGATCGCTACCTTCGGCTGAATAGCTGCGTCCGGCAGGATATCCGAATTCGGCCATCTTACCCAACAAGAAAATGGCGTCTACGCGTAGATTAGGTTAGTGCGTATGTGTTTGACAGGTTTGACAACTGAGCCGGTTGACTGCTGAGCACCGTTGATGAGCGTATTAATTGTGATTATCGAGTGTGTTTTTTCGATACCGTGCCATAATGCCAAGAGCGGCATTAGAGCAGCATTGGAGCGGCCATTTTGTTGTAGGTAACATGACTGAAACCGGATATCCTTCCTGCCTCAATACTGTCATATGCTAATGCCACAGGTTAGCGATCTAGTTTAGTATAGATATCTGTGTATATAGAGTATTCGGCAACAGAATGGAGAAAAAATTTAAAGAGTAAATAAAAATATTATTTTGTTCGAGAATTATCCCTTAAGTTTTAAGAATTAGAATAAAATTGCGATTAAAAGTTTATTTTAATTATAAATGTTTAAATATTTATATAAAAAATGATTAACGTGAATATTTGAACATAAAAAAAGTAAAGAGAGAGAGATAGAGAGAAGAAAAAGAAAAAGTCTCCATCTAAATTTTGATACTTTTAATTTTGCAATATTTAAATATTTTAATTTTAAGGTACACGAGCCAAATAAGGCCCATCAAATATTTTTTATTTTTTATAAATTCTATTTGCAAAGATATTGAAGTAAACTAAATGAGAATAAAATGTTTATTTCAACCACTCGCCAAAATAAAATTATCATCTATATAAAACATTTTTAAATAAACGAAAAAGAAATATGTTTATAAACTCTGAAATTGGGCCTTATTAGATTCTTGTACTTTTAATAAAACCCGAATTAAAAATATATTGAAAATTACAACAAAATTAAACATTTTCCAACTCACTGTTAAAATAATTATTAATCACAAATACAAAATCCTTTAAGAACTATTTAATTGTAAAACATCACAATTATTTTTAATTTCATCTATAATTAATAATTTAACTTTAAAAAATTCTGGTTATTTTAGTGCAATTTTAGCTTATGGAAAGTTAGCGTCATTAAAAATCGTTATTCTCTGTTGCCACACACATAATAAACAAATAGCAATAGCTATAACAATAAATGTATAAAGTGGGCCTTATTTAATAATACATTATTTATTAAAAAATATATCTATTCCAAAAAAAAAAAAAAAAATATATATATGTTTCTTTTCTATAGTTAGAAAGTTGAATAATACTATATGTTGTAACAAATCATAAAATAATGTATACGTATTAATTTACAAAAAATTTTTATAAAAATGTCTGACTCATTCAAGCAAGCTTTTGTTGCACTAAATAAACGTGTTGCTACCGATATTAATTCCCTAGTCTCTCTTTATCTACTTCCTATGACATATCTTTTAAGCATATATTTCAAACATAAAGCGCATTTTTAAATGGTAAATTCAAAAGTGGGCCTTATTCGACTCAAGTACCTTATAAAAACTATATAAAGCCAGAGTTGGCAGGAAAAGTCCAGTGGAAAAAACCATGGTAAATTCCGGATTTTACCGTCCCGGACTTTATCCCATAAACTGGCAAATTGGAATAAACTGGCAAGAACTACAAAGTGACTATTAAATAAAATATATTTATATGCAAAAGAAATATTTTTGCTGTAATCTTATAATGAATCTTATATATATAATCTTATATATACTAATGAATTTTATATAAACCAATAAAATCTTTCTAAATTAATATATGTAATTAAATGAAAAATAGTATTATATGTAATAGTAAATAATAGTAGTAATTAATAGTAATAATAGTAATAGTAGAAATAATTAGTAAAATTTTATGTTTACCAATGTTTACCAATCATTAACGTCTTTGCGTTCGCCATTTAACATTTTATAAGAAAAAACTAATTTATTTGTTACGTCAATTCCTAATCTATTACGAATTTTGTTTTAGATAAAACTTAGATTGGAGAATACTCTCTCCATTGACGCTGAACTTGTTGGACAATTATGTAAATGCATGACAAAATTAACGAAATCTTCGGGAAAATTATTTTTAAAATAAAAAAAATTATATTAAATTATATTTAATTGTATTAAATTATATTCATTATTTTTGCCAATTTTTTCCCGGAAAATACCATTTTTTCCTGGAAAATGCCGAGTTTTTGCCACTGGCATGGACTTTATAAAAAAAAATGTGGAATTTTGCTAACCCTGCATGAAGCACATGAATATTTAAATATTTGTAATTACAAAATAAAATATCTTGATCGTAATTTTATTATATCCTTTTTTTCTTGTTTTATCACCTAAAACTATTTCTTAAATTTTGATTTTGATGAAATGCTATGCATGATAAGAGAATTTTTTAGATGTTTTGGCTGCGTAATACCAGCTAAAAATTACCAAAATTTAAAATTTTTTAATTTATTTTTTGCCGATTAAAAATCTTGTTCGTAAATCCAAATTTTGCCCTCAAATCAGCTGTACAAAAAAAATGCAAATTTTTATTTAAAATAACACTTTCTTCCACCTGTTGCCAAACATCTATAAACACAAAAAATGTTACGATCAAATTAAAATTAATATAATTTAGTAAACATTATTTTATTATATATAAGAAAAAATGATATTCTTGTTTATACAAAACATAATTTTGCTCATAAAATTTAATCTTTAAAAATTTTCATAATCTTAATTTTAACATTTTTAGTTCACTATTATAATCGTCATCTAAAGAGCACAAAAATATTTTGATAACAGTAATAAAAAATTTAAATTCTTGGTTCAAAAATATTACTATTTTCTATCCGATCCTTTTCCTCCCAACTCATAAAAATTGTTACAAAATAATAAAATATATTTTTTTGATAAAATTATACAAAATTCTTTATATAAGCAAATTATGTGTGTTAAGTTATATAATCTTACTTCAATATTTAACATCTAAAAAATAAATTTTCTCAAAAAATAAATATTCTCAAAGAAAAAATGTTTTTTTTTCTCTGTATGCTCTTGCTCAAAAAGTATTGGAAATTGTTATATAAAACACAAATTTATTACAAATACATTAATATCTTTTTCAACCAATGTAACTTTAATCTAGATTTAACTTTTTATCTTTTTCTAGTTCTAAGAATTAGAAAGAGTTGAAGTAAGAATAAAGTTAATACACATTAATGGAAAGGGATACTAAATTAAATAAATATGTATTACTCTTTCAAAATACAGTCCTCATTCTTTGCAACGCACATGGGCCAATGTTTTACTGATTCTGCAAAACATTTTTCATAAACTAATGAGAATATATCTTAAGCAAATTTTCTTTTACAGTCTCTGTCTACTTAAGAAAATACTAAAATTGAAGTCTCGTTTTATCGATCAAATGCAATTTTTTTAGCATGCTATTATTCAAATTCTATAGTCTCTATAAAGTTAGCATCTTATTTTTCGGCACCGCAAGATTTTATATGAGTTCTATTTGCACCCTCAATAATTCTAGAGTTCCTGATAAGTTATAACAAAGTTCCGCCAAAATAACATTAAAAATGATAATTTGATAATATAAGGCGCCAACTTCGCGTGGCACCGCAAGTTCCAAAAAATTGATTTCAACTATGGAATTCTAGAGTTCTCAAAAAGTTCTAAAGTTCACAATAAATTACGTTAACAGTTCCGACCTATATATGTATTTAAACAATTTTTAAACCATCACGCAGGCACCGCATTACAAGAGTAAAGTACCATCATGTTGAGTTCTGGAAGAGTTATTGGCATTTTTCGATAATTCCGCAATAGTTCTAAAGCTTTCTATATATTTCGTTAAGAGTTCTCACCTCTAACCATCTTATAATAATTTTTAAACCTGCGAGTTGGCACCGCACTACAAGAGTAAAGTACCATCTTATCGAGTTCTGGACGATTTCTTAACATTCGTTACTTTTGTAGTATTAATGACTCCAAACCCTTTCTGTTCTGTGCGCCCGCGTACGCGTGTGCACGTTTTGTGTACGTGTATTCGCACGCGTGTTGTTTGTGTAAATAAAAATGTTTTTATACATGCCTAAACTGACATAAAAGTGTTACGTAATAAAATCTGTAATACGTTATATTCTTATAAACTATTAAATGCAAACAAAAATTAAATTTGTGAGTTTTTATTAAATTAAAAATAAAATATAGTTCAGCTTCAAATAGCATTTAAAATTTATATACATGAGAATGAGGAATAGAATTGTATAAATAATAAAATAAAAACATTGGAAAAATTTACGGTTTTTTAATATTTAATTATATAGCCGAATCTACAATAAGTCGGTAGTCTAAAGCAATCGTAAGTCTGAAGTCTTAAGTTTTAATCTAAGTCGGTGACTTTTCAATTTTTCGCATCCACAATGAGTCGCTAGTCGTAAAGCGAGTCGATCGATCCCAACATTTTTTATCTACATTTTTGTACAATTTTAAATCTTTAGCGTACAGGCAAGGATTTGACTGTACAATTTTAATGATTTCTAAATCGTCAAGATTAATAATAGAGATTGCGTTAATGATCTCACAATAATCACACGTGTAGGTTAATCACATACATGCTACGACTTGTGAGTTTCACGCGTCGCCACGGCTTTTAAACGTAAGTGTTTGATTGGCCAGTCTTAAAGAAATCTGCAGTCGCAAGTCTTAGAAGTTGGCTGTTGGCCAACTTTACCAATTCACCAATCCAACTCATCGATTACTATTCCAACTCGCCGATCGTGGCTTAAAACTACGATAAAACTACTGACTACAGGGGCTCTATTCTTGAAAACATGCAAATAATTTTCGTATACAAAAGTGGCAGAATAGCCAATGGAATTATTCAATGATATTCCCCCATTGGTTATTTGCCATTTCAGACTACCAACTCATTGTAGATTCGGCATATAATATGACATGTGGGATTCACATCTTGGTTGTGATTTATCGTATTTTATTTTTGTTCGTTTGTTTAAGTCGTCATATTCATACCAATGAGTACTTTACTCTTGTACTGCAGTACCAACGCATTGGTTTAAAAATGATTAAAAAAATGGTTAGAGGCGAGAACTTTTGACAAAACCTATAGAAAACTAGAACTATTGCGAAAGTACCAAAAAATGCCAAGAACTTGTCCAGAACTCTCAACAAGATGATACTCCACTCTTGTAGTGCAGTGCCAGCTCGCGAATTTAAAATTATTAAAAAATAGAGGCAAGAACTTTTGATGAAACCTATAGAAAGCTTTAGAACTATTGCGAAATTATCGAAAAATGCCAATAACTCGTCCAGAACTCTCAACGTGATAGATCTTTGCTCTTGTATTGCGGTGCTAGCGTGCTGGTTTAAAAATTGTTTAAATATATACATACAGTGTCCCAGTATAAGTGGCTACCCTCCTTTATCTTGTAAACTAACAGAGATAGACCCAATAAATATAATATCAAATTAAATGGTTTAAACTAAACTTTATTGTGAGTATAGTGGTTACTTAAAGAAATTATCTATATTAAAGAACGAAGAGACATGCACAACTTTTCCATGGTAAAATAAATATTTTTATATGATAAAAGTTGTAGCATTTTTTTTAATAAATACAATGATGTATGATTTATCAAAATTATTTTACAAATTATAGAAGTTAAGTCGGTTTAAAGTTTCGCGGATTAATATCATTTCAGTTTAGCTCTTGCGGTGTGGCTAACTTCCGATTCCCGTTTTGGCGATTGACGTGTAACATGTTGACATCTGATTATAATATTTGATATACGTAAAATGTAAGTAATAAGAATACGAAAATCTACAAGTTTATAAAATTATTACACCAAATATTATAATCAGATATCAACATGTTACACGTCAATCGCCAAAACGGGAGTCGGAAATTAGCCACACCGCAGAGGCAAAACTGAAATGGTATTAGTTGCCCGCAAAACTTTAAACCGACATAACTTCTATAATTTGTAAAATAATTTTGATAAATCATACATCATTGTATTCATAAAAAAAAACGCTACAACTTTTATCATATAAAATTATTCAATATCATGTAAAAGTTGTGCATGTCTCTTCGTTCTTTAACATAAATAATTTCTTTAAGTACTGTGCTCACAATAAAATTTAGTTCAAACCATTTAATTTGATATTATATTTATTAGGTCTATCTCTGCTAGTTTACGAAATAAAGGGGGGTGGCCACTTATACTGGGACACCCTATATATAGATCGGAACTGTTAATGTAACCTATTGGGAACTATAGAACTCTTCGAGAACTATAGAATTCCATAGTCAAAATCAATTTTTTCGAAACTTGAGGTGCCACGCAAAGTTGGCACCTCATATTTTCAAATTATCATTTTTAATGTTATTTCGGCGGAACTATTGTTATAAACTATCACAAAAAGGTTAAAAAGTTCCCAACAAAAATCTTGAATCTTTTTGTTTAAAGCAGCAGTGTGAGGATGCGCGTTGTCATAAAGGATTATGCTGGACAAATTTTTTTTCCTTTTCTTGCATTGGAAAAAATGCAACTGAATAGCGATTATGTAGAAAAATAAAAGGGAGGAATCTAGTAAACTAATACTGTTAATAAAAACCTTTTCTCACAAGCTTATTTTTTTAAATGATCAAACGGTCCTTATTTTAAGAATACGCTTTGTACTAAAAATTTTTTTCCCAATAATGATCTATTCACTCGTGTTCAGCAAAGGCTGGCACATCATCAAACTGATGAATAAGCCATTCATCTAAGAGATAAACTTCAGAAATCCCTAGTGGAAGGACTTGATTGATTTTTACGATACTAGAACCAATTTCAGGTTTCTTTAACTTATGAGGTTAAAGAAACCAAAAATGTTTAGCTATTTTAAATTTTTAAATAGATTTTGACAATAGATGTTTAACAGCTGCTTTGTAATGCTGTTGAATATTATCGAGATTTTAGCTTATAAATGATAAAGAAAATCAAATTTGGAAAAAAAAACCAAAAGTAACCACTTACAAAAAAAAAAAGTAAAAATAATCACTTATAAAAAAGGGACAAAAAGTGAAAAAAGGGGACTTGCTAGCATCTCTGGAATTTCCTAGAAATTCCCAATTTTTTAGGAATTTGATTTAAGATTCATATTAAACATAAGATTAGATATTAAACAATTTGATTTTTAAACCCAATACTTAAAGCCTAGAGGCAATTAATCCTTAGCCTTTCTAACCCTATATCCTTAAACTCTAGACTCTAGCTCTCCATATATTTTTGCTTACTTTCCTCCCCACCTATGAGTTTGTGGAATCCTGCAACTTTAACAAGCTATATCTCTGAATAAAAAGCACATTTTTTAGCTCATAATGAAATTGATACCTCGGACTCTGATAAAAACATTAAATGAAACCAGAATCAAAAATATTTTATTTTCAATTACAATTTTTAAAAAATGTTGCAAAAATTTGCAAAAAATGAGTATAAAAAAACTCAAATTTTTTAATTTTAATTTAAAACAAAAAACTAGTGGTATTTTTTATAGTTGACCCTCTGAGCTAATAAAAAAAATAGTTTCATATGAATCATTCCAAAAAGCTTCAAAGCATCAAAAAATCGCCATTTTAAAAAAATCGGCAATTCATGATTTTACACTAATGAATAAAAGTTCATTATTTGAACAATGTAAAATGACAAACAAAAATATAACGATTAGTTGCAAAATTAATTTTTGTAATGTGCTTTTATTCCAATAAGATAAAATTTTTTAGTCCTATTTTCAATTGTTATTTTTCAACTATCTTCGTTGGTCTGGCCATAGGCAGGAATAAATTTTAATTATTATAGTTCATTCTTTTTTTGTAAAATATAAATGTTTTAAGAAATCGTAATGTTTCTTTAATTTTTCCTATAGAATCGACTGGCGCAATCAGTTTTCCTCTACAATCAATTTCTAACCATTTGTTCATAACAACTAGTTGCAAAATTGACTTCAAAAGATGTTTTTTATGTTAATAATGTTTTTCCATGCTCCGGTCCTATTTCTAATTATTATTTTTTGACTGTCTATTGAGTTGGACACGAGTTTTAATGGGTTAAAAATTAACCGTTAAATATAAGAAATAATGTAAATGACACGTGATGACCTATTACAATATATGATACACAAATTCTATTATAGCTTAATGAAAGTATAAAATTCAAAAAATAATTAAACAGTAATTTAAAAATTTTTAAATGTAATCTCACATCTTTAATTCACTGATTTAAAAAAAAAACTTGTCACACACGAAAATATACAAAAATGTATTAAAACAGTTAAAAAAATAATTTATTCAGAGAGATAGAATTTAAATGTAAAATTCCAAAAATTTTCCTCTAAGTACTAATAAAATACAATAATAGTAAGAATGAATCTGGTTGAGTTCGGAGAAGTATTTAAAATCACATAAATAAAAATAAAAACACTAAGACCTAACTACGACCGATGAAGGCTTTCTTACTATTATTGTGTTGTTACACTATCGGTCCAATAATATATTTGTAATACTAATAAAATATCGTAAAAATCCATGATTTTCAAGAAAAAAAAATTTCCTAAAAATTCTAGGTATTATCCCAGTTTTCTCAATTTTAATAAATACTCTGTTAAATATTCAAAACTATAAAGTCAAGATTAATAAAATTTCAATGGAGATTTTGTTTTTTAATCATATTGTCTAAATTGTGTGCTTTAGGCACTTTTATCATAAATATTTGAACATTTATAATTAAAAAAACAAAACCTCTTCAATCCATTTCATATTACAATTTTTTAATTTAATTCTCACATTATTATTACATTAATATTTCACGATAACATATATATTACCGATTGTACAGTAGTTTGTCCCGGTCTGCGGACGGCCCCACTGCTCGTCGATGCTTGAGCATGGGGAAGTTGAGGATCCTGAGACACAGAAGTCTGCTGTTTCTGTATCGCCCGTCCACGATTTCCTCTTCCTTTTCCTCCTCTTTGCGACATTTTCACCTAAGTGACTGAAACAATGCAAAAAATTAATAAGAAATTTCGACGGTGACAATTGAGAAAATAACTATGTAGTAAGAACTTAATTTTAAATAGGAAATATTTTGAATTTCAATACATAAAAATTAAGTTAAATCCAAGATTAGATCTTAAAAAAAAATATTAATTTGCAATTTATTATTATAAAGTCTTATTATTTTAATATTTTTCTTATACATGTAATGTAAATTATTCAATATTGACAACTAATGGAATGCAGCCCAAGTACAAAGTAAGATATAAAGTATTATATTGAAATATTTATATCCAATTACACAATTAGAATGCAATCCATCTAATAGATCAGCAATCAGAATAATAGAAAGTAATGATAAAATAACTAAATTTGTTATGGCTGTAAAAATATGACAATATCATTAGACAGAAAAAAGTAAAAATGTAACAATCAATAGCAAAAACAAATAACAAAAACAACGTTACAAATATGTTACTTCCAAACGTTGTTGAATATCTAGTACGATGACTATATTGTCTTAGAAAAAAATAAAGAACAAATCTACAAAGTTTAAGGCTTTGTTTCTATACATTTTCAAATCACTTTGACTACCCAGAGTTTGTGCATTACAAAATAGTCTTGCACAGTATATCAAAATGAGATACTGAGCAATTTTCAAAGTTTGGAATTGGTTTGATTATACTGAAAAAAACCCTTGCTTCAAATATAAAATAATAAAAAAGCAAAAACAGATTTATGTTATCGGCCTCTTCTCAATTATAACTGTTGTATACTTTACATGTTTTATATATATGTGTGTGTGTGTGTGTGTGTGACCATCTTATATGTATATTAAATATTGAAAACAGATCTAATTTTAATTTTAATTTAAAAAATGCATGTTTGATAAAAAACAACTTACATTGTATAAAACTAAATTTATCTATTGCTGTAAAAATTTACTCATTAAGACAATATTAGACATTGGCTAACTAAAAAAGAATTTCCCATAATATCGTTAAAATAAACAAAATTAAATTTTGAAAAATTAAATCTATATTATTTACTTCATCATATAACATTCGTATGTCAGAAAGACACAACTACTTTTATCATTAATATTAAATATTTCAGAAATAATAAATTTAATATTAAATAATATTGCTTATAAGCATGTAATAAAGCATTAAATAAAGAAAACGAAGAATTTTATGTTTATATCAAATTATTGCTCATTTCCTTTTCCCTTGAATGTCTGCAGTTAATGTTAATTTTCACTAATGTAGAACAAATTTGATCAGTTTAATTTATTCTACCCTTTTCTAATTCAAAAAATTAGAAAAGTTGAACTGAGATCAAAGTTAGTCTACATTAGTGAAAATGGATATAGAAGTTAAGAGAATTGACCTATTGAGACTCTACAGAGTATCAGGTACCAGGCTTTGTTGCTATGTAACATCATAAATGGCAATCACTCCTGTAGGTTCCTATATATCCCAGCGGTGGTGTTTTATTTTTCCTAGAAATTTCCGATACTTCTCTCTTGTCCTTTTTTTCCCTCCGTCGATCGGGACAATAGAATTCCATTGTCGGATCGCCCATAACGGAATAATGGGCAAAGAGTTATTTTCGACAAAAAAAAACTTAAAAAAAAAATTCGGCATGTTTCTCCGACATATCGTCTTTAGTTTCATGCAAATCGCAAAATTTTTCACTCTGCGAAAAAAAAAAATCTGACTACAACAGAGCCTACGAACGTATCTACGCATCAAAAATATTCAGAGAAAAGGTTAATGGCCACTTTAATACTTCGCTCAAGATTATCGAGACTTCTCAAAATAATTCACATTCCCTCGTTATCACATCGATTATGCTGTGCCTTTCCTATGCTTACTTCTGCTGATACAGCTTAATTCCGATCTCGTTTAGTTTACTTCTCATCTTTTTTAAGGACTTGATACGATAAATTAAACAAGGATCAAAGTTAATCCACATTGATAGCAGTGGGCATTACGTACGTATACTTTTCACCATTTCCTTCATACGATACAAGAGTCTTCGTTTCGATAGAATAAAATTACTTATTATTTATATAGAAATTGCTGGTGTCCAACTTTATAACGCGGTTACCATATTATGCTCGCCGCTTCACTAGGAAAAATCAGCTACTGCAACCGAGCGAAATAAATCTACACGACTTCTTCGACGCTCGAAAGACATTAGATTACTTATTATGAGCGATACATTATATTTTTATACAATTTACAAGATAATCTGGTCTTATTCATGCGATATACGTGCGTGTACACAGACCGGCAAAATAAAGCAGATTAATTACCTGCCGATAAACTGGTTCCTTCGTCGATCAAAATTCTTCTATTCGCCACACTAAATCCAACAATCCAAACAATACCACCGCTCTCGACGAGTTACCAAACTGCTGAATGCTGCCGAACCAAATGCAGAAGGCTGAATATCATCCGACCCGAGAGCCTAGAAGAGCGCGCTTTACAGGTAGCACAGGCTTCGCAGTGATGTGATATCGCTCTGATTGGTACCAGTAGTCACGTGACGGACAGCTAAGGAGGTGCTACGCAACACGTGACTTTCAAAAGTGTGGATTTGAACATGTGGAGGATTAATTTTGATTAATTTTTCTCGAGATATAAAGCAAGACGATATTACGGCGATGAACTTTGACTTGTCGAATATAGCATGCAACGAAATAAAGTTGCGAGGTGGACGGCAAAGTGCGATTATTTGGCGATATTGTATGTTGAAGCAATATCTCAAGCGACCAATAGGAGCGTTTGGATACAATTACGTAAAATTTATGGCTCCTATACACAGGATGTTGAAATGGGTGCATCCATATGCGCGATCGCTCACTGGCCCTGTTTACATCGTACACTTGATATGCGTATTAATAAGTTTGTTCTTTTTAGCTGCATTAGTTCTGGGGGACTATTACGGTTCTTAAAACAAGGTGAAAATTACCAAGTGAGCAAATTTACTAGAATATTTATAACTTCATTGGTCAACAACTAATGAATTTGTTCACTTTTGTAATTTTCACCTCGTTTCAGAAATCGTCCGTTTGTTTTCTGTTCCTGAACTCCCTGAATTAGTGTGCATTTAAAATGAAACAGATATATATGTTTGAAAATTAATGAAAGCAAGAAGGAACGTTCCAGTGTAGTCTAGTGCAGGGGTGCGTTCAGAATGAACGTCCGGGTGCGCCCAAATGTTATTTTTTCTTTGTTGTTTACAAAATGTTAAAACAAGGATAGAATAAAGGACCTCGCACATGAAATGCATAACAGAGCATAAGCATAGCATAAGGCCTCTGGACCAATAGGAATCTTATGTAAATCAATATAGTGACTTTATGCTTGATGCTCATTGGTCCATCTGTCTTATGTTGTGCTTATGTTATTATGCATTTTATGTGCAACAAACCTAATGCCTGGGTGCACCTAGACGTTCATTCTGAACGCAGCCCAGGAATAGAAAACAAGCCTCGTAATAGCCACTGAACTGAATACATACAGGAAAGAGCCATGGCCGGAAAAAAGGGGTCAGAGAGAGAGAGGGTTACGTTATGTTAGTTGTCTCTTTCTATCATAGGCCTCTTTTTTAGCGGTACATCGTCAAAAGTATGCTGACTGATGAGTTCAGAGAACGATTCAGAGGGGCTTTAGGAGGTTTGACTAACTTTTAGATATGATTGTACCATCAAAAATGGCGGGTTTCAAGAGCTTAAGAAGAAAAGAAACAGCCAACATAATGGAAACCTCTCTCTCTCTGACCGGCCTTTTACACACGATTTCTATAGGACGGCTCTTTCCTGTATGTATTGAGTTTAGTGGTAATAGCCCCCCCAGCCATTGAACTATACTCTAAAGCTCGTATCAGACTACGTATTGAAAATTGAAGATTGAAGATTAAAGATTGAGCTTTGGCCAATCAAAATAAAAGGAATTAAAGTTTCCTTGTTTTAATTGGTCAAATTTCAATCTTTAATCTTCAATCTCAATCTTCAATGCGTAGTCTGGTACGGGCTTAACTGGAATGGGCACTGCCATATAACGTCCGTAAGCGGAAAACGTGATAGAAATAGCATGATGCGAGGGGCCACCTCTCTTTTTCTAAGCGTTCTCTGCGCATGCGCCACCTTTCGCAGCAATCACCTTACATTCCTTCTCAAAAGTTAAATTTTTTCTTTGTTTTCATGTTGATACAGCATGTAACGGAATTCGTGGAAACGAGGAAGAAATTAACTTTTACTTAAAAAGTTACTTAAATACTTAAAAAAATATAATACAATTTTGCTTTTGTTTTATTTATGTACACCCAAGGACTTTGATTCTGTCCATGGGGAAATTTTCCAAACTGAGAAGTCACCACTTTCTACATACTCGCAGTTTATGATTAATGAAATGACTAGAGCTTATTGGTCGTTACGTTAATCATGAACTGTAAGTATGTAGAAAGATAGCGATTTCTCAGTTTGGAAAATTTCCCTATGGACAGAATCAAAGTCCTTGGGTGTACTGGGAGAAAAGCGATAGATACTTGACGCTGGCGTTACTTTTCTCCCACTTCTTCCAAGTCGCCAGCGATTTATCGCTGCATGAATTCGCAGCTTTACGCGTGGCGGATAGTCAGTCATTCTTTTGCTTTCTTATTTCTTTCCATAAAAGCGAAAAAATGATTGGCTACCTCGCCACGGGTAACGCGTTGACGCGTGCTGTGTGCATTGAGCATAAGTATGCGTTTCAAGTGTTCGGTGTAAACTAGGTCTATGATTAATGTAACGACTAGAGCTTATTGGTCGTTACATTAATCATAAACTGTAAGTATATAGAAAGATAGCGACTTCTTAGTTTGGAAAATTTCTCCATGGACAGAATCAAATTCCGTGGGTGAACATCCCTGCCCTGCAGTCGAAAACACTAAACGTTTCTGAACGCAGCCCTACCGAGAACAAAGTAGAAGAGTGAAGAGCAGGTTGGAAGAGCTGGATCAAATTGGAGGTGTTTCCCTTGGTTAACAAAAAATTTTATATTCTATAGTTTCTTTTGAACAAGAATTGTACATTTACGCTGTCCAATTAAATAATCGCAAGTAAAAAAAAGTTTTTCAGATAATTCAACGGTAGATTTTGTTTAGATTATCGCGTAAGTTTTGTTAACCTTAAATGTCAAATGTCACTGACTGATTTTTTGCTGTATAAAATATATCTTTGTATATATGTATTTTTATATTGGTCTCGATACTGTTACTTCAAATTGTCTGAACTTAAAGCAATTTTGACCAACTCCGATTAATTTAAATCGACGATTAACTTAATCTTTTTGGTAGTAAGCTGATTATTTGTTGCAATTTTGCTATCAAAATGACATTTTTAATTTGATACCAAAATAATGATTAACTTTAATTGATAAGTTCAATTATTTAAATAACAAACTAACATTATTGTTATTTTGATGGCAAAATATTTTTAAAAATTTTTACAATATTAAAGTGATTCCACTTAATTTTAAACAATGTTCAACTTAATTATAAAATTAATACAAGTTGATTGAAACAATTCTTGATATGAATAATGGTTTAGAGTAGGCCTATTTGAAACCTTTGGAAGTCAAAGTGCTTCTTCTCAGTTGCCTTGATAAAGCGAGACATTAAACAAAAAAGAATAGATGCTATCAGTTCTGTTTTGATTTGAAGCTTTAGGACCAGTTTTATAACCTCCAATTAACTTGATTAACTGATTAAGTGTCTCATAATTTCTCTTTAATTTTATTTAACAATGCAATTGCTTAATTTCAGTTAAAATTAGTTAATTAAATTAATTGGAGATTGTGAAACTAGTTCTTAGAGTCTATCCTTTTATTTGTTGTTTGTCTTACTTTATTGAAGCGACGGAGAGATGAAAATGCTTTGGTTCATGAGCCAGGTTTTGGACAAGCCAGTTTAGACTTATTTTATCTTTAATGAGTAACGTGTATAACATTAAACAATATTTTTTTAGACAATGGATGCCTTTGGTGACAATTTTGTCAACGAACCTGATGTAGATCCAGCTGCAGAGTTCCTGGCGAGGGAGCAGGATCAACTAGCGGGTTTAGAAGATGATATCACTCCAATGGCTGTAACTCTGGCTGCTGCAGCAGCAGGCCAAACTGAAGGTTTCTATCTCATTCCATTGAAAAATAGAATTCAATATACACAATGTGTCACAAATTTACAGACAAAACTTGGGAAATTTGTAGAGAATAAATTAAGAAAAACTTCTTTTGTGATTGTTTGTTTTGGTTTTGTTTTAGAGTCCCAAAAATAAAGCTTTTATTTCTTCACTTACTTATTAATGTTTATTTATGTTGCTATTTTCTAAGGTATTGTTTAAAATATCGATCTTTTGCACACAAAGAAAAATATCTTGTGCTAAGAAAAGTGATTAATCAATTTTCTTCTTTTAAGTAACAGTTCTTTTTGCAATAAAAATTTTCTTGATAATCTTATCATTTGCTTGAAATTAGTAATATTTACTGAAACTTCTTTGGATACATATAAATATATGTGTATATATATATATATATATATATATATATATATATATATATATGTGTGTACACATATAAATTACATACATTTATTATGTATATCAATTATATACATAAATTATATACAATTATATAAATTATATAAATTATATACATATATTTATATGTATACACAAGGGTATAAAAATTATATCCTTGACATTTTTGTATTAGGATTTTTTTCTTAGAATGTTCCAAAGAATCCACTCTTAAAAGGAGATCCAAGCTTTCTGGGATATCCTGTGTACACACACGCACGCATGCACGCGCACACACACACACACACACACACACACACACACACACACACACACACACGGCAACAAAATTATCGCAACACTCATTTATACCAAAATTTTGCACAATTTCAAATAATCATAATTTCGTTAAAAATTATCGTACTTAAAAAATTTTTTGCACTTTAAAGCCTAAAGTCTCTACTTTAAGGTGCATTTGATCAATCTTGATTTTTTGCTTTCCTCCTTCCACTGTTTCTTTAAAGGTAAGGACGTGTTTTGCTTCTAAACATTTGCCTAGTTTGACGTATTCCATGGAATACGATGAATTTTTTTTGCAAGTGTCACGATAGCCATCGTAAAATTTGTAGTTTTTCCTGCAAATTGAAAAAAAATCAGGTTTTTACAATTTTTTTTTCGAGAAATTAGGATGTATCCAAATTATGTATGCTTTTTTGTCAATTACTGCTAGCATTACTCGGATTTTGATTTGTCTCATTCATGAGGCGATCTTCTCTAGTTGACGTTATTTGTCTTTAACCCTGTCCTCTTCTTCGACGAAATCTGCCTGTTTCTTGATAACGAGCCCAAACTTGAAAGATAGAGGATCGATGAACACTTATTTTTCTTGCAATATAACTTTGATATAATTCTTCCAAAAGAGCAATGATTTGCGCACATTGAATTTCGTTCAAACTAGGCATTGTTATGACTTTATCGTTTGCTTCTTAAATGATACAGTAAAGAATAAGTTTACGCTTATATAGAGTTTTGGTGTTTACAGTTTTGCATGATTCAGATAAACGCTGTGAAATGTAGCGATTTACATTGATTCCTATAAAAATTTCCATAAAAACATCCAAATTATATAAGTGTAAACTTATTTTTTACTATCACTCAAGAAGCAAACGATAAAGTCGTAACAATGCTTAGTTTGAACGAAATTCAATGTGCGCAAATCATTGCTCTTTTAGAAGGATTGGATCAAAGTTATGTTGCAAGGAGAATAGGTGTTCATCGATTCTCTATCTCTCGAGTTTGTGCTCGTTATCAAGAAACAGGTGGATTTCGTCGAAAAAGAGGACAAGGTCGAAGACAAATAACGTCAGCGAGAGAAGATCGCCTCATCATCAATGAGACAAATCAAAATCCGGGTAATGCTGGCGGTAACTAACAAAAATGCATACATAACTTTGATACATCCTAACTTCTCGAAAAAAAATTGTACGAACCTCATTTCTTTTTCAATTTGCAGGAAAAACTTTAAATTTCATGATGGTTATCGTGACATTTGCGAAAAAAATTCATCGTATTCCGTGGAATACGTCAAACTAGGCAAATGTTTAGAAGCAAAACACGTCCTTACTTTTAAAGAAACAGCAGAAGAAAAAAAGCAGACATTCAAATTTGACCAAATGCACCTTAAAGTAGAGACTTTGAGCTTTAAAATAAAAAAGTTTTTTAAGTACAATAATTTTTAACAAAGTTATGATTATTTAAAGTTGTGCAAAATTTTGGTATAAATAAGTGTTGCAATAATTTTGTTGCCTAGTGTGTATATATATATATTTATTTATTTATAACGATCTTTAAATAAATATTACGACAAAATAAGCTTAAACAATAATGTTTTAATGTTATTTCATAAGTATCGCAAAAATGATTACAAAATGATTAATATTTTTTAAATTAAATTCTACGCTCCTTAATTATATTAAATTAATTACTTTTTAAAATTTGTACACCTTTTACACAATACAAGGATTTTCTATTTTTATAAGAATTTTTTATTTTTAAAAAATTTTTGCATGATGACTGAAAATATTCATTCACATCTATTCTATGAATGTTACGACAAAGAACTGTCAAATTGTTGTCACATATTCAGTGTCTTATAAGAACTTTATATTAAAAATGGCACGCAAATCTACTTAATCATATTTGTATAAGTTAACAAGGTCCTATTTATAACACAGTTCAATATATCCCACTCTCTTCTGAATGAAAAAAATAAAAATTTGTGATATTCTCTGAAAATGAAACAGAAACGAGCTAAATTTTTTAGCAAGAACTTTTTATTAGCTTATTGATTCCAAAATAGTTTAATGCTCTCAAAATTTTCACATTTAAATTTAAACATCTTTTATAAATAATAAGTAAGAAAATGTTTATAAAAATTAATCACATTTGTTTATTTGTGTTACACACACACACACACGCGCGCGCGCGCGCGCGCGCACATATTATAAACGTAGATGTAGACTAATAAGTATATTTCGTAGATGAGCTGTCTGGAAAATTTGGAAATCTGAAAGTCGGTCCAGGAGGCGACGCTGAAGGTTTTGAAATTGTAGATACCATCGGACAATCTGTAGAGACACAAGCATTGACGACATCAGGTGCTTGAAATAAAATTATTTCAAAATCTCAGCTTGAAAAGAGTTCATTCTTATGAATTCATATATATTTTTATGCATACAGAACCAATGCCTCCTCCACCAGTTAAGGAGGAACCTGAAAAAATTAAAAAATGGAGGGAAGAACAAAAAGCGCGTCTTGAAGAAAAAGGTAACAAAAATCATAATTGGAAATTTTTAATAAAATTTTGATGAAGTTTTGATAAATTTGATATTTCATATTTGATAAATTTTAATAAATATACACGTAACGAAATTTTAATTCTATTTTGTTGAAAAGATTATTTTCTGCATTTAATGAAAAATTGATGACATTTGAGAATTTAATGGAATTATAATAAAATTTTTACAAAAAATTATTATTAATACAATAATAAAAGAACGTGTAAATTTTTTAGATGCAGAGGAAGAAAAAAAGAGAGAAGAGTGGAGAGAAGCTGCGAAGAAAGAGTTGGAAGAATGGTACAAGCATCACGCAGAAGCTATTAATAAGACGAAGACTACCAACAGGTAAACTAATCCTTTTTCTTTTTATATATCTATTTATATATCTATCATAAAAAAAATTGATGAGTTAGAACGGAATAATAATAATTGTTAATTAAAATCTTTTGTGCCCGTCTATTAAATTATATTTAATATGGCTTATACTTAATAATAATAAAAATTTTTATTTAAAAAGATGGATTTAAGTAATGAAATAAAAACACAAAATATTGTTGAGAGATATACAGGATGATTCAGGTCGCTCGCAACACCCGGCACGTACGTATTTCTTATGAAAAATTGAGTCGAAAATGGTAATGGCAAAATGTTGAGGGGTCAATAGTTTTTAAATGGTGAGCATTTGAAAATATTCAACTACAGGATGTGATGTTCGTGTCGTCAAGGGTGGCGCAACCAAGCCGCTGGCCGAGCGGACGCCGTTAAACGGCACAGTGCCAAACTTCAAGTATTGTAAAGGTTCCGTAAAATCTTTATTAACATCTTGAGATCAATTTAATCGTGACAAGAAGTAATGTCAATTGCAAATTCGTTAAAACATTTATATGAGTAAAAAATGTGTGTTTTTAAAATACATTTTATGTGTGAACAAATTAATAAATAAAATCAATATCAATTAAGTTATCTAATCAATTAATATTAAAAGCTTTAGTCGACAAACATTTCTAAAACTTTTTCGTCAAAAGTTCTATCAAAAATAATATCAGAAAAAATTAACATTTGAAATCTGCATTAATATACATAAATATTTCATATTTAGGAAAAAAATGAACGAAAATCTAAATTGCAATATGAGACTCTATTGAGAGAGAAAGATGTGAGGAATATAGTGAAGAAATTGAGGTAAGCAAATAATAAGCTATATGTATTGTTCCTGCAAATTACATTAAAAAATTTTTAATAAATAGTACAAAATAAATAATAAAAATCAATAATTAAATAAATAAAAACAAAACAGTGAATAAACAGCAAAGACGGGCGCGGTAAACAGTACGCGTAAGAAAATCTCAAATAATTGAGTAATCACATATAAAATTTCATATAAATTTAATAAAAAACATTTCTGCTCTTGCTTTGAGCCATTTTCAACTTGCAAAATTCTTAATAGATGTACAAAACCGCGCTGGAGATGAAGCATTAATGGCCGCCAGTAATGAAGTAGAGGGCTTCCTCGTAGGGAAGTGACAAAAATGCAAGTTGTTTGGCTCGAATAATATGTACGATACATGGTTCATACTCAAAAACGGCGGTAGTCAAATTTTTAATAATTGATGCACCCAAGAAAATCGGTGCATCAAAGCGCGCTCACAATTTACTTATTTCAAAATTAAATAAATAAATAATAAAAATAAATAAATAATAATGTTTCAACTTGACAAAAAAGTTTTAGAAATGTTTTTCGACTGAATCTTTTTATATTATTTGATCAGAAAACTTAATTAATATTGATTTTATTTATTAATTTATTTGTTTACACATAAAATGTATTTTAAAAACACATTATTTACTCGAAAATGTTTTAACAAATTTGCAATTGACATTACTTCTTGTCACAATTAAACTGAACTTAAGATGTTAATAAAAATTTCACGGAACCTTTACAATACTTGAAATTGACACCGTGCCGTTTAAAGGTACCCGTCAAAGCGCTCGGCCGACGGCTTGGTTGCGCCGCCCTTGACGGCCAACATCATGCCTTGTAGTTGGATATTTTCAAATGCACACCATTTAAAAATTATTGACCCCTCAACAGTTTGCTATTAATACTTTCGACCAATTTTTCATGAGGAATACGTATGTATCGGGTGTTGCGAGCGACCTGAATTACCCTGTATAATAAATATTGGATTAAGTTATCATTACGTTATTTGAAGTACAAATATAATTGGTATGAATAATTAGTCCAATATTATGCTATGTATTGATTTTTGAAGTTTTTAATATGTATGTAATTGTGTTGTTTCTATTTCGCTTCTTAGGGAATCAGCCAAGTAAGTTAAATTTTCTTTATCTGCACGAAAACATGCATTGCATTGTAACACAATTTGCTTTGCAAACTGAGATTATGGTTGCCCGAAATCAAGAATATAAAAGCGCAGTTTTGGTATTCTCTTTCTCTCTTTCTCTCTATCTCTCACAATTGTCGCGATATTGCTTCTTAATAAGCTACTTCAAAATTATACTAAATACATTAATGACACTATTCTCAAAATTATTTTCATTTTTTAATAAGCATAAACTGATTGACTTGAGGAGGTTTTTCAGTCTTTTTGCATAATATAAGAAACTTGATTAAATTTGAGAGTGCAAGTTTATAATGTGTATGTGTGCGCGCGCGCGCGCGCGCGCGCGCGTGTGTGTGTGTGTGTGTGTGTGTGTGTGTACAGGGTGTCTCATTTTAAATGATTCAGCCAAATATCTCGAAAACAAAACTAGTAGACAAAAATGTTTCAGAAAAAATTGTATGATTTTGAGAGGGACATAAGATGGTGTTATTAATTTGACCTTGAATAGTTGCTTGAAGGTCACGTAAAGGACACCTTCATTTTTTTTTAATGTTACGCGGGCGCTTACCCGTGTCGAACGGTGAGTTCCGCCGCCTTTGTCTATCATGTGTACACGGCCCGTGATTCGCTAACTTTATCCTCTTATTATTCAAAAAGTAAGCGTTGGACAAAATTTTCGTACAGGAAAAATCGTCTCAGAATTTATTCAAGAAAACGTCTTTACAGGGACACATGGGTCGTTCTGAATCACCCTGTATATATATATATGTATATATATATATATATATATATATATATATATATATATACACACACACACATATATATTGTTGGGTTATAATGAGAGAATCTCTGATAGATGAAAATAAGATAGCTTTATTACAAACGGGCGAAGGTGTGTGTCATCTGGCGGCTTACAGCAGAAGAGAGGGTACGCGGGAAGAACAGCGCGCCATGAGACATGAACATAGGGTATAAATCTAGTCAGATCGAAACTTGCATAACATAAATGTACTAGGTCTACCAACCTCTTATAAACGAACTAACTAAAATTAATACAATGAGTACGCAAAACTCCACATTTCCCCACCTGCGTGGAATTGTATAATTTTATAAAATAACCGACATATATAAACACACAAACTTTATCATTTTTTTTTGGAACAATTAATATAGATTCAGTTCTTTACAACTCCACACAAGTTTTTCTTTGGTTACAGCTTTGGTCAAAAAATCCGCTTTCATAAAATCAGTATTAACATACATTAAGATACATAAACACGCCCCTCGGCAATCTCATCTTTAATGTATTGTGACTTTAGTAAAACATGGCGTTATCTACGTGATGACTTCGCGTCTTTGAGTACGTCTATCGCCGATTGATTATTGCTTGCTATACACACAGGTAGTTTATAAAGTGTTTCGAAGCCGAGCTCCGATAATAATCCTATTAGTCATTTTACATTTTTAATTACATCGTTAATTGCAAACAATTCTGCCTCACACGTAGAATCCGCTACACATTTCTGTTTACGACAGTTCCACATTATAAGCGATTTTTCTAATTGGAGGACGCCACCCGAAAAAGATTTCATTTTAGTCCCATTCATTTTAGATCCCATTTCTCCACTTGCATCACTACTCGTGTTCAATCTGCCTTGTTTTCGACTATAACGGAGCTTATAATTCAAAATGCCTGATAAGTAACGTGAAATTCTTTTGGCCATTACATAGTGACGCTTCTCTGGCCGTACATTGAATTGTGATAAGTAATTTGTCGCGAATGTAATGTCTGGCCTAGATCTGTTACTTAAATAAAGTAATTCTCTTATTATCTCTTGGTAGCCTTTTGGCTCAACAATATCATCAGGTGAATCGGGCTCTTTATCCTGTCCTGGTACTATTGGCGTACTTACTGGTTTACAATGTAATATACCGTATTTTTCTAGCAATGTTTTAATATACCCCTCATGAGTTATCGTTATTTCTTTTTCGGTCTCTTTAATTTCCATGCCTAAAAATATACCTTTATTTGTGGTTTCGTTAAGTTTAAATACTTTACGTATATTTTCTACGAGCATGTCACCTGCCTTTGTGTTGTTATCAATAATAGATAGATCGACATAGACGCTCACGCATAGGAATATATGTATTACCTCTGTTATGTATGAAAATACAATTATTGCTGGCTAATTGTTTAAGGCCTAAATTTAACAATTCTTTACGGAGTCGTTTAAACCAATTGCGCCCAGATTGTGGCAATCCATATATACTTTTTTTGCAATCTACATATTTTATCAAGACCAATTGTTTTTTTGAATCCTGGGGGTGCCGTCATATATACAGTTTCGTCAATGGATCCGTACAGGTACGCTGTCTTTACATCATAGAATCTCACACGCATATCTCGTTTAGCTGCAACGCTCAACAGCAATCTCCATGTCTCAATTGTTACTACGGGGGAATATGACTCTTCATAATCTTTATATTTTATTTGATTAAATCCTGCTGCCACTAATCGCGCCTTATATTTTTTAGTTTTGTTTTCAGGATTATTTTTAATAGAATAGACCCATTTACTTTTTATAACTTTTACCCCTGGTACTTTGTCAATAACTTCCCATACATTATGATAATTCAATGACTCTATTTCATCTTTCATGGCTTTATACCAATTTATCCACTCTCTACTTTCCTTTGCATCTTTAAAGTTACTAGGAACTATTTCAGTACTTGTTTTGTTAGTCTCAAAAATATTACTATCGTTTCTAGGTACCTTGTCATTACTTTTATCAGCGATTCGCTTAGATCTACGGACACCATATTTCAATAGTTTTGCCTTACGATTGCGTTGTTGCTCAGATAATCGAGATTGCATTACCGCTTTCGTTGTCCCTTCTGGCTTTTCCCTTCGTTTTTCGTTTACGTCTATACTTTGAGGTAGCTCATCTACGTCATCTATTATATCTGAATCGTAGTCGGATCTCGCATCTACATCATGCTCATGTATTTCATCTATGTCCTCAACTAATTCTTCATTTGTTTCTTTAAATAATGACTCAACATCAAAATTCTTAAATTGTTCATCAAATGATTCTTTAGTTTTAAGTAGCGTATAACCCATAGTATTTTCATGAAACTTGGCTGTTCGTTCTTCGACTATCTTTTGATTTTTAATATCGTAGATGTGATATCCCGTACGACTTTTAGCGTATCCTACCATTATTCCAATTTTACCTCTTAGTTCTAACTTATCACGATGCTGTTTAGGCACATAAAAAAATGCAACGCAACCAAATACTTTCAAGTGTTCTAATGATGGCTTATGGCCAAAAAATGATTCAAACGGAGTATTATCCTTCCCTTTTCTAGGAGTTATATTCGATACGTGACACGCTGTTGCCACTGCTTCTGCCCAAAATTCAGAAGGCAATTTATTATCGTTTAGTATGGTGCGTGCTCTGTCTAACAAAACGCGATTCGCTCTTTCCATTTTTCCGTTGCTCTGTGGATTAAATGGTACTGTTTTTTGATGACTAATCCTTGATTCATTTAAGTACTTGCGAAAATTCTCATTGATAAATTCTCGACCATTATCGGTCCTAATACTTTTAATTTTAGTTTCTAGTCTATTTTCAAATTTTTTCTGGAATTCCATAAAATGATCGAATGCCTCACTTTTATGTTTAAGGAAGTATACAAAATACATGCCCGAATAATCGTCTACTATCACTAACATATATCGAGAACCTTTAATTGAATTCGTTGGCATAAGTCCGCATAAATCAAGATATATTAACTCTAATGGTTTCTTTGTAACTTTAATATTATGTGGCTTTTGTATTAATTTTGACATACTACATGACTCGCATTCGACTTCATTTTTTGGAATATTATGCGCATTTTCAACGAGTGATTCTTTAACTAGTCTGTTAGTATATTTAGAACTTAAGTGTCAATCGCTTGCGCCATAGCATTTTGTTACTCATGTTCCCTGTATTCTTTGTGCCCATGAAACACACGTCATTTGTAGTTTTGCCTTTTATAATATACTTTGATCCGTCTTTAATTCCTTTACCTACAATTTTTCTATCGCTATCGTAAATTAATGCTAACTCATTACCGAACGTTATTTTATAGCCTATTTCATCTCATTTTCTTACGGAAAGCAAATTATTTCTTAATTCCGGTACGTACAGAGTATCTTTCAGACATACATTGGTGCCATATTTATCATCAATTTCGAATCTACTATTGATTGAGCCTATTCCTTCTGATTTCGTTACATTTCCTTTACCGGCCAATAGAACATTACCATTTATGTGATTAAAATCATCAATTACAAATTTTTTTTTATCATATGGCTGTTACAACCGCTATCTAGAATCCAACTTATTATGTAACTGTCGCCATCGCTCGCACACTCTTCGTCGCATGCCTCGAACGCGTAGTCGTCGGTGGCTTTGTTAGCTTTCTCACTCTTATCATTGCGTCCCTCCTGACGACTCTGTTGCGAACGGCCTTGAGATCGAGTGTCACTGCGCTAATTCGTGCGCTTTTTGTCTGGTCGATCTTTCTTGTCGCCATCATCGTTGGATCTTCGGTGCCAGCACACCTTCGCCACGTGTCCTGGTTTTTTGCATACGTGGCACTTTTACCGTAACGCTTTTCTTCTCTCGTTGCGTAAGCCGCATCGTTGCTCTTCTTTTGAGTATTTATCTCTCTTTCTTCCTCTCGTAAGTCTTCTAGTACGTCGTTGAGTCTCTTGTCTTGTTGCGTCTTAAGTGTGTTCCTTATTCGACTGAATTTGCCATTTAATCCTCTCACGACGTAGTACACGAGCTCGCGATCTGTGATGTTGACGTTCAGTCCTTTGCACTTTGATGCTAGGCCTTGTGCACGTGCCACGTAGTCTGCTGCTGTTTCCTTGTCTTTCATTGTGATGCTACGTAACTTGACTGTGGCGTCGATTTTCGAGTCTTCGAGGCGTCCAACGTAGGTTTCCTTTATTTTCAGCCATAGTTGCCTTGCGTGGAATTCATCCGCGAACTGCATTGCCTGGTCGTCGGACAAGGTTAGCTTTATGATGGACACGACGTCGTTATCGCTGTCCCATCTCTCGCGGTCTTTGTCGTTTACAGGTCGATCGGTCGTGAGAACGTATCTAACCTTTTTTAGGCCTAACACGGCTTCTACTTTCATGGCCCATACGTAATAATTTGTCGCCGTGAGTTGTGGGATATTACTCATAGGTATCTTATCCATTTTCTTTCTTTCCACGTGGCCGCTTCTTACCTCGGTCGCTGAATTTTCTTATTTTTCGGCTTTTGCTCTCAGCAGCTTCTGATTGCACGAACCACGCTCTGCTACCACTTTGTTGGGTTATAATGAGAGAATCTCCGATAGATGCGTATGAAAATAAGATAGCTTTATTACAAACGGGCGAAGGTGTGTGTCGTCTGGCGGCTTACAGCAGAAGAGAGGGTACGCGGGAAGAACAGCGCGCCATGAGACATGAACATAGGGTATAAATCTAGTCAGATCGGAACTCGCATAACATAAATGTACTAGGTCTACCAACCTCTTATAAACGAACTAACTAAAATTAATACAATGAGTACGCAAAACTCCATATATATATATATATATATATATATATATATATATATAGTACACACATACATACATACATTTCTACATTTTTTTAAATTTCTTGGCCGTATAAGTTTTCTTTAATTATTTCCATGTTTAGTGGGACATACAATGACATATATGTATCAATTTTTTAAAACTGTATGTCTTCCACAAAAATAAAGATAATAACTTTTTTTTAAGCTTATTTTAAAGATAAAGGGTGTTTACGATAATCCAAGTTGAGTTGGGTTCCACTAGGGCCGAAAAATGTTGGGCGTAACTCTCTCTAGTACCTTTATGATTTATGACAACTCAACGCTGTATCCGATACAGTATATCGTATTGCCTGAGTTAAGTTAGACCTCGTGCTCAGCCGATGTACTATGTAGAAATTTTATAATAGTTATTTGTATAAGTTTCTTATAAACCTCACACATAAATGTTGCATCTTTTGAAGAAAATAATAAGCCTCCTTTATTTTTTATGGAAATCAAATCATGGTCGTAAGAATTTAGCTGGAGTTCTGTCAAAACGTCGATACATTGTTCACAATTTTTTTTTGTTATAAAACGTACTGCAATGTCTGATATGTATGATATAATGCTGCAGGAACCTTTCGTAATTAGCTGCGAGTTATTTTTATTACAATACAAAGCAATATCATATATTTCTAAGTTTTTGTTATCACAATTTGATGCATCAGTTACTAATGTCTATTTTCCATTATTGGCGGTTTTATTTATCGTCGTAATTAAATTTAATCAAAAAGTAAAATATAATATATTTATATTTGATAACGAAATACAGTTTCCAGATGAATCTTCTTTCAATTCCATATAAAGCAAATTTTTTTTATTGCTCTTTGAAATTGCTTTAAACTAGGGTTATTATTGCATCTAAATTGCTGTCTTATAATACTAAACATAAGTTCTAAATGATCTTGACTTAATTTGTAAGTGCAAATATATTATAACAAAGAATTTGGTTTTTTGCAAAGCATAATCCCATTAAACATTTAATTGAAATACAAGAATCTAAAAATCTAGCGTTTCTACGAGAATTAATGAGCATGTTTCCATATGGAGTTTCTTTTAAATTGGAAATATATTCAAAACATTTATTTAATTTTGCATACATGATGTTTCTAAAATTAATTTGTGCCTTATAATCGTATTGTTTCATATTTCGACTATTCTACTCAGTCCACCGGTTAAGCGAGTCCACGAGGTTTAACTTAAATCAAGCAATACGATACAGCGTTGAGTTGTCATGAATCATAAAGGTACTAGAGAGAGTCATGTCTAGTATTTTTCGGCCCTAGTGGAAACCAACTCAACTTGGGTTATCGTAAACACCCAAAGACTAGGCCTCTTTACAAAAAAATCAATATCCTTGTGAGTTTAACTTTTTGATTTGAATACTTCATCAAATATGGATAAAGTGGGGTAAAAGTGAAAAATGTATATACGAGGTGTGTTCAAAAAATATCGCGAATTTTGTGTTTTTTCAAAAATTATTTATTTATTCATGAATATCTATTTTGTCCCCTTCAAAGTAATCCCCATGAGATATTATACACTTGTGCCAACGGTTTTTCCAATCTTCGAAGCACTTCAAAAAATCATTTTTTTTTATCTTGTTCAGCTCCTCCTTCGATGCCGTCTTTATCTCGTCAAGCGTAGCGTAACGTCGTCCTTTCATGGGCCTCTTCAGTTTAGGGAACAAGAAAAAGTCACAGGGGGCCAGATCTGGGGAATACGGTGACTGCGACATCATTAGTGTGTTGTTTTTGGCCAAAAAGTCGCGCACAAGCAACGATGTGTGAGCAGGGGCGTTATCGTGGTGCAAAAGCCAATTTTTGTTCTTCCACAAATCCGGGCGTTTCTGGCGGATTGCTTCGCGCAAATTGCGCATAACTTGCAGGTAATATTCCTTATTGACCGTTCTACCCTGTGGCAAGAACTCATGATGCACCACGCCCCTGCAATCGAAGAAAACTGTCAGCAAAACTTTCACATTCGACCGAACTTGGCGCGCTTTTTTCGGTCTTGGTTCGTGCGGCAGCTTCCATTGAGATGATTGAGCTTTGGTTTCCACGTCATAACCATAAACTCACGATTCGTCACCAGTTATGACCCTCTGGAGCAAATTTGGGTCGTCGCGGACAGAGTCCAACATCTCATTAGCAATGTTCATTCGATGCTGTTTTTGGTCGCAATTGAGCAATTTTGGTACGAATTTCGCGGCGACCCGTCTCATGCCCAAATCATTGATAAAAATCGAATGGCACGAGCCAATCGATATGTTTAGGTCCTCAGCAACTTCTCTAACGGTGATTCGACGATTGGCCAATACCATTTTCTCCACTTCATTAATTTTTTCGTCTGTTGTTGAAGTGCTCGGGCGTCCGGCACGCTCTTCGTCGTTCACATCTTCTCGGCCTTCTGAGAACATTTTGTACCACCGATAAACGTTGCTTCGGTCCAAGGTAGCTTCTCCGTATGCCACAGTCAACATTCGGAATGCATCCGCGCACTTAATTTCGTTTTTCACACAAAATTTGATACAGGTTCTTTGATCCATTCTTTTGAATAGGTAAAAATCGAAGACGATCCAAAACACGTGCAAGCAAAGCAGCTGTCAACAATTAAGTGAACATTCAAAATGGCCGAGCTTGTCGGCATAAGTGAGAGACATGAGTACCAACATAACGCCACAAAAAGATCGAAATTCGAATATACGTAACCCGCGAAAATTCAAAATTCGCGATACTTTTTGAACACACCTCGTATCTTTCACAAAAATTAAGATAGTAAGCTCTCTAAGCTCATTTTGAAGCTTAATTATATAGGGTATCCTGTAATGACTGCCGTATCTCTTGTGTGTTGATAGAGCAAATCAAATTGAGCCCAAGTTCTTTATCATTTTGGAAAGTTATTGAAAATTGACTTAATCAATCCTATCGCCACATGCACTTGCGCGAGATAAAATTACCCGACGTTGCGAGAAAATTATATATTGCAAGCGACAATAGACGCACGAGCGGCACGAAGGGTACCACTTGTAATAAATAAAAACAACTTTCTGCACGTTTAGCAACGCTGGGTGGGTGTATTTCATTGCGCGTTTGCATTTAGCGGTAAGTCAGGTTAAATTAATGATTTTTAGTAATTAATATCTTGTTAATTATTGTAAATTTTGTAACATAGTAGACAATTTTTCGACACAGTTTTTCTTGTTCTTTTATTAACCCACGAGAGGTACAGCGGTCATTACTGAGCACCCTGTATAAGGGCTATATAAAAAATGTTATTTAATTTTAAAATGGCGGTTTTGACATGGCGGACAAAAATGCTAATTTTGTTGAATTTTGGTCTGTTATATTGGATTTTTAATTTGGTATTTTTTAAGTTTGGAAATTTTAGATTCATATACCCTAAAGATAGATTCATATCTCCTTTTAATAAGACATAAATTAGATACTAATTTTAAAAAAATTAGGTGCGAAAAAATTAAAGAACTTTCTAATATTAAGATTGCTGAGAAGGGGACGGGATTCGATAGCACACGGTGCGATAGCCCACCAACCAATCATCTTGACTTATCTAATCCAACCAACTGAAAAATTCTAGGCACCACTGTGAATAGTGATGTGCTATTGATCCCATGTGCTATCGGGATCCGCCCATGAGAAGGAAAGTTTTAAATAATTTAATTGCAAGTAAAATATAAAAGTTTTAGAAAAATTATATTTATAAAAAAGAAGGAAATTTAAAGGATATTTTAGAATTATAAAAATGAAATTTTATTGTTTAGTTGTCATGTAACAGTATGAGATGTTTATGACTTAAAAAAAAGAATTTTCTTTATATACTATCTTTTACGTATTAATGAAAATATGGCAACGTTACTACATTTAAATTGTTATTATATAATAAACAATTTTTTTCAATTTTTTTCCATGTTAATATTTATTAGCATTAATAAATATTTGTAAAAAATAAGAAATTATTTTTATTGCTTGAATTGTTTATTATTTATTATTTTTAAGGTTGCAATATGGCTGCGCCGAGTATTTAGGAGCCTTACAAGATATACAAGGTATCTCAGAAATAGAGTATGAGCCGTATTGGGGATGTGGAAGCGGTCAAGAGGAACAAAAAGTCTTATACTATTTAGGATATTTGTTATAATTATTGACTTAAAAAATAAAACATTTGAATTAATGTGCGGTGACGCCGCGCCTTGCAAATTCATAGCACGGTCTATTTTGTCTTGCTTGATAGAGACGGCAGTGAAAAGAAGTTGGCAGCGCGATGGACTATGCTATGAGTTTGCTAGTTGCGACATCACTGCATATTGGTTCAGATGTTTTATTTTTTATGTCAGTAATTATAAAGAATATCTTAAATGGTCTAAAACTTTTGTATTTCTCTTGACCGCTTCAATGTTCCCAATGCGGCCATTTCTTGGACACCTTATATATGGATGAAAGTACACATAAATTCCCTCTATTTTTTGAAGAATTATTTATTGAAGAATCTCCTTAATGAACTTGTTTTTATTACAAATATGTTATTGGACCGATAGTGTAACAACACAATGATAATAAGAAAGCCTTCATCGGTCGTAGCTAGGTCTTAGTGCTTTTATTTTCTTACTCGACATGCTGTATTATGACCGAAAATTAATTCGGCGCACATTCTGGTTGAGTTCGGAGAAGTATATAAGATCACATAAATAAAAATAAAAGCACTAAGCTACGACCGATGAAGGCTTTCTTACCATTATTGAAATTGTTTTTATTTTATAAGCAACTGACCAATTTTAATGGTTAAAGCTAATATTTATAATCGATTCTTATATTTAAGATCGTCTTAAGCAGATTTAAGATCGTCTTAAGCAGGTTTGTGTCATATATTTTCATGTTACATTTATACGGGTTTTTTTACATAAACAATACCTAATATTTACACAAACTTTCATGTAGGCAATAGCAATACAAATACATAAAATATGTGAATTATTGTAAATTGAACAATACAGAGCACAATACAAAAAAATAATTATATTTTAAAACTGTTGATATATTTAATTTTAATATATTAATAGTAAAAATATATACAGTTAAATATATTAAAAATTTAAAAAAAATTAAAGAAGATGATATATCAAATTTTCATTTTCATATTACATATTAATTTAAATGAAAGAATCCATTTATTTTCTATTTGATTTTGAATTACTTGTGTATTTATTATACATGTTACATGTTCAATTATGGCTGTTATTTCCATTATTTTTAAGGAATTTTTTATGATCCATAGATTATAGTTTATATAGATGATATTTTAGTTTACTATTTATATTTTACACGTAACTGCACAACCTTAGTCTTAAGTACTCAAGTCTTAAGATATCATAAATTAATACGTCTATATTGGCATCTTAAATATTACTTAACGGTTTTGAAATAAAAATCGATTATTAATTATAACTTATACAGACCTAAATGCATTTATTAATCTTTGAATGTTATCATTCATAAATTACTAATCCTCTCAATCATAATAAAAACTATTTAGAAATATTATAAGCTAAAAGTAAGAAAAAAGTAATTTAGTTTTAGATTTTTTAATTAATCATTTTTTGCTTATGTCTAACATGTATATTATAGAAAACTGTTAAGGATCTTTTTATATCGAGTTTAATAGCTATACGTTATATTTGTATCTAAATATATCTTGTAATAATGTAAGAAAACTATGCCAAATTTTTTATGTTTTTCTGAAGATTCTAAGATATGTATACAGTCAAACGTCGAACCGCTATAACTCGAAAATTTCTATAAGACGAAAATTTTGTTTATTCTCTTCTGCTCCGTTGCGGAAAATCTCTAAATTGAAATAAACATACCTTAGCTCGAATTATTTGTCAGATTGAGAAATATTATTCTATCTCTGTACCTAACTCCAATTTAAAGTAGCCAGATCTCTACAAGTTGAAGTTTATCTCTCTAACAAGTGGGGCAGCCCTTGACCAACGGGTCATCGATTTTAATAAAATTTTATGAGTGTGTAGTATTTACTCGCACATTTGCTACAGTAAAGTTATAAATTACGATATGTAGGCATTCTCGAGAAAATGTCGATTAAATATTTCTAGCATAGTACCTATAGTACTGTTACAGAAGAACGATTGTCAGCGGTGTAGCGTCCGGCGTTAAAAAAATCGCCATATCTACAACGGTCTCCGAGTAAAAGGGTTTTGTTATTGTTTCTTTTTTTAGTCTAGACCTTAAAAAAAAGCTAAAAGCTGTAACGGTACTATAGGTGGAAATATTTAATTGTTATTTTTTTCGAGAATATCTAAATATCGCAACTTACGGTTTTACTGTAGTAAATATATGAGTGAATATAATTCAATTAAAGTGTTTATTAAATTCCATTAGTGTAGAAATATGCATAACCACGCTACTGGTGCGTGCACTTAGGGTCATTTCCTATCTTGAAATAGAATATTTACGTCTCGGCAGTATTGACATGTATAGATTCAAGAGTTACGTATGTAAGGAAATGACCCAAAGTGCACGCGTCAGTAGCGTGGTTATGCATATTTTTACACTAATAGAATTTAATAAACACTTTAATTGAATTGTATAAATGCAGTATAAAAGATGAAATTTCTAACTAATTTTTTAATTAGTTTTATGTTAGTTCTCTTGTTGTTAGTTGATGAGCTGGCGTTAGATAGTAAAGATATGGAATGTGTGAGTAATAATTTTTTGTAATCCAAGTCTCCTTATCTGTAAAATGTTGAAGAAAACAACTATTCTAGTCGAATCATGTAGACCAGTAAATAAATGTTTAACTTATATTAATTACATATTATTTTCTAAACAAGAAATTAATGTCTTACAACACCGTAATTGTTGTTATTCTTTAGTGTAGTGTCGTTTTATTTTGTAGTAAATGTTTTTCTCAATGTCTGCGTTTTCATATTAGACACAGACTGTCCTCGAAATGTTTTTGTCATCTTATGCGAGAAAAACATGCATTTAACTTTCATTGAAAACATTTTTCTTTATCTCTTATAGTTTCGACGATACACGCTTCGAAAGAAAAAACCCGATTTTCTTCAAAGGGGTGTTTCACTTAAAGTTTATTAGGACACGTGTAAAAAATACGTGTCCCTTATTTTAATCTGTACAACATATTAAAGGCACGTCGAAATTGGAGGGAGTCACTTCCGTAGCGCACGAACGCGCGGACGGGTGCGCGTACCGTGCGTATAGAGAGGTTTTTAATTATTTTTGGAAAATGAGGATGTTGTATCGTAACTTTATCGTATACCGTTGAATTCGTAATAAAATAAGCTTTATTTTGTTTATAAAAAAAATAAAAATTTTGAAAAAAAATAGGTAAGTGGTGGGGAAAAGTATTAAAAAAAATTTTTTTTTTAATTTTTTTCCGCTGTTATAAATTACTCTTCAAGCTATTCAACTTTTATTTAAAACATTTTTTTCTATCTCTTATAGTTTCGACGGCATACGCTTCGAAAAAAAAACCGATTTTCTTCAAAAGGGTGTTTCACTCCCTTAAAGTGCGTATGGGCACGTATAAAAAAATACGTGTCCTATTTTTAGCTGTACTATAACATATTAAAAACTCGTTTTAATCTGAGGCGGACACTTCCCTGTGTTTCCTTGTTAGTATACTTATAAAGTATAAAAAAATAATAGACATTATATATCTTTTTTTATATCTATAATCCAGGCTTAAGGATGGCAACAATCTCTTGTAGTCATAAATACGAGTATTTAAATTCTTGCATTTTAGCTCACGATTAGAACTATTATATTTCTAGAGGAATTTTAGAGATTATAAGAGGATATGTTTTTTTGAAAGCAAATTCAATGTGAATATTGCAGAATTTAAAATGACGAGTCCAATATAGCGACCTGATTAATCTAAGTAATCGTGTTTCGCTTTTTGCTGAACTTAGGAATAACCGACGAGGAGGTGGCGAATGTCATTCCTCATTTTGTTTTTTCTTGCTTTTCTATTTTATTTTATATATTTTTATATTTTTTGTTTTATAATTTTTTAATATGTATTTAGGAATATATTTTTTGTTCTCTGTTTTTACAACATTACTTCCCGGACCTCCCGATTCTTATCATCTCTAAAATTTCTTTAGAGATAGTTTTAATCGTGAGCTGAAATGCAAGAATTTAAGTTCTCATGTTTATGACTACGGGATTGTTTCCACCCTTAAGTCTGCACCATTGCAGACATAAAAAAATAGGTTTTTATTATTTTTTGATATTATACAAGTTTGTCTAGTTTCATTAAAATTAGTGAATGCCCCAAAAGTAATTTACTAGTTAGTACAAAAGTTAGTAATATCACGATATTAAATAGAAAATCAATTTAGTAATAACTAATTTTAAATATCTAAATGTAAGAACTCTATTTCTCCTAAGAAACTATAAAAAATTTTAAAAAGTTTTGTAAGCGGAAAAGGGGTACTTCTGGTTGAATAGCGTTAGAATGCAAACGAGTGTCCAACGGGTGAAAATAAAATAGCAGATTAGTGCAACTGCAAAGCGAGGAGAAGGAAAAAGCGGGAGGAGAAGGAAGATAATGAAGGAGAAAAGCCGAGGCAGTGAAGTGAACAAAAAGACAGGAAGGATTAAAACACAGAAGAATTCAAAATGTGAACAAAAGTTTAGGTTAGGAAATTGTGAGAAGAGAAAAGAGCGAGGTGAGATAATCAAGAACGAAAAGGTCACAGAGAGAAGAAACAAATGGCGCCACCGGGAAGACCGGCAAGAGGTAAGACGAAAGGGGAATGCAACAGCATAGAAAAGTACGTAGCACGAGGAGAGGAGACAATAATAACTGCACTGAAAAAGATGGGAAAGGAAATTGAGCAAAATATTAGTAAAAAGATGGAAAAGATGATGGAACAACTTGATTAGATAAGAAAAGAATGGGAAGAAGAAAAGCAGACAAGAGAAGAGGAAAGAAGGAAAGAAAAAGAAGAATGGAAGAAGAGAAGAAGAATCTGGAGAGGAGAACAGAGAACCTGGAATGAGAAAAAGAGAAAAAAGATAAAGAAAAACGGAAAAACAATATAATGAGAGGAGTAAATAAATGGGAGGAAAATAAAATTGAACAAGAGACAAAGGAGTTCATAAAAAAGAACCTGAAAATAAAGGTGGACATAATCAAAGCATACAAAGTGCAGACCAGAGGAGACAAGTGTACGGTAGTGGCAGAAGTAGGAACCTGGGAGCAAAAGAGAGAGAGATAATGGTCAAAAATGAAAGAGCTAAGAGCAGGAGTCTTTATAGACGACGATCTAACGAGGATGAAAAGGGAAATGCAGAACAAGCTGAGGGAGAAAGCGAAGGAAGAAAGAGAAAAAGGAAACAAGGTCAAGGTAGGATACGGAAAGATTATGATAGAAGACAGATGGTATCGATGGAACACAAGAGAGAAGAAATTAAAGGAAGAGAAAAAAAGAGGAGGAGAATGAGATACAAGCGGCGGGGATGGAAAAGGGAAGGGAGGGGGATTAAAAATTTGCTTTTGGAATGTAGCGGGACTAGCTAACAAGTGTGAGGAGGCGTGGGAATACTTAGAAGAATTTGATATGCTAGATCTAACAGAAACGTGGATAAACGAGAAAGGATGGAAGAAGATAGAAAACAAGGTCTCAAAGGAATACATCTGGAAATGCATATCGACAAAAAAGGAACGTACAAAAGGAAGAGCAAAAGGCGGGATCGTGAAGGCAGTAAGAAAAAGTCTAGAACAAGTGGAAATTAAAGAGATAAACAAAGAAATGGCAGAAGCTAAGCTGAAATACAACGGAAATAGTTGGAGGATTGTTACGCTTTATAGCCAAAAGATAGAAGAAACGGTAGAAACTCTAACGGAGCAGATACCAGAGGAAGAAGAAAACTAATTACTGATAGCAGGAGATTTCAATGCAAGAACAGGTAACAAAGGAGGCCCGATAGAAGAAGAAGGAGGAGAGAGAAGTGAAATCAGACGGTCCATAGACAAAGTAAGTAATAGAAAAGGAAAGATATTATTAAATAAAGTAGAAGAAAAAGGCTGGACAATCTTAAATGGAAGTTTCGACGGAGAAGGAGGATGGACATACAGGAAACAAAAGGATCAGGCATGTCGGTCATAGACTATATAGTAGGAAATGATAGAGCGATAGGAGAAGTAAAATCGATGAAAGAAGGAGACAGAACAGAGTCAGATCACATTCCATTAGAAGCGGAGATAATAGCAGCACAAATAAAGAAGGAAAAAGGCGGAAACAAGACAAAGGAAATAGAGAAAAGTGTCTGGTCAGAAGAAGGAATAGAAAACTACAGAGAAAATTGCAAAGATTGGGCGAGCACACAGAACGAGACGAAAGATATATGGAGGGAGATAAGAGACAAAGTAAAGCAATCCATAATGAAGCAGAGAAAAAAGATTAAGCTCTGGAAAATAGGAAAAAGAGAGTGGTACAATAAAGAATAGAAAAAAAAGAAAAGGGAATTAAAAAAAACTTTAAGAAACTTAAAGAAAGGAAGAATTGACAGGGAAGATTATATAGCAAGGAGGAAGGAATACAAAGAATGGTGCAAAGAGCGGAAGAAGAGACGAACAAGCAGAAGAAGAGGAAATACGAAAGATGAAGAGTGAGAAAGAGGCGTGGAAATACATTAATAAATACGTAAAGAAGAGAAAGGAGAGGATAAGCGACGATATAAAGATGGACGAATGGAGAGAGTATTTTATTGGATTACTCGGGGGGACACAGAGAAAAATAGAACTAGAAAAAGGTGAACAAGAAAAGGAAACAGACATTACGAGAGAAAAAGAACCAGAAGACATAACGAGAAAAGAACTAAAAGAAATATTGAGAAAGTTTAAAAAAGCAAAAGCTCCAGGAGAAGATGGAATAGAGAACAAGGCGTGGATATATATGTCACATGAAATAGGAGAAGAATTCTGGAAATTGATAAATAAAATGGAAAGGAGGAAGACTACCAGAACATTGGAACAAAGGCGTAATTAGCCCAATACATGAAAGAGGAGACAGAAACGAAATAAAGAATTACAGAGGGATAACGCTAATGGATTCAGCGTATAAAATATATGCAAGTATCTTGAACAAGAAGCTAGAAGAGGAAATAGAAGATAAGCTGAGAGAGACACAGTTCGGCTTCAGGAAGGGAAGAGGAACTATGGATGCAGTTTACACGGTGAACTACATAGTGAATAGAGAACTAAGCAAGAAAGAAGGAAAAATATTTGCATTTTTTGCGGATTTAAAAGCGGTCTTTGACAAAGTGAACAGAAACCTATTGATAGAGATGATGGAGAAGATGGAAATAAAAACAAACTTGAGACGGAGGATCACAGAAATATATAGAGACACGTAACGTAATAAAAATAGGAGAAGAAAAATCGTAAGAATTTTGGAGGACTCAGACAAGGATGTCCACTAAGCCCAGCCCTATTCAATATATACATAAAAGATCTGGAAGAAGAGATGGAAAAAGGGCAGGTTGGAGAAGTCGTAGGTAAAGAAAAAATCTGGACTATAACATATGCAGACGATATCGTTTTATTGGCAGAAAGACAAGCGGAACTGAAAGAGATGATGAAGAGATTCAGAAAATACTTAGAGAAAAAGGAGTTGAGCTTAAGCGCAGATAAATCGAAAGTACTGGTTTTTGAAAACGGAAGAGGAAGAAGAAAGAAGAGAGAATGGAAATGGAAAAAAGAAAACATAGAAGAAGTCAAAGAGATAAGATATCTTGGCTACATGCTGCAAAAAAAAGAAAGCGCGGAGAAACATACAAGAGAAAGACTGCGAAGAGTAATAGCGATGAAAAGGACATGGAGCATAGAAGAAAGAATATTCAAAGAAGACTTTAGAAGAAGAATAAAAATATTTGAAGCACTAGTAAGAAGCGTGGCCCTATACGGGGCAGAAGTGTGGGACTGGAGAGACGAAAAAACACTAGACGGAATAAAAAGGAAATACGCGAAATGGATATTAAGTCTGGACAGAAGAACACCGAACTATATACTACTGGAGGAGACAAAAATGGAAGAAATCAGAATACAGGCGATCAAAAGAGCACTCACAATTAGATATGAAAAAAAGCGAGAAAAAGAAAATAGTGAAGGAATGCATAAGAGATCTGGAAAAGAGACGGCCTAAAGCGGAAGAAGGAAGATGGGAAAGAAAAAGGAAAGAGATATTAGAGGGGGCAGGAATAAACAAAGGACAATTAAGAAGGGAAAGAGGCAGGAAACGAGGAAATAACAGAACATCCTGAAAGAATTAAAAACTAGACAGAGCAGAAGACAACAAAAAATAAATGAATCCAGATATAACATTGACTACAAAACGATTATACCAGAAGAAAGACTGAAATACCTAGAGGGGAAGATGAAGAAGAAAGACAGGTGTCTAATAGCAAGATATAGATGCGGGAATGAGACAAAAGGCAGTCAGTATTGGAGAAAAGAAGCAGAAAGAAGATGTAGAATTTGCAAAAGAGAAGAAGAGAGTTTGTACCATATGATGAAAGAATGCGAAGCAACAAAGAGTGAAATGTTAGAAGAACTTATAGGAGAAGAAGGAAAGGGGCTACAAACGATGAAAAGGATAGAAAAGGTGAGGATGGAGACAACCAGAAAGGAGAAAGAAGAAAGAGAAAACAGAAAGAAAAAAGAAGCAAAAGAAAGTTAGATTACACCAAAGACAATGTATTAACAATGACAATGTAGATTCATCTGTAAGGTTATGATCAATTAACCAAAGATTAAAGTCTGGTAGCTGCATATGCATACAACTTTTAAGTCTAACTCTGATGTAATTCTGTTTATTTGTTTTTGTTTTTGTAATCTTGTTTTTTAAATTTAAATTTTGTGTTTTCTAATTTATTATCTAACTTGAAGGTAATTTTGATTCAGATTTTTATTTTAATTGTATTCTTAAGTTTAAGTATGAACTGAGTATAATATGAAGACTGATATTTGTATAAGATAAACTAAGGCAATTTAATTGATAGAAAGAAATGTTAAAATAAGGTTTAAGTGTTAAATTTTAAGAACTATATGTATACCAAAGAGAATGTAACCGGAAGCTATCCTAAGCCGCAAGGATTAAATAAAATAAATAATAAATAATATAAGCGGAAAAGGATTCTCACATTTAGATGCTTGTTAGCTTAAGTTATTATTAAATTGATTTTTAATTTAATATTGTAATATTACTATTTCTTGTTCAACTTGGAACTATTTTAAGATTGAAAAGTTAATCGGCGCGCAGTTCTTCTAACTTAAAAATGTATATAAAATTATACAACAATCAGCATTAATTTGTGACCTTATAAGGCTTTTCATTTAATATTTGTGTTTTTTTTCTCGGCTATCAGCTCTCCGCTTCATTTCTATCCTATGCAACATCAGAAAATGTCCATTTTTTATAATTATTATTATTTTTTTTAACCGTTTTAGATTGATTTTACACACATATAGAATTCAAAAAATGCAATAAAAAAAATCAATTTTTTTTCCTTTTAATGAAAGACACCTTAAACTTATATTGTAAAAATTAAAAATGTATAGTTTAAATATTTTGTTTATAAGATAATAGTAGGCTAAGAAAATTATTTAATTTAAAATAATTAAATTCATAACAAAATATGCAGAAAAAAATAAACTATAAAACAAGACTGCACTTTAGGGGTTCACCGGATCGAAGTATGGCGAACTAGAGTTAAAAATTTGTGTTAATGAGAAATACAGAATGGTCCGTATAAAGTTAGTCTGTCTTTAAATTTCTGTCCTTAAAATTTTTTCTTTTTATTAATGATAATGTTAAGTTTGAGGAAAACAAAAAACAAACTACACAAAAATGAATAAAAACAGAATGTATTTTTTAAATAAAATAAAACATGTCTTTTGCTAATTGCTAATATTCAAAATTCTTCACAAAATTAACATAAATATTAACTTAAATTAGTTTTTAGACTAGTTGTTAGAATTACATTTGTTCTTAAAACTTTATTTAATAATTAATAATTATTAAACCTTAAATGATGTAGAGGAGAAGAGGGTTTATAACTACTATGGACATTATGGCTACTTTCATTATCTCTGTTATTAGATGACGAATTCTAACAACTGTTTATGGAATTGCTCAATTAGTAGCTCGCCGTTTTTTAGTGCCGCTAATATACCAGTACTTAATAGCTTACAATTGTTATAAAGCTTTGTTATATGCATTTTTACTTTTGAACACTTTTTTTAAGGTACATTTTAGTACTTAATTACATTTATTTTCTTATTGTTTTTAAACTTGGTAGTTCCAGAGATGACACTTTTTTGATCTTTATTATTGCTTGAAACCGCTATTAATTTGTCATTTAAATGGTAAAGATGAAGGAAACGCAAGTATGGCAGATTTTCTGCGGTTTTACAATTGATGACGCGTGATTAAAGTTGTAAAAAATTTTTGGTTTTTTTTTCTTATGTGTTACCGTCTAATATTTGTTTTTAGTGATTATTTACATAAAAAAACCAACTGGCAAGTAGGTGCCATGTCCATTTCGTGGGTCGAAGGAGCCGTCATACTAACAAAGATTGGGCAAGAACTGTAAAATGCCAAATGAGATGAGTCATAGCTCATTCGAAAGGGGGGAACAAGTATATTAAAAGTGTAAAGAAGTTAGCGTGAATGCGCCTTACGTTTTAAGAAAATTGCAATTAAAGTTTAATATTGGGACGTTTGTACATTAAGTACTAGAATCTTGAACCACTATCCAAGAGAGCGTTGTGGCTGAGAAGGCTAAGTGCTAGCGTTACATTTTTCCCTCCGCAGCGGACCGGGCTTGAATCTCTGCAGCAGCAAATTTTTTTTTAAAGTTTTTTGCTATTACATTTTATAATTGCATTATCTTTATTAACTTTTAAATTAATTAATAATAATGTACTTATATATAATAATAAAATTAAGCAACTTTTTATTAATAAAACATTAATAAAAATATTTAATAAATTATTTATTATAATAAAATTATTTGTAAAGGTAAATAATTAGGCCTTAAGTTTTTACAATATCATAAATTATAAGACTATAATTTATTCATAACTAATTTACTATGATCTTATAATTTATGATATTGTAGAAACTCTCAAAGTGTATTATTTTTCGGATTAAATCTGCTTGTTAAGGCCTAATTATAAATAATTTTATTACAATAAGTAATTTATTAAATATTTTTATTAATTTTTTATTAATAAAAAATTGTTTAATTTTAAAGTAGTAGAGAGATATTTTGATCATTGCTGTATCTATACAAATTGAATAAGAATGCTTTTTACAGTCGCAGCTAGGTGCTTGTATTGTTTGTGTGATTTTATATATTTTTCTCAAGTTTAATGAACTGCGCGCCGAATTAAGTTTCAGTTATAACACACTTCTAAATTGAACATGATTAAGTAATATCATGTATTATTAAATATTAACTCTTTTTCCTTCTGAAAAAACTCTAGAGAAATTATTGCGCGTGCATAAAAAATTAATTTGGCGCGCAGTTTATTGAACCTGAGGAAAGTATATAAAGTCACACAAACAATACAAGCACGAAGATCTAGCTGCGACCGTAAAAGGCATTCTTATTCAATTTGTATTGTTTAATTTTATTATTATATGTAAGTACAATATTATTAACATAAAAAAATAATAAAGACAATGTAATTGTAAAATATAATAGCAAGAGTTGACTTCCCGTTTGGAGGCGCTTAATGAGTGGACATGAACAGTGTGACGAGGAGATATTAGGAGAAAACATGTGAAAGGGAGTTGGTGAGAGGGGAGAGAGAGGAGTGGCGGAGAGAGAAGGGAGGCGAGAAGTGGTGAAGGTGGAGTGGAGCGCAAGGAAGGTGGAGTAAAGAGAATAGAGGCGAAAGAAGAGGCACGTGGCGAAGAGAAGTTAGGAAGCGGATAGACGGGGAGAGGAGGGGAGGCAGTGAGAAGGAGAGCAAACAAGTGTGTTCGAAGGAGACACGGCAACCGCAGGCGGCAGATTGTAGAATTGGACCCGACGTCGATAGGTTGATTTCGGAAGCCAATCACGGTTGGTAGATTCGGAGCAGTCGGCTCAGGGAGTGTGAGAGTAAGAACACGGCGCAGTGAATCCAGCGGAAAGAGAGAAAGACTAAGAGAGAATTAGGCTCCTTAACGAACACATAGACAGAGAAGCGGAGAAAAAGGAAATAGGAGGAGAATAGAGGAAGGCTCGAGGGAATGGAGCAGGGAAGGCAGGAAGAAGGAAGTGGGGAAGAGAGGGTAGAGAAAGAGAATCCGGGAAACATGTTTTGGGGAGGGATAATGAGACAGGACAGACAGTGAAGTGATAGTATCGGTACAATAGAGGACCTGTGGAAGAGAAAGAGGAAGAAAGAGGAGGAAGAAGGGAAGGAGGCGGAAAGGAGTAAAAAGGTGACAAGGTCAGGAATAGATGACGGAGGAGAAATGAAAGAGATTTTGATAGACATCAGGAAGGAGATTAGAGACCTGAGAAGGCAGGGACAAAACACGGAAGATATTATAAGACAGGAAGTGAGAAAGTTAAGAGAAGAAATGGAAGAAAGAGAGAAGATGGATAGCGGAGAGAGATGAAATAAGAGGCAGGATAGAGAAATTGGAAAAAGATTAAAGGACTGGGAAGGAATGGAGGATAGGATGAAGAAGATCGAAAGGAAGATGGACCTATTGGAAGAAAAAGAGAACGGGAGGGATAACAGCATGGAAGAGAGAGAGTAAGGGTAATGGAATCAAGAATGGAAGCGAAGGAGAGAGAAGAAAGGAAAAGGAATATAGTGATCAAGGGATTGGATAATGATAAGAGCAATACGAAAGAAGAGATAGTAAATTGGATAAAGGGAGTAATGAATTTGGAGGTGGAGACAAAGGAAGTGAGAGAGATAGAAAAGAGGTTAGAGAAAGGGAAAAGAATGGTGATAGTTAAACTAGGAAGCATGGAAGAAAAAAGACATAATGTAAAGGAAAGGGATGTTAAAAGGAAGAGGAGAAAGGATTGAAGACGACTGGACGTGGAAGGAAAGGAGGATACAATATAAACTGGTGTATTGTGAAAGAAGAAATAAGAAACGGGAGGAGAGTGAGAGTCAGATATGGACAGATAGAAATTGAGGGAGAAGGATGGAAATGGGACGAGAGTAAAGAAGAATTGAGAAACTGGAAAGGAGAGATGGGCAAGGAAGAACGAAGAGGGGTGGGGGGAAGGGAAGTAAGGGTAGAAGAAAGAGGGGAAGAAGGAAGTGCTGAGGAGAAGGAAAGGGACGGAGGGAAGGAAGATAATGTTCTGGAACGTGGCTGGATTAACAAGAAAAGATGAAGACTTCTGGAAGGAGATGGAGGAATGGGATATAATCGGATTTACCGAAACATGGATAGAAGAGAAGAGATGGGAAGCAAGAAAAAGAAGAATGCCAAAAAGATAGATGGGTATATCAGCCGGCGAGAAGAAAGAATAGAAAGGGAAGAGCAATGGGTGGGATAGTAACAGGAGTGAGGGAGGATATAAGAGAGATAGGAGAAAGGAAAGAAATAGACGCAAGAAAGGGACAAGTGCAAAGAGTGATAGAAATGGAGGGGAAAATTTGGAAAATAGTAACAGTGTACATCAATGAGAACATAGAAGAGAAGCTAAAGGAACTAGGAAAGGAAGTGGGGGGAAAGGGCATTGGAGAGATCATGCTGATAGGAGGGGACTTTAATGCCAGGACAAGAGGGGGGAATGGTGGGGTTCACGGAGGAGGAGGAAGAAGTAAGGAGATCAAAGGACAAGAAAATCAATAAAGACAGAAGGAAACTACTGAAGAGGATAGAAGAAAAGGGATGGGGAATAATGAAGGAGACAAGGAAGGAAATTGGACATGCAAAGGGAGAAGGGGAAAGTCAGTCGTGGACTATGCTATAGAAAACAGAAAAGCATGGGAGGAGATAGAGAAACTAGAGATAGGGACGAGGGTAGAATCGGACTATCAATCGATAATGATTACGGCAAAGGCGAAGCGAGGGATACAAAAAGAAGGGAGGAAAAGAAGAAAGGAGAGGAGAAGAATAATGGACTGGTCAGAGGAAGGAAGGGTAAGATACGCGGAAAGGATGAAGGAGAAGAAGATAGAAGTGGAAGGTGCACAAGAGATAGATAAACAGATAGGAAAAGCAGCGATGGAGGCGGTGCAATGAAAGGAAATTAAGAAGAGAAAAGGTAACTGGAGCAGATTGTGGTGGTGGGACGAAGAATGTAGGGAGGGAAAAAAGGAAGTTAGAAAATTATTGAGAAAATGGTGGAGGGGAGAGGGAGATGACAGGGAGTATAGAGAAGGGAAAAGGGAATATAAGATACTATGTAAAAAGAAGAAGGAAGAGGGAAGAAACAGGTTGATGGAAGAAGCGAACAGGGCAAAATCGGAGACAGAGGTCTGGAGAATAATAAACAGGGAGAGAGGTCGGAGGAAAGAAATATGTCAAAAAATAAGCATGGAGGAATGGAGAAAGCACTTCAATAAATTGTTGGAAGGAGTGGAGGAGTGGAAGAAAGAAAGAAGGGAGGATGAGGGGGAGGAGGAGATCAGAGAGGAGAGACTGAGCAGAGAAGAAGTGAGGGAACTAAAGAGCGGAAAGGCAGCAGGTAGCGACGGACTGGTGAATGAAATGTGGAAATATGGCGGAGCGGAACTGGAAGCGGCGACGTGGAAATTATGCGACCGAGTATGGGAAGGTGAAAGAATACCAGAGGAATGGAAGGAAGGGATAATAGTGCCAATAGCGAAAAAGGAAGGAGGACAATCGGTGAAGGACTACAGAGGGGTAACGTTAATGACAGCAACGTATAAAATATACCTAATAATACTGGCCAAGAAGTTAAGAGGGGAAATGGAAGAGAGAGGCATGGTACCAGATAATCAGGCGGGATTTAGGAAGACAATGGGGACAGTGGACAATATCTATACACTGAACTGGGTGGTAGGTAGAGAAGTGAGGAAAAAAGGAGGAAAAATTGTTGCATTCTTTGTGGACCTTAAAGCGGCGTTTGATAGCGTGGAAAGACAAGGAGTATGGAAGGCAATGGAGAGCAGAGGAGTAAGCGGAAAATTAAGGAAGAGAATCAGGGAACTGTACGAGGAGACAAGCTGTAAGGTAAGAATAGGAGAAGAGTATAGTGAAAAATTTTGGACGTTAAAGGGAGTGAGACAAGGATGCCCGCTTAGTCCTTTGCTATTTAACCTATTCACGGCGGACATAAAGAGAACTATGGAGAGGGGACAGGACGGAGGAGTGCTGGTGAGCAATAGGAAAATATGAACACTGGTCTACGCTGATGACATGGTATTGTTAACAAAGGAAGAAGAGGAAATGAAGAAAATGATAAGGAGACTGGAGAGATACATAAAGAAGAAGAAGCTTACAGTAAATGTGGACAAGAGCAAGATAATGAGATTCAGGAAAGGAAGAGGAAGAAGGAAGGAAGGAGAATGGAGATGGAAAGGAGAACGGATAGAGGAGGTAAAGAAATTTAAATATCTGGGTTACACCTTTCAAAGGAATGGGCAGCAAGGAAACACATCAGAGAGGTAACAAGAAAGGCGCGATGAGAGAGGTCTGGGGGATAGGGAATAGAAGGTTTGGGGGGGACTGGATAAGAAGAAGGAAGATGTTTGAGACAATGGTAGGAAGTATAATGCTATATGGGGTCGAAATATGGGGATGGGGAGAAAGAGAAAATCTGGAAAAGCTACAAGAGAAGTACATTAGGTGGACACTGGGACTGGATTGGAGGACACTGGCATACATGATAAGGGAAGAAGTAAAATGGGAAAAGATGAGGACGAGAGCGGGAAGTAGAGCGATCGGATACGAAGAAAAATTGCTAGGAAACGGGAGTGAGCTTGCGAAGAAATGCTTGATGGAGATAAAAAAAGGAAGGAAAGAGGAAGGATCAAGATGGGAAGGGGAAAGAAAAAAGTTTTTTGAGGAAAGAGGGTTTACAGTAGAGGAAATAGAGAGAAGAAGAGAGGGAGGGAGAGATGTAAAGAGGGAATTAGAGGAGAGAGACAGAGCGATGCAAATGCAGAAAAGGGTGGCGAGGATAAGAAAATCGAGATTCAACAAGGTGTACAAAGAAGTAAAGGTAGATGGATTAGCAAGGAACTTGAAGGAAAAAGGAAAGGAAACAAGAATGAGAGTGGCTAGATTCAGGATGGGGAATGAGTTAAGAGAAGGAAGATATTGGGAAGAAGAGGAGAAAAGAAAATGCAGAGGATGCGGAGAGGAGATGGAGTCGTGGGAGCACGTGCTGGAGAGATGCAAGAGAAGAGATAGTCCGGGAGTCAGAAGGAAGGTGAGCGAGATACTGCGGGAGGATGGAGGAGGAGAGGAGTGGATGAGACGGATGATAGCAAGATGGAAGGAGTGGAATGAGAAGACGGAGAGGGAATCAGAGGAGAGAGCGGAGGGGGGACGGGAGGCAATGGGAGAAGAATTGGTTTGAAGTGGAGGAGACAAGAAAAAATAAAGAAAAAAGATGTAAATAGACAGGAGGTATAATATATGTATTGTAATATAGCGATAGCGGAAGTTCTTGTAATACCGAAAGGGATATGCAATAAAGCTTTATATATAATAGCAAGAGTTAAAAAAAAAGTGATGCTACGGAAATTCGAGCCCGGTCCGCCGTGGAAGGAAAAGTGTAACGCTAGCACCTAGTTTTTTCAACCACGACGTTTTCTTGGCTACTGCTTCAAGATTCTAGTACTTAAAATGCAAACGTCTCAATGTTAAACTTTAATTGCAATTTTCTTAAAAAAGTAAGACTCATTCACGCTAATCCTTTTACACTTTTAATATACTTGTTCCCTCTTTTGAATGAGCTATGACTCATCTCATTTGGTATTTTACAGTTCTTGCCTATTCCTTGTAAGCTAAAGTAATAAATTTTTTAATAAAAAAAGTGACTTGTTACCAGCTGATTTTTTGTACTTATTTTCACTAGGAAACAAGCGAAAATCTATATGCTATATCGTTTGAGCGGGCCTAAAGGATTACATTCTCTCGTTAACATGTTGAATCATTAATTTAAAAGCCATAATTTGTTACCGTACGGGACTTCGTTTTTTGAAAAGTTTATGATTAATGTATTACAAAAAATTATTGCAAAAAATAATATCAATCATATGAATGAAAACACTTGCTATCCTCAATAAAATACCATTATAATGTTCGTAAGCACAGCCAATTCTTTTCCAATTGGCCAAGGTAAAATTATGTCTCTTCCAATAATGCTCCGTAATAATATTATATAATAAAATTGAAGAAAGTCAAACTTTGCAGTCATACAAATAACTATACCCTATATAGTCTATCTAAGGTTTGCGGTTTTTTTTTAATTTTTTACTGAAAAGGGGAGGACCAGGTGAGAGACCCTGGAATTTTGATCCCAATTTTTTTAGTTATTCTGGAGACGAAAAAAAGTTTACGTCTCCCGGCGTTTCATCGAATAGGCCTTAGTTTCGAAATAATAAGTTTGTGAAAATTGGCCATATCGCGGCGCGCCATATGAGCCTTCCCGGTAAATGTTCTCGCAACCAGTGCAGTCAGCTCCGTGCGTTAGGTGCTTGCTTCACAATTGTAAGATCCGGGTTCGCTCCCGGATGTGTGCAATATTTTTTTTTCTTTTTTTTAAATGAATATATTTATTTATCTTGATGATATTAATATAGTATGCAAATTTCTAAAATAGAAAATTTAATTTAATATCATTTTCTAAACTTCAATTTAAATTTAATTTGAAGGGAATTTGAATTCAAATAATAATATTTGAAATAATAAATAGGTAATAATAATAATAATAATATATAAGTAAAATCTGCAATACTTAAATAATTAACTTTTGTAATGAAAGTATTTACATTCACATTCACAATCAGATGTTTGTTTATTATTCTTCTTTTGCGATTAATTATTTTAAAAACTAGAATTTTAAAATACTGTTAATATTATTTCCAATTAAATTTTAAATTAAACAATTTGAAAATTTAGATACGTTGCCTTTATATGTTATCCATTTCAAATAACTTATATATTATTATTATTATTACTTATTTATTATTTCAAATATTATTACTTAAATTCAAATTCCCTTCAAATTAAATTAAAGTTTAGAAAATGATGTTAAATTAAATTTTTTATTTTAGAAATTTGCATATTATATTAATATCATCAAGATAAATAAATACATTTATTTATTTATTATTAAAAAATAAAAAGAAAAAAATATATTGCACACATCCGGGAGCGAACCTGGATCTTACGATTGTGAAGCAAGCACCTAACGCACGGAGCCGACTGCACTGGTTGCGAGAACAGTTACCGGGAAGGCTCATATAGCGCACCGTGGTATGGCCAATTTTCACAAATTTATTATTTTGAAACTAAGGTCTATTCGATGAAACGCCGGGAGACGTAAACTTTTTTTGTCTCCAGAATAACTAAAAAAATTGGCATCAAAATCCCAGGATCTCTCACCTGGTCCTCCCCTTGTTAGTAAATAGAGAAGGAACGTTTTTCCAATTGTCTACTTTTCACTCTACTTGTCTTTGTACCCCCACCATTATCATTAGCAGTCCATTCTATATGTCGATGGTCATAATATATACTATGACTCACAAGTCTTTGACTATATAACTATGCTAGTCGACTTTTTTACACTGTCACCAACACGAAGAGTGCTTTCATTAACTAAGTGGCGAATGCCACTTGAATTATGTTTACATGGCTTGATTTATGCCAAAGTTATAATATAGATGTAAAACTGACCTATTATAAGTATTTCTCTGAAGAATAGAATGACTGTAATTTGCCAGTTTCACAACTACGGATATTATTAAAACCGATTAATGGTGTAAACGTAGCAAATAACTACATTTACACAGCCTGATTTATGTCGGAGTTATAAAACTGGTTAATCATAGTCTAGTTTCATGTCACCATTAATCGGATTTAAGGATATATTCCTCTGAAGAATGGAATAAGTGTGATTGGCTAGTTTCACAATTACGAATGTTATTAAACACGATTAATGCAACGTGTAAACGTAGTATACAGGGTGTCCCAGAATTGCGTATTTTCCCGCTATGGGGGACATAGAGGAGATGAAAAGGATCAAAAAAGTCTTATACTATTTTGCGATATTTTTTATAATTATTGAGTTATAAAATAAAACGTCTAAACCGGTGACGCCGCGCCATCGCGCTTAGCTTATAGTCACGGCGTGCGATGGGAAAGGTGACGCGTCGCTGTCTGAATTTGTTGCAAAATGTGTTATTTTAGCTAAAGCTATTTTAGCTAAAACCATTTGATAAATAACACATTTGATTTTTGCAGTGTATGTACACATGGTGCGACGGAATTCAGACTGTCGCGACGTCGCGCGTGCAAATTCAGACAGCAACTCGTCACCTTTCCCTTTTCCTTTTCATCTCCTCTATGTCCCCCATAGAGGGAAAATACGCAGTTCTGGGACACTGTATAAATACCAGCCTATGTATAATATACAGGGTGATTATTAATGACTGTTACAGCGTTTTATCTTGAGAGCATTTATAGCGCCAGAACTTGTAATATACTAAACGCTCGTTAGATGACAGCTGCTTCGGCCGGCACGTGCGCGCGTAGCCCAAGCAGTGCCGAGTGATACGTATAAACCTTTACTGAAAAATTTTTCTCAGAACACTTATATAATTTTTCAGAATATCTGTATAATTTTATAGTTTTTTTTTAGATTTTTTCACAAGAATTGGATTACTTTTATAAATACTTTATGAAAAGTATGAGACTAAATAAATGTCTACATCTTTTCTCAAAATTCTTAAATGTGTTAATTATGAAGTATCCTAAGATTTCTATTATCTTTTGTTCTACAATTTCAGATAAAATTATAAAATTTGAAATAGTTAAAAATATTTGATAAAAATTATAGGATGAGAAATCTTAGAACATTCCAGAATTCATACGTATGAAAAGTTCTAAGAGAAGATAAACACTTTCCAAGTAATTCTAATTATTTCCGAAAAATATTCCAATTCGTATAAAGATTATGAAAAACTTTTATTAGGGATGTTTTCGGGAAAAATATGAAAAATTTTCATAGAATTGTTCTGACAAGTTATGGTATTTTTCATTTTTTGTTTAAAGATTTAAGAAAGTGTTAGAAAATCTAAAGAATTTCACATAACTTTACTTGCGAATATTCTGAGAAATTATGTGATTTCTTATGTTATGTTTCTTTGGAAAAGTGTGAAAAAATATTAGAAAATCTTAAAATTTTTTTATATCTTCTCAGGATTGTTCTGATTTTATTGTGATATTATGAAGCTTTATATTTTATATTTTAGTGAAAAATATTAGAAAATTTGAGAAAATTTTTACATAAATTCATATAATTACTTACAAATTGTTGGCATGAGAAATTATGAGAACTTTTTTAGAAAATTATAATAAAAGTTTTTCCAGGGAAAACTGTACGTATTCCGTTATATTTTCCATTTATTACTCAAATTATCTTTATTTATTAATCAAGTTAATAAATAAAAGTAGTATGTAATAACGTAAATTATTATACTAAATACATTTTATATCTACATAATATTAACTTTTATTATAATTTTCTGTAAAAGTTCTCATAATTTCTCATGCCAACAATTTGTAAGTAATTGTGTGAACTCATGTGAAAATTTTTGAGATAACATTTTTATCTAAAATTATAGAACAACGAAATCTTAGGATACTTCATAGTTAACACATTTAAAAATTTTGAGAAACGATGTAGACATTTAAAGTATTTATGAAAAGTAATCCAATTCTTATGAAAAAATCTGAAAAAACTATGAAATTATACAGATATTCTGAAAAATTATATAAAAGTGTTCTGAGACAAATTTTTCAGTAGGGGCTTATACGTATCACTCGGCACTGCTTGAGCCGCGCGCGCACGTGCCGGCCGAAGCAACTGTCATCTAACGAGCGCTTAAGGAGGTTTATCTGGTACATAGTACGTCAAGCGAGAAACACGTTCAACTTTGACTTGACTAGCGCAGTACGCTGACTAGATTTGGCAACGTCAAATTTCTACGTTATGGGTTTTTTCTAATATTTTTTCTCAAACTTTTACATTTTAAATAGCGCGTACTTTGGTAAGAAGTTCCGATGTTGCCGCTCATCGAGTAATGGAAGATAACCTACGCGTAAACGAGATTTTTGCAAAAAATATCTACTCATTTCTTATTTCTCAGATATCCAATCGATCTACACTCTTTGCACAAATTTTTCTTACATATTTTTTTGTTATTATCATTAATTTGTACAAAAACTGTCTGTTAATTCTTTACAAATTTTGTGGAAGAAGGCTCGAAAAATGTCATTTTCCATAAGACACAATGTAAAGTTGCACTAAATATTTTTATTAATATCTCATCACTGAGGTATCCAAAGGACTTAAAAATTTGCGAGATATATTTTTATACACATCTTAACTTGTATTTAATTTTTTTTCAAAATTCATCTGTTAATTACTAACCAGATGAACCTCCTTAAGTATATTACAAGTTCTATCGGTATAAACGCTCTCAGGGTAAAACGCTGTAACAGTCATTAGTAATCACCCTGTATAACATCATAATACTGAAAATATGCCAAAATTTTTTATGATATTTGAGTTATTATTATAAACAATTCTTTCTACGTCAATATTTGTCAGTATTATAAAAACTTTTTAAATGACAATTTATTGTTTTTATTATTTAAATTTTGTTCAGTTTTTATTATTTTGAAGATGGCAATGCCAAAACTTTTGTTAAAAAATATACATGAATTAAAAAGTCATGTGATTTTCTTCCTCATTAGTTCCTTCATTAGTTTTTAAGGTGAAAAACTAATGAAATTATTTTCACTTAATTGTTTTCACTTTATAATAAAGATAAACTGGCCGATTTAAATGATTAAATGCACTTATTAACCTCTGAATGTTGTCAATGATGCCAATCCTTTCAATTGTACTAAAAACTATTTTTATGAGCTGAAAAAAGGAAAGAAAGAGCATTGCTTATGCACAATATGAATGCTAAAAAAAAAACTGTGATGAACTTAGAGTTTAATAACTGTACTTTTATATATGTACACATATCACATAAAAACAATAGAGGAGACCATAGCTATTTAAAACACTTTTTTTCTTTTGCATCTCCTGAGTCCTGTATTCATATGAAAAACATTCGTTAGACGATTTGAAAGGTTGAACCTTCACAATGCTGTTTATAGATAGAATAATTTTGCTATGAACTGTATATGAAAATGTCGATCAGTGCAAAGTGAGTTTTTGAAAAGCCCCGGGTCCGGGGCAATTCGAAACAAGTTTGGGACTATTTAGAAATTTGTTTTAAGATCAAAAAATGTAAAAAAAAACTGTTTTTAAGGCTTAATTTTATTAAAAAAAGGATATATTGTGTTATTAAGAAAAGTTAATAATACAATATATCATTTTTTAAATAATTTAAGAATAAATATACATTAAAAAAGAACAAACATATAATAGAGAATTTGATTACTTCTACGTTTTTGGAATAAGTCAGAAACTATTTATATTTCATGTACATCTATTGAGTATTAAATTATGTATTTTGATACATAGAATGCAAATATGGAAAAAAAATTGTTCTAATAGCTATCCGACGTTTGGTATTTTGAATAGTTTCGACGTCAACTTAGACATCACACGGCAAAAAGTAAACGCAAATTGTTTCAAATACATTCAACTGGATACGATACATTCAAAGTTTTCAAAAAAATCTTATTTTTCTTACATGAATTTTGAAGAAACGCTTGACTGTTAGAAATTATTTTGATTATCGCAAAACACATTTTTCACTATTACAACTTCAATATGACACCGGCGCCAACAAAACTATGTCAACAGCGTCGTTACATTACAACATGTTTACAGTATTTAAAGTGAATTTTAATATGTACTATATAAAGAAGTTTCTATTGTTTTGAATAGCTTCGTGTTCCGAATAGCTCCGGTCTTCCCTATAACTGATTATATATTCTTTTTTTTTTCAAGAGTTTGGAATAAATTATTTTTATTACTTGAAAGTTTCAATCCATTTGAGATTTTTTTACATCTCACAATAGCTTAAGTATCTTGATGAAAAAAAATCGTAGATTTTTAAAAATACATTTTAAAGAGGAAAGACAGTTTTGACAGTTTATATTTACTTTGATTTCTAGAATATTTTGTTCCTAAATTACTATAAATTTACTATAAACATAATTTTTTAATTAAACATAAAATTTTTTAAAATTATTTTTAAGTATAATTCCTAAATTTTTAAATGTTTTTTTTAAAAAGTGATATGACGATTTTTTGCATAAATATCGAACTTTTTTGTAAAAACTGATGTCTTATACTATATATTTTAACTTTAAGCAGTTTATGGAAAAAAGAGAAAAATGTATGATATAGTGTTTGAGATTGCATGAATTTTTAAAAAAAATTTTATAAAAACCTTTTATATTTTTTTGTGAAAAAATCTCAAGCATTCGGAAACTTTTAAGAGACAGTATATATTAATGAAATATACGTATCACTTTCTAATTTTTTTTTACATTACTAACTGATATACAATGCGTGACTTGATGCTGGTTTAATACATATTTTTTTATAATTAGGAACGCAGAGAAGCAGTTTGTCGCAGAAGCGGATGAGGTTGAACCAGGCACCGAGTGGGAACGTATTGCCAAGCTTTGCGAATTCAATCCGAAATCGTCCCGCACCTCCAAGGACGTTTCCCGAATGCGTTCAATTATTTTACAATTAAAACAGACACCGCCCACTCCTATTAATGCTTGATTAAATTGAAGTTATCTCTGCAGTTAGATTCTGAGAATACGTGTTATGATAAATAAGCGAAAAAATATGATAAAAAAGAAGATATAATGCACGTCGTGATCACGACGATATTAACAAAGCAAAATTCATAAATGTTCTGTTAAATAAAAAATAAGTAATATTATATGTATAATAAAAGTTATTAATAATAAATACATTATGAAGTATATGAAAAACACAAGTGTGTTATATATTAGACCAGAGCGCGGAAAAAATTTACATTTCAACCGATTTTCAGATTGGTTCCACCTACCACTCAAGAGACGCGATATAGTCTCGCGGTAAGTGAACACGCAGCGAAAGAGATCGCGTCTCTTTACGCGAGTCAGCGACTTCCGAGCATCTGGGATTACTAGATATCAATAACGGTTGAACTTAGCAAGTTCTGAGTAGTCTCAATCGATAGCTTGGGTGGCAATTCTTCAAAGAAAGTATTTTTTTTCTCTGTGCCTTATGAGCGGAGATATTGCGATGTGCAAAGTTTAATCCTCGGAATTTTTAACTAAGAAAACGTCATCGTCATCGTCTTTGTTCAGTTCAAATTTTTGACATTAGCTGCCCTTGTTTACAGCCGTATCACCTGCTGATTGAATGCAGAAAGGAACCTGAGAGCGGCCATGCTTTTTTTTCGTAATACTCGAAACTTCCAGCACACTAATGATCTTAACTATTTTTGCCCGGAATGTAAACTTCAAGTTAGGTACATTTTGCAACCGTGCCGTTAAAATTGTGTCTCATAAAATCAATGTGATTCATGTCCATACTAAAATTACATAGTAAAGGCAGACTTCTGAAAAATATTAGTTGCAAAATTATACGTGACTTGTAGTTTATGTTCCGGGCGAAAATAGATGAGGTCGTTAGTTTGCGGGGAGTTTCGAGCATTACGGAAAAAAGGTTCGCACAGTCGCTAGGTTTTTGTCATCAAGTCCTTTCTGTTCAGAATGACGAGCGGAAGTGTAAAAGAGAGAGCGACAAAATGAAAAAAAGAGCAATTGAGATACGCAGTTTCAAAAGATATGAGTGCCTCACGTACGAAAAACGAATGTGTGATTATGTGCATTTATTTGTTATTCAAATTAAGCGACAAGTGATAACTTTGCGAGAAACATAACCAAGTAAATAGTAATTATCTGGAATACTGCCACCATTTCTAATTTTGATAAAATTAGTTTTATTCAAATGAGCTAATTAAGAATGACATGGTATTGTCCTTATTCTGTTTGCTTTGAGCAATTTTGTTAGAGCTTGAAATAGAGTGGATTCGAACTGTGTCATAAGTATTTAGTTTTTACTATAACGGCTGATGCTCCAAATCGTGTGACTCAGGATGAATAAAAGATCATTGCGATGATGTCGGCTGAGATATAGATGTGGCTTCAGGCCATTGAGTGTAGAGAAGCTCTAGGAGAGAAAATCGCCAACTGGGGTCACGTGACCGACTCTATGATTGGCTGGCGGAAATGTGCAAATTTTGCATTGCGACATCAATACATTGACAGGCTTCGTCGCGAAGAACCATCGGTGGTTTTGCGTGATGCTTGCCGGCCAATGCATTGATGTTGCAATGCAAAATTTGCACATTTCCGCCAGCCAATCACAAAGTCGGTTACGTGACCCCAGTTGGCAATTCTCTCTCTAATCGAGTGAATCGATTGATGACTGTTAGGCAGTATTTGCAACTATGAGATACAGGTAACGGTGCTATTATATCAATATGCATGAGATAGAAACTTGTATTCAGAATTTTGATGTGTTCTGGAATGTTGCAGTTATGACATTGAATTTTAGCATGTTGACATGTTAAACAAGTCTTCACCGAATGTATAATATTCTTGTTAATGCTGGCCCATATAAATCTGCCGGTGATAAATTGTTTCGTAGCATGTACTTCTCTCTCTTAGGGGATAAGCCATGATGAACGTCAAAGATTCTTCGTTGGAGAGAGGCTGGAATATAAGGGTGGACATTATCACCGGAAATGTTGCAAAAGATTGTGCATTCGCTACTGTCCAAACGTAGCTTGCGCAGTTTAAGGCTGGTTTCAGATTCCACCAGAGATTGAAGCTCTTCATCTTTTGCTTATGCGTCAGCTATTTCTTTAGTGGAAACTATTATAGGCATAATAATAATAATAATAATAATAATAGTGAGAAGAGGGCCATAGCGAGCAGCCGCCTATAGACCTAGAGAGGTCTATTGTAACAATGCCTTAGCTTAGAGTTGCGCCAGGTCAAAGTTGTTTTAGAACCTTACGACTCGCCAGGGATCTAGTTCCCTAATCTGGTCAGGTGATGAGTACTTTCCCCATAAGTTTTGTCTGAGATAGCCGACGGCCGGGCAGACACATGATATGCTCAGCCGTCTCCATGCAGAAACGGCAGCCATCATCCTTAACTTTGTCAATTGTGTTGATGTGATATTTGAGTTGGCAATGGCCAGAGAAAAGGCATATCAGGGTAGTTAGATCCCTTTTGTCCAAGGAAAGTAAGTCGCGTGTTTTTTGCGGCGAGTATGTTATAAACTTTTTGGTCTGGACCAGTCCAGTTGTGCCGCTCCAGTATGAAGATTTTAGTCCGTCTTCCCAATTCATAATATGCCTTTTGATGTAGTTGGCAGTGATCCCGCACCAGGGCTCCGGCTCTATTGGGAGCGTACTCCTTTTTTTGCGAGCTTATCTGCCTTCTCATTACATTTAATGCTCTCATGCCCCAGAATCCACCAAAATGTGACATGGTTGTCCTTAGCCAAGAGCTTGAGGTTCATGATAAATTCCCAGACCAGTGTAGAGATACACGAATAGGCTGTAAGAGTCTTAACTGCTGCTCGACTGTCTGTTAATATATCAATAGATGCACCTTTTATATCTTTATTTTGGTTAATTATGGCGCATGAGTTAATGACAAATATTTCTGCCTGGAAGATAGAAGGCGTTTTGCTTATGGGGATCGATATGCGGTAGTTAAGCCCGCTAATACCGGTTCCCGCTTTGCCCTTTGCTGTTTTGGAGCCGTCGGTGTACCACTAGAGGGCATCTTTTTTAAAAGGGGGTCCCCACAGTGCCTACGTCTCTTTGTCTGTATAGACAGCCTCGTAGTTGTACGCAAAGTTGAATTTTGTCTTCATCGCATCCATGGGGAGTTGAGCTATGTCGCATATGCCGTCAGTTGTATATTCTCATATGCCCGGTCCGACCTATTGACATAGGTGTGTGGAAGTTAAGGATTCGGATTGCCGAGCTAGCGGCAACTTTTTGAACCTGTAGGTGGAAGGGTAGCAGGTCCAAAAGGGCCTCTAAAGCTGCAGTAGGGCAGGTCCTTGTAGCTCCCGTGATACTGAGACATGCAAGCTTCTAAATCTTTTGCAACTGATGTTGCGCTGCCATCTCAGTTTTTAGCCACCATACTGCAGCTGCGTAGGTAACCATGGATCTAATAATAGCTGCATATGACCAGAGGATCATTTTAGGCCTAAGACCCCAATTCTTGCCTAGGAATCTACGGCAAGTGTGAAGGGCTAAGACAGCTTTAAACTGAACCTTTTTCAGATGAGAGTTCTATGTCAGTTTCTGATCCAGAATAACTCCGAGGTATTCTACTTCTGTATTGAAGCCAATTACCGTGCCGTCCAGTATGGGTGCTGTAAGATGAAGTTTCCTCTTCCTGGTAAAAGGCACTATGATAGTCTTCTCGGGGTTGATGCGTAGCCCCTTCCTTCTATACTACTGTTGAGTGATATTTAGGATTCTCGGCATACTGTGTGAAACGATGGCGTCCAGCTGATAATAGTAGTCACTATATCGTTGGCATAGCTTTGCACCTCGTAACCATTGGTTGTTAGTGTGTTAAGCCACAACCACTGACCAGAGAAACGGTGACAATATCCTTCCTTGGGGGCGCACCCCTTTGTCGTGGTGATGGTTGCTTTCCCTGTAACTGTGACTTTGACCGTCTGTTAAGCCACTAACTTAGGCCATTAACTGACACTAAATTAGACCACTTAGCATGGTCTTGATCCAAGTAACGACAGCTGGGTGGAATCCTTTCTCATTAGCCGCTTCTTTGATAGAGTCATACAATGTGTTGTTGAAGGCATCCTTTATGTCCATGAAGGCATACAGGGTTATTTCCTTGACCTCATCGGTCTTTTCTATGCTGCTCACCAGACAATGTAAGACGGCAGTCGTGGATTTCGCTTTTTGGAAAGTATGCTGATTTTTGTGGAGTAGCGCATGAATCAGCACCTCATTCCTAAGATACTGGTCCAGCATCTTTTCCATATCCTTTAGCATGAAGGTGAGGCTAATCGGTCTGAACGATTTGGGTTGGGCACTAGAACGCCTTCCACCTTTTGATATAAAGACCACGTTAGCCTGCCTCCACTGTTTGGGGATTTACCCTAGCATAAAGCTATGTTTGTACAAATTTGTTATCTGTGGCAACAGATAATTTATGCCCTTTGAAGCAGTGCCGGAAAAATCCCATCACCCCCAAAAGATTTGTAAGATTTAAAAGATGAAATGGCCCACCTCACCTTATTTGGCACAAAGATGTAATTGGTTAGTCTTTTTACTCTACGGTAGTGGATGAAGTGAGGCAGCAAGGTCACTTTTTCCCTTTTTGTTTTGTCATCAGTGACAATATAAGCGCCGGGAAAATGAAAGTGATTAGGAGAAGTTTTAACATCTCCCCCGTGTCGTCCGTGTATTCGTCATTTGCCTTGAGCAAATGGCCGATTTGGTTGGAGTGGTCTTTTGCCATTACTCTTTGTAGGCGAGCCGCAACAGGAAAATTGCAAATGCTTTTGCAGAAGCTTTTTCATGATTTTCTCTTGGACCTTCTCAGTTCTTTATTGTAATCGGTGAGGACCTCCCTATACCGATCTCAATGTTCTTGACGTTTGTTCTTCTTGGCTTTATTGAAGAGCCTTCTGACTGAGGAGCGCATTTCCTCCAGGCTTTGCTTTCACCGTGACATTGTGGATGAGGACTTTTTGTGCTTTGTAGAGCAGCTACTTTTGTAGGCCCTATAGATAATGTTGTGCAGGTCAGTTGAAGCTCTGTTCAGTTCCTCTATACCTCCAATAACTTCATTGTAATCCTCTAGTTCATCCCCTAGCAGCCCCTGGTAGATCGTCCAGTCCATGAACTTAGGGATTCTTATTATTTCCTTCGCTAAGCTCCCCATCCTCAGATCAAAGACTATGTATCTATGATCCGAGAGCGAGACTTCCCGGGAAACATGCCAATTGACAATCTTGGAGCTAAGGGGGGTAGCTAGTGTGAGGTCAAGCACCTCCTGCCTGACTTTCGTAACGAAAGTGTGTTCCTTTCCCCTATTAATTATATCTAGGTTAGTCTGACACAAATACCCGAACAGGCACTCACCTCTGTCGTTGATATCCGTGCTGCCCCAGACCTTGTGGTGTGCGTTTGCATTGCAGCTGAGAATGAGGCCTTTGTTCCTCTTTCTGCAATATTAGATGAGATTTTTTACCTCCTCTGGTGGTGGGTTCTTAACTGCGTCCCTTGGAAAGTAGGCCAAAGCTATTATCGCCGCTTGCCATCCGTTGGCAACATCAGCTGTACTGCTACTAGGTTCCTGCAAGCAAACTAGTAGTAGAAATTTAACGTGTTTTTTAAGGAGAACTACGACAGCCTCTTTATTCCTTTCCGGTAGACCAGCCTACCTGCATTGGTTGTTAGTCTGTGGACTAAGCCTCCATAGACATAGGGCTCTTAAATTAGAGCTATGTCTACTTGTTTGTTGAAAATCCTCCACAGCACATTGGAAGCCGTCTTCCTGTGCTGCAGGCTGATCTGCAGGACTTTAAAGATGTCGGCTTAGGGGCTCTAACCGGGCGTGGGAGGGACACGAGGAGGTGCTTTAGCACTTTTGGCCCCAGTGATCTCTTTTTCACTAACCCGGCTTTCGACGCCGCCCTTGGCTAGGTAGATTGCTTTAAGACTGTGGCTCTTCTCGACTGGTCCGACTTTCCAGCACCGACCATGGGGACGATAATACTCTTTGGTTTCCTAGAAGTAGTCTGAGGATTAGCCGGAGGCTTACAGCGCTTTTCGGTTATTAATTCCTACTTGACCAAATTTGTAACTGGTAGCCATTTTTCTTGAGGGTTTTGCAGGAGGAATCGTCTATCGACGTCGTGAGATGTACGATAGATCCCTCCTGCATCGTCATCAGGATCCTCTAGTCGGAGGTGCTCAGGCCATCGTTCTGGCTTTTAATAAGCTTGAGGACCCTTTCGCTTTTATCTTTTATGCTGTCTGGGAAAAAGACGTTGACAATAATGGCCTAGGGTAGGTCCTTTTCTTTAATGGCCTTTAGTTTGGCTCTCTCCCATGGAGAGGCCAGCATTCTCCAATAGCCATTTGGCATTGGTTTCGTCCGCACAGTTAAGGACCATCCAACCCTGTATGTGGAGCCCAAAAATTTAGGGTTTACAGAGCCTTTTTTCTGATCTACAATTTTTTGGAGGATGGCCTCCTGAATGGCCCTCATTTAATTATTTGAGAGACATTCCTCCGGGTATTCTTGATGAAGGATCCCTACTTTTTTGCCCTTTATCGTTTGTTTAAAGCTGATAGGGGCTGTGACCTTTGGCGCCGTCAAGGTGTCCCGGGGCGTTTCTATACCCGTAGGTTTCGGTTTTTTCTTGGTTGCAACCTCGGCCATCAGATTGGCCTAGTTTACACCGGGTGTTTGATACGCGTACTAAGTACTATATTCGTACTAAATTAATTTAATTCGATGGTGTAAACGATGACGTATAGTCTGGTACGATACGAATCAAACAAACGTATCGTATCAAAATAGTACGCACTTTCAGCACACATGTAACGGTGTAAACATTTCCGTATTAAGTAATAGGCGATTTAGGTTTTCTCAAGTTTTCTTCAGTTAATAGTTAATAATGTCTTCGTCTTGTGAGAATAAATCTGCGATAATTAACATAATGTGTAAAAAAGGACAAAATTGGGGTGAAGAGGAGACGCATGTTTTTTTAGAATTATGCACGGAAAAACAAATATTATCAATAATGGATGGAAAAAGACATAAACATGTTGAAAGTTTCCGGCTACTTGTTCCAGAAATGGAACAAAGAGGTTACAATAAAACTGCAGAGCAGATGAAGCTAAAATTAAAAAATTTAAAACTTGCAAAAGAGATAATAATGTTAGTGGAGCTGCAACTACACGTTGTCCATTCTATGATGAAATGGAAATATTATATGGCTGCAGACCAAATGCAGCAGCAAGCTCATGTCATTCAGGAATCGATACTGCTATTTCCAATATTAATGATAATAGTAAGTAATAATGGTAATAGTAAATAATATATAGATATTTATTAAAATCTAATTATTATAAATTTAATTAAGAAGTGGTATAGAGAGAGATAGGTCAATAAATAAATAATTGAAAGGATTTAACAATATGTTATATACATAGTTGTCACACATGTATGTTCTTAATTTAAAAACTAAAAATAAGATTTGATTTTAATTTTAAGGATCACGACATTATCAAATTGTTTTGAAGTATGACATCATTAAAAAAAACATTTCAATATTGCAATTATATATATATATATATATATATATATATACACACATACATATATATATATACATACATATATATATATATATAAGAACTCGATTTTTAATATTTTGATATTTATATTATATTCAAGTTTATATTTTATAAATTATTCTTATTAGGCTGAAATTAACTTAGTAAAGACAACTTTTTATTATAATTCTATATTATGTGATGAAATTATGATATATTGTTCATCCTTTTAATTGTTAGTTTATTGACCTATCTCTTTATATTATTGTTTAGAACAATTATTAATTAAGACAATCATAATTAAAATTAAGTCATAATTAAAAGAATTTTTTAACCTTAGTTGGCAACGTAATTGAAAATGAACATGATAATATTGATAATGATAATGGTGGTGCTGATACTAATGGAAGTTCTGATGGTAATGATAAGGCTCACAGTAGTAATAGTACTGAAAATATTTTGCCACTTGAAGTTAATCTTGAAGAAAATGAAGAACCAGCAAAAAAAGAAGAAAAACAAAACAAAAATCTGGTGAACATATATTTTTTATTTGAATTTTTAATAATAGATTATATGTGTAACAAATAATATTTATTTTGCTTTTTAGGAAGAGAAAGTTACAAGACTGCTTTAGAAAACTGTACAGAGAAATGGTTCACATTGCAAAATACTACCTTGAATTCAATGTTAGAGCATCAAGATAAAAGGCAAAAAGAATTAATTCAACAAAAAATGGATAAGCAAAGAGAATGGGAGAAGGAACGTAATTTTCAACGGGAACAAACTAATTTTATTATGCAAACTTTTTTACAAAGTATACAAATGTTAAAGCCTCAGATGCCTCTATTACCTCAAAATAATTATCCATCTGTAAAATTAATTCCTGTAAGTTCTGAAATAAAATGTTTTTACTAAATAATGTTTTATTAACAAAAATATAAGACATATTTTTTTTAGGTTATATAAATAATGTTGGTTTTTCACCTTTTAAAATAAACCAAAAAGAAAAAGAAAATATAAAGATGCAAATAGAAGCTACTTCAAAAGAGGATTTATCCAAAAAGTTTTAGTTTAAACTATGTTTTAAATTATATAATGTATTGCCAAAAAAGTCAGTTTTATGTTACTATATATTTTTAATATTTTTATCTCAATGTTTAATGTGTTATGTCTAATGTTTTAGTTTGAAATGTAATCTTTACATTATGCTGTAGTTTATTTACAGTTTTGCAATTTCATTTTGTTGTAAAAAAGCAATGTTTTGTAAGGCAGTAAAACAGTTTATTTTTTATATTAATTATAAGTCTAAGATTTTTATTTTCTATTTTGTGTTTATATTTTATTTAATATTTCTATGCTCAATATGATTAAAGATATAAGTGTAAGACAAATATTTGCAATGTCTAATGGTTTAGTTTTAAATGTGATCTTTACATTATGTTGTAGTTTATTTATAGTTTCGCAATTACATATTCTGTTGTACAAAAGCAATGTTTTGTAATGCAGTGAAACAGTTTATTTTTTATATTAATTATAAGTCTAAGATTTTTATTTTCTATTTTGTGATTATATTTTATTTAATATTTCTATGCTCAATATGATTAAAGATATAAGTGTAAGACAAATATTTGCAATGTGTAATGGTTTAGTTTTAAATGTGATATATATATATATATACATATATATATACACATACATATATATATATATATATATATATATATATATATATATATATATATATATATACCCAGATAGCCAAATAATTGCAAGTTGTCGACAACTTGTCACAAATATTCATATTAGTTGTCAGCAAAGCAACAGAAGGGGGTATCCTCTTACCATTACGTTCTTGCCAGCAATAGTTTTTAAAATATAATACCAACAAGTTTCCAACAACTTATCAGCATTATACTTATTACAAGTTATAAATGGGAATTGTTGCTCACATGTTGCTGTCATGTTGCTCGCAGATTGCTATAAACAATTTTTAAAATATAGTAATGGCAATTTCTAAACACAACTTACCACAATATAATAACACAGATTGACTTCAATAATTTTTCTACATTTGCTCGACAATAAAACTCAGCATATTGATACTAAATTGACTAAAACATTTTTGTCGCATTAAATAAAAGGCAACGTAATAGCAATTAACAAGCAATTTAATCTGCGCGATGATTTGCTTTAGATTGAGTTATCATGTTTTGCTGTCTGGGTATATATATATACATATTGTCACGTACTTTTCCGACGTCGGAGAGCAACGGCGTAATACGCGATCAAACAAGGTAGCGGAGACGCTACACGAAGCGTGCGCGAGAGCGACGAGAATACCGATAGCTATATTCTAACAAAATTGCGAAATTGGGCGTCAGACGCGATTACACCGGTCGCGTCGCCGGGTTCATTCCACGCTAAACGTCAATTCGTATCACGCGATAACTCGTCACACAAAACGCGAAATCGTCACTCGCACGCGGCCAGCTAGCTCCTCTAACCGGGGCGGGGTAGCGGAGACAGCGACGAAGCGGCTCTCTTACTGGAGGAGACGGGTAGGCGAGAAATCAAGCAAAGTCAGGCCGATATAACAGAGAGAGATCCCATGTATTATGGTGTATAATGGAGGCGACATACAGTAAAACAAGAAAAAGATATCAGTCAACGCAAGAAAAAAATAAAGAGATAAGGAGTGGACAAAAAAAAAGAATAGGCAGAACGCGAGAATGTCCCTGACTTATCCAACAATTACGCTAGAAGCGCAGACTACGGTTGGTCCCGCGCGGAACACGACAACCAATCACGCGCGCTCTGAACGGCGCGGCAAGAATGCAACAGCCGAGCCTTCGCTAAAACGAACCGAGTAACTCAAAGACAAAGCAAGTACAGTAAAAGATTCGCGCCGGCGACCACGCAGTCGCCGGAACCGCACTACAAAATCAATCCAACACGTGCGAGACAACACGCACCGATAGCTTAGGCGGCCGTGCGATCACGGCCGTACCACGACTCGCACACGTGTGCGAGGGCTTTGCGGCTTCCCGGGAAGCCGGTCGTCCGCGAGCTTCTACGGCGGGATCGCGGAACTACACGCGGCAGCCGACAGCTGGATGCCTCGACGAGGTCTCGCGCTTAAGGTGGAGAGCCAGCCAAACACCAAGAAGCAAGGTGCATTCAATCGCCACGCGGCGGACGCACTCGCACACGAACCTAATGGCTCCACCTCAGAACGCGAGCCGGTCGACACCGACAGCTCGTGGCTTTACACGAAGGTTAGAGGGTCACCTCGACTTCCGCACGGTCCTCCTCCGGGTCCTCGGGTGTCCTCAACTCGCTCCGACGACGCTCGCCAAGGCCGGGCACTCCTTCCGATAGCGGACACGCCGATAGCCGACCGATAGCTCGCACTCGCTCGATCTTTTCCGCACACGCACGCAGTCGAACGGGTCGCACGCAAAAGCCGAGAGGATCGCGCTCGATGCGCGATCGATGAGCGCTACCCCTCCTACAGGGTGCGCGATATCCTTGCGCCTAGCGGCGCGGCCTATCAGCGGCCGCCCTTATCTAGCTGTGACGTCACGGCAGCGCAGTGTCGTGCGGTCCCCGTCGGCATCCGACATCCTCGTTGTTCTCGTCGTCCCTGCGGACGACCGCAGCAGAATTTTCCGAGCGACGACTCTTCGCCGCTACACTCCTTGATGGACAGCCGGCATTCGACGGCCCTCGTCCTGGCCGTTCGTCCGCCCCAGCCTGTCCATCAGCTGTGCCACTCGCGAGCCTCCCTTGCGTGGCGCTTAGCTGTCGCCACGTCTTATCTCCTCCTCTCCGTCGGCGTTTTCCGGTGCGCCGGCCCTGGACGATCGCCCTCTCCTTTCCCGGTCGCTGTCCGTCTCCCTCGCCGCTGCTGGTCCTTCGGCAGCATTTGTCGAGGTGCCCGCGGTTACATAAAAGAAGCCGCGAATGATTAAATGAAATAACACGCAACGCAGTCCCGCCGGAGATTTAGCTCTCTTGCTGAGCGCCCGACCCGGTCATACGCGCCTCCGTGCGCGACGCTTAGGCGGAAGGCGGAGCGGCGAGGCAGCTAAAACTGCCACGTCACAATATATATATATATATATATATATATATATATATATATATATATATATATATATATATTGCGACCGCGCTCACGAGCGTGGTGCAACTAAGTTAATTGTTCGTGACACTAGTTAGGTAGCCAAGATGTTCGCAAAGTCGTTCACATCAAGTGCGCGAAGTTAGATGGTACGATTGAGCGCCAGGCACGAGCGAGCGTGCCACTCTTAGATCAGGACGTTACCGATCTCGCGATTCAGGCCGGGAAAAGGAACGCGAAAATACTTTACTTTGTCACGGGCAGTAACGGGCTCTTTTAACCGGTAGCTCAGCTACGGAATTGGCAGAGGGGGTGGTTCGCGGAGGGCGGGGTGGTAGAGGAGAGCGAGGGAACTTAAAGAAAACACTTCAATTTAATAAAGAAATGGACAATGTATTTCCGAGATCTAACACTACTCACATGGTTCTGCGACGATGTCTCGCGACCCGGGCGCGGTCGGAAAATACTACACGGTCGTCGGTACGAGCTCACCGAACGGAGAGAATCAAAATTCCATTCTAAGTAGCGGCGGACAAAACACGCCGTGCATACTCGCAACTCTGCACACGCACTCTCATTTCACGCGAAATTATATGGCGACGCGATACGAAGCAAACGTTCGGAAATACGCGATCGCCAAACAGAAACACATACAAACTACTACAGACGACACACAAGAATATGACACAATTAACGCGACTTGGCTGTGGTGTCGGCGACGCTCTCAATAAACAGAACCGAAGAAGATTAAGATGCGACTTGATCGGATGAGGCGCACGGCAGCTGAGCACGCGGACAGCACGCGATCACTGGAGTGTTCCCGGCGGAAGATTTTACGGCAAACGATAACTCTAAATGCAACTATCGCACGCGCGACTCATCCGACCGGCGAAATCGGTGGCTTTACACAAGTCTCGTTTGTCTCACCACGACGCTGGTTGTGCTCGGAAAAGTGGTTGTTAGCGGCTTCCGTCGTCCTAGCTCGTGGCAGCTTCTCGGGCGATCCACAGCGAAGTGATCGATAGCGCGAGGAAATTCGGCAGGCGGCACGCAGGATCTCTCGCCCCACGCACAAGGGTTCGTCGCGCCGCTCTATTGGTTTCGCCTTGCAACGCGGTCCTCGCGACCCTCTAATCAGGCTGTCGCGCCGCGACGCGCAATTTGAGATAGGTCGGTGTCTTCGGGCAGCTCGCGACTCTTCCCGCTGTTTTCCCGAGGCCGGACGGCTATCCCTACGGACTCTTCGACGTCCGGTGCCCCCGCGCTCGGGATCACGTCAGGAACTTTCTCTCGCGGCTCCTCGTCCGGGGTCTCCTACGCGATGCTCTGCGTCGAGTGTTGACATCCCCTGCGTCGGACCTTCCCTCTTTGCGTCCTGCAATTTCAGCGGCCTTACTGTTGCGTACAGACGCGATGGTAAGAGATACGTAATTAAATGAAGAGAGATCACCTGTCGTGCGCGCTACTGCGATCCTGCGCACGATCCAAAAGATCTCAAGTGGCAGAAGGTCCTCCCTCTTGCAGTCCGCTCGCCGGGTGAGACTTCGTCGATACAAAAAAAATGAATAGCCGCTAGCCGCCGATCCGCAAAACGTCGCTAAAATTAACGGACGAACACAAGCGCACAGAACCAAAACGCGGAATTATTAGCGCACGCGCCGACACGTCCGTCTCCGAGCTGAGAGGACGTAAAGCCGCAGCGTGCGCTCCTCGCTCGGATCTTACGATCCCTGTGACGGACAGCCAAACGAGATATTTATATAGATATATATATATATATATATATATATATATATATATATATATATATATATATATGGGGCATTCTCCGTTAAAAAGGCCACCCCTGCTGCCCATTTCAATGTTTGAGATCAAATGTTCGAAAAGGGCTTAAAATTTTTGTTGAAATGTCTATTTTTCGATGCCGTTTGGCCTTTTGAAAAATTCAAAATGGCGGACCTAATATCACGGCTAGAATGAAAAAAGCCTTTGAAAAAATACATAATAACGTGAATAAATGACGTAGCAGAGGTCTAATCCTTATGTGTAAGTGTGTGAGTGTGTGTGTGGGGGGGAGGTGGGGGGAGGGGGGATACGCGCGCTCATACGCGTGCGTGTATAAATGAATCACGTAAAAATCCTTGCTCAACATGGTCTGGCTATTAAGACATTTGCATACAAAATTTCGAATCATTTCATTATCCTTGTCCTGAAAAAGTACGTCACAAAAAACCTACGGTACAGAAAATATTGTTCTTTAAAAAACATTTTCTCCACAGAATAATAGTAAGATTACTTAAAATTACTTTGAAACTTATATTATCCCTCATAACATTTTTTACAATTGCAAATATTGGCAACAGATTAGTTAGTAGAAAAACCGCAAACAGAAAACATACTTTGTTATAGTCAATTATGGTAGCACACTTTTGTTAATATGCAATAATCTTGGTAAAATATATGACAGAGTGGTTAACAGTAAGCAAATGTCGAACATATTGATGACAGACTGTTAACAAACGCCAAGCAGTTTTTTTATTGCAAATAGTGTTAGCAAACATTACGTAAAAATGCAGCAGCATCTGTTGATCAAAATACATAAGATTGACAGTCGATAGCGAACAAGTCAATCGAATATATTGACGACATATTCACTGCATGAACCCAAAAGGTCTATCTTTAAAGTCGTACACCTGCGAGTAGTACGCGGTATCGCCGCTAGATGGATGTGGCAGTGCTTATATCTCGTACATAAAAAACTACACATATGGAATAAAAGGCACAGCAATATTTTTTAATTTTTCAAATTTTCTCGTCTTATTTTGGATTAGAGAACCTCATCACAATACATTTATTAGTCACAGAATTTATCGAGTTAATTAATTATAGTTTGCAATTCAGTCAATCAATAAGTTTTTTTATGTTAAATAGAATATTTAACTCACGTTTTTGTCTCTTCTTTATCGACTGTTACTTTTTCTACAATTATTCCAATTATCTCTTACCTGTACCACATCCAAAATAAAAAATGTCGGCTAAATCTCGTACAGATAGATGTATGAATCCATTCAAAAAACTTGGTGAAAAAGGACATTGTGGTAAAGATTTACGAGTGATACCAAAATTCATTCGGGACAAATTTCCTGAGATACCGACTAATTCTAAAATTTGTTGTGCATGTAGGAAAAAAAGTAGGACTGAATATGTTGATATGTCTTTAGATGAATCTAATGATTGTGTCACAAATATGGAATGTGATGGAAGCTCATTAACAATGGATATTGATAACTCGGAGATTTCTTATAATGAAGATAACATTCGATCACCTAGAGAAATTGAACTGGAAGAAATGCTTGATGCTCTTAAACAAAAATTTTCCACCTTGAAACACAATGATCCTTTAAGGGTGCGAATTCTCACTATAGCTCCGTCGTCTTGGAGTGTGAGAAAAATAGTAAAAGAATTTGGTGCATCACGATATTTAGTAAAAAAATCTAAGGAATTGAAATTCAACCATGGCGTATTAGCTGATACTACTAAAAGAGTTGGGAAAGTTTTACCGCAAACTACTGTTGAAAAAGTAATTGAGTTTTATAATAGTGATATAAACAGCAGGATAATGCCTGGAATGAAGAATGCCATTTCCTTAATAAATAATAATAAACGGATAATAGTGCAAAAACGTTTTTTACTATTAAATTTAAAAAAACTGCATGCCTTATTTAAAGAATCCAACCTAAAATATGATGTTAGCTTTAGTACATTTGCTAAACTTAGACCTAGAAATTGCATACTCCCTGGGGCTTCTGGAACACATTCCGTTTGTGTTCACAATCCATGAAAATGTCAAGTTAATGATTGATGCAATTGATGTACGGAAACTAACAGAAAATATAGACAAGCCACTTTCCAATTATAAAGATTGTTTGAACGAAATTATATGTAATGAATCGAATCCTGATTGCTATCTTGATAAATGTGATCAATGCCCAGGTACTATCGAGCTTTCTACAAAGCTTTCTAAACTATTGGACGATTCATGCATTTCCCATGTTCAATGTTCTTTATGGACCGGAACTGATCGATCAACTCTATTAACGCAACAGTTAAAAGTTGATGAGTTCATAAACGAGTTATGCAACAAATTACAAATTCTGAAATCTCATTCATTTATCGCCAAACAACAAATGCTTTTCATTTCAGAAAAAAAGAGAATCTTTGTGAAGATGAAGTAATTGTCATGTTTGATTTTTCTGAAAACTATTCATATGTTTGTCAAAATGCCTCACAAGCATTTCACTTCAACAATGATCAGTGTACTGTGTTTCCTGTTATTTACTATTATAAAGAAAATTCTGAATTGAAGCACAAGAGTAATGTATTTTTATTAGAGAGTTTGAAACACGATACCGCTACCGTTTACACTGTACAAACATTATTAATTCCAGAGATTTTAAAAAATGTCAAAAATCTTAAAAGAGTATTATACATGATGGATGGGGCGAAACAGCATTTTAAAAATAAATTTCAGATTGCTAACTTAGTGCATCATAAACATGATTTCAATATTCAAGCAGAATGGCATTACAGTGCGACTGCTCACGGTAAAAGTGCTTATGATGGCATTGGTGCTACTTTCAAAAGAGAGGCATATAAAGCAAGTCTTGTTGCTAAACCACAGGATGCAATACTAACATCTCAAGTTCTTTTTAATTGGGCTAAAAAACATTTCAAGAACATAAAGATTTTTTATTTAAAAAAAACTGACCATGAGAAGGTAAAAAGAAAACTTAAGAAGAGATTTGAAACTGCACCGCCTGTACCGCAAATTCTTAAAAATCATGGGTTTATAGTTGTGGACGAGAATAAAGTACTAATCAAAAGGTATTCCAATGATACAAATGGAATACTATGGCAGTTATGAGAACAAAAGTAAGAAATATAGGATAAAAATAAAAAAATATTTCATGAAACATCTATCTACATATATAGACACACATACACATACACGCACACACGTACACACGTGAGAGGCAAGGAAACTCACGTAAATCAAGCACCCCAAATGTGAGAGGCAAGGGGACTCACTTAAATCAAGCATCTCGAATGTGAGAGGCAAGGGGACTCACGTAAATCAAGCACCCCGAATGTGAGAGGCAAGGGAACTCACGTAAATCAAGCACCCCGAATGTGAGAGGCAAGGGGACTCACGTAAATTAAGCACCCCAAATGTGAGAAGCAAGGGGACTCACTTAAATCAAGCACCTCGAATGTGAGAGGCAAGGGGACTCACGTAAATCAAGCACCCCAAATGTGAGAGGCAAGGGGACTCACGTAAATCAAGCACTCCGAATGTGAGAGGCAAGGGGACTCACGTAAATTAAGCACCCCAAATGTGAGAGGCAAGGGGACTCACTTAAATCAAGCACCTCGAATGTGAGAGGCAAGGGGACTCACGTAAATCAAGCACCCCGAATGTGAGAGGCAAAGGGACTCACGTAAATCAAGCACTCCGAATGTGAGAGGCAAGGGGACTCAAGTAAATCAAGCATCCCGAATGTGAGAGGCTAAGGGATTCGCGTAAATCAAGCATTTCAAACATAAGAGTGACTAATATAGATCAACTATCTCAAAAAGAGGAATATAAGTATAGTATAAGTTTCAAAGTAATTTTAAGTAATCTTACTATTATTCTGTGGAGAAAATGTTTTTTAAAGAACAATATTTTCTGTACCGTAGGTTTTTTGTGACGTACTTTTTCAGGACAAGGATAATGAAATAATTCGAAATTTTGTATGCAAATGTCTTGATAGCCAGACCATGTTGCGCAAGGATTTTTACGTGATTCATTTATACACGCACGCGTATGAGCGGCGTATCCCCCCTTCCCCCACCTCCCCCCCCCACACACACACACACACTCACACACTTACACATAAGGATTAGACCTCTGCTACGTCATATCTTGCACATTTATTCACGTTATTATGTATTTTTTCAAAAGCTTTTTTCATTCTAGCCGTGATATTAGGTCCGCCATTTTGAATTTTCCAAAAGGCCAAACGGCATCGAAAAATAGACATTTCAACGAAAATTTTAAGCCCTTTTCGAACATTTTATCTCAAAAATTGAAATGGGCAGCAGGGGTGGCCTTTTTGACGGAGAATGCCCCACATATATAAAAGATTGTTATATATCATATTAATAAAATTAAACTAATAAAGTAATAAATTGAATGTAGAACCACTACCATTCTGTAACTTATCCGTTCTATAATTTATTGGAATTATTGGTTGTAGATTATATACGAAAGTAAGGTAAGCTATATACATTCATTTATTGATTACATAATCTTGCTGTATTTATCACTATTATATATATATTATTCATATAAAAGATATAATATTATTTAAGTTCAATTTTCTAAACCGATAACTTTATTTCAATTACTATTATTACTACAAACTGCAATTATTTTAACGCAAAATACTTTTATGGTATCAAGGCTTTTCTTAATGGAAAATTGTCGGATAAATATTGTTTTAGATGATTCCGAATATTTGTACCATCTATAGAATCTGTACCAGTAATCGTTGCAGTTCTTGGTTGTGATATTACAAGTTCTAATTGTTCAATTTCTTGTAACCATTGTATGTTAAACCTATCCTTGTTTTTTTCAACAAAATTGTGTAATACACAACAAGCTGCAATAATTTCTGGTGCAAAACTGTAATCGCAATTAATTTTATGTAAAATTCTCCATCTAGCTTTCAGTCTACCAAATGCCATTTCTATAGATACTCGAGCAGAATTTAAGTAGACATTGAAAGATTCTTCTTCCGATAGTGATCTTCTGATAATGAACCAGAAAATCCTTTTATGAGCCATGGTAACAGTGGGTAAGCAGGATCTCTCACAATTATAAACGGTATTTCCATTCCATTTATGTTACAAGTTTTCTGATCATTTATAAAATAAGTTTAGAAAATAAATTTCAGATTACATGTATATTTATCATGTATATTTATTCCATCAGTGCAATTAGGTGTTTACTATGATCGTGTTTCAATATTCATTACCAGTACTAAATGTTATACTTAACATTAAGTACACTATAGATTTTTAGTACTAATAGTGAATATTAGAACACAGTCCATATAATATTTATAACTTTAAGAACTTGCGCCAATAGAGGAACATTATAGAAATATTAGCAAAATTTTAGGAATATTATATTATATTTACAAAATATCCCCAAAATTTTTGTATCAAATTATCACAACTATTTATCAAATAGTTATCAAATTATGTCAACTAAGTAGATATACGTATGCATATTTTATATAAAAATAAATATAATTAATAGTTTATGCAATATTTTAATTTTAAAATAAGTCTAGATACCTTAGGTATTAAAGTATCAGCATCTTTATATAACATACTTTCTTTTAACACAGCTGCATCGTGACAACTCCTTGGATATTTTATTACAATATTTCTAAATCTGTAATTTAAATTTATAAATAATATAAAATTTGATTTTTACATATTGTTTGAAATATAAAAAATTACCTTCAATTACCAACAATTGCAAGTACATTATATGAAAGTCAACCTTTTCTATTTATAAAATCTCTGTATCCTTCTTTTGGTGGAATAATTTCTATGTGCGTACCATCGATACTACCAATAATTTGTGGAATAAAACATTTTTTTTCAAAATTTGAAGCTATAAGTTGGCTTCATTTTCATTTGGCATATTTATATAATTTTGAAGCATTACTTTATTGATAGCCTTTATTACTCTGTATAAACATTTCTTTACAGACGATTTATATATTCCCATTGCATTGCCAATAACTCTATATTCTGCAGTAGATGCTAATTTATATAAGGCCACAGCTTGTTTTTCTACAGATATAGATTCCCTTGGCATTAAAAATTGTGGTTCTGGTTCTAATTCATCTCTGAGCATATCACATAATTCTATAAAACTCTCCTTAGACATACGAAAACTTTCAATCCATTCTTTTTCAGTATAATGACAATTCACGATCCTTTCCCAAAAATCTGAACTTCTCTCAAGTTGCCAAATCCTTTGATATCGTATAACTTCTGCAATTAATTCTATTTGTTTTAGACTATTAATTTGTTTCCACCTTAATAACAACTCTGTTCTTTCTTGAAAACATAACCTTTCAAGCTTTGCCTTCAATGCACGTCGTCTACGGAAAAACAATTGTCGTAATTGTTTTTTCCGACAATCTTGTTGAAGTCTATTTATTGCAAATAATGCAATAAATAAGGATGTAACCTCTTGTATATTATTCATTGTTGTACAATTTAACCTTTATATAAAATTATTCTCTCTATGGAACTAAAACAGTTAGCAGAAAGATACCATAATATTTGATGCGTATTTTATTGGATTCTTAATGGTTCGTACTATTCACTTGATATTGTTCGGTGTAAACACATGCAGATTTAATACTTGATGCGTATTAACTTGATTCGCGTATTAAAATTGCGTACGGTGTAAACAAGGTCATTGGGTCCGTTTGGAACCCTTACCCTCCAGATTGATTGGCTGGGCAGTTTGAGTCCTGGCCTAGTCCTCAGGGATCCTCTGTTTTAAGAGCGGACGGGATCTGATAACGCACGGTGCGATAGCCAACCAACCAATGGAAAAATTCTAGACATTGGCCGCTGTGAGTGGAGATTTGCTAATGATCCCCTATCGGGATTCGCTCTTCAGGAGCCTTAGCTTCTTTCGCGCAGCTCCACTGAGGCGTTTGTGAGCTGGCAGCTCCAGCTTGAATCGTTTGACAGATTCATGTAACTGAGCGGTATTCTCCACTCTGACGCTACCCTCTGGGATAGTTGTGGGGATAGGGCGAATTCCGATAGCGCACAAGACCGATAGCCCACCACCACTCACAGCGGCTGATGCTTAGAGTTTTTCCGTTGGTTAGGTAAGATAAGTCAAGATCATTGGTTGATGGGCTATCGCATCGTGCGCTATTGGATCTTGTCCGTGGAGATAGTTGCTGCTTCTTCTACTGCCATCTCACATGATGCACTTGAAGTGGCATCCCCCTCTTCAAAATTGTTCTCAGATTCCATTGTTGGTCCCACGAAAAGCTAGGGAAGAGATGGTCCACATGGCAAAGCCAAGCATGCCGCAGTAAGGGAGTTTTAAAACTGGAGGTTCTCTTGTCTCTAGAGTCTGCATGCTAAAAGTCGAGCACCCCTTTGGTCACACAACCATGGGCACACTCTGTTCCACCATTGGTTTGCGGTTTTTTTAAAGAGGTAGTCTCCTCTAGGTTTGAGCATTAAAGCTAAGACCCCCTCTCTACTGCTTACAAGACATGTCCACAGACAGTGGAAGGTATGACGGGTGTGGTCCTACAGGAGGAAATTACGACACCCGGCGTTGTTTTCCCCGGTGCAGTACTCATTAGTCACCACACGACGGCTCGGAGCGGGGGATGATTTCTCGATCTTTTTTGGTCTAGATCCGTAGTGTTGTGCTAGACAGGGGCACCTCGAGGTAGGTTGGGATTCATCATGCTGCACCACTTGGCAGGGAAAGGATAGGACCCTAAATATCGCGCAGCACCTGCCGCTGGTTAAGATTAACCTTACCTCCATTATAGGCATACTAGCTAATAATTTGGATACATGAAAGAGAGTCTGCATCGGCGTTATCAATTCCAGGTAAATGTATACGATTTTCGTAGAAAATTGTCCGATAAAATCAAGGTGACGTAATTGACGCAGCAATGTTTTGTAAGCTTTTTGATCAAACGCATACATTAGTGGTTTGTAATCGGTGACAATTATGCAATCACGTCCTTGGAGCATGTAACGAAAAAACATTGGGAAGGTTCCATTTGCGCACAGTACTATTGCACACAGCCAATCACAGTGGCTGGTGCCTAGTGATATTCTTCTGTTCAAGCGCTGTGAGTGGCTTGTGCAATAGTACTGTGCGCAAATGGAACCTTCCCATCCTTCACTGGGGTGTACCAAGAGGAATGCGTTTGCGAGTTGCCGCTTATTTGCTTCTTCAAAAACGTGTTTCGCTTTAAAAATTCATGTAATACGCTAGTGAAAGTGTTGGAAAGATTCAGATATAGATCGGACAAAAATGGATTCAAGAGGATAGAAAAAAAGAGAGAAAAAAAGAGAAAGAAATATAGTTAGAAAGTTTTTTTTCAAATTGCTTATTCTGATTAACACACGAGATGAAGGATAAAAAACCTTGTACGGAGAAGCCTCGGATTCGTTTAGATCGGACTCATGGATTAAAAAAGATTGAAAAAATTATCACGATAAGGGTTCATTCGGATTGCACTCCTGGATTAAAAAAGATTGAATGACTGTTTCGGATTCATTTAGATAGAACTTAGAATTCATGCACGGATTGAAAAGGGTTACAAATTTGATTTGATTTAGAACAGGCACAGATTTTGCAAGTGTTCGTAAAAGTTCGGAAAAGTTTGTATTAAAATCCTATCCAAAACTTTTATCAGGTTAGGACGTTTGTCTTGTTTAGTGGCTCCACTGGTAAGTGCATTAAGAGGGACCTGAAAGGCAACCGCGTTTTTGATGAATCTGCGCTACAAATTAATTGATGCAAAGAATCTACGTAATTCCGCTACTGTATTGGGTAATTAATGACTGCATCGACCTTGTCTTTAAGTATGGTTGTCCCCTTTTGGTTAATTGTATGCCCTTGGTGAAAGTTTACGAAAGACTCGGATAGGAAAATTTCAATCTGTCTGAATCCATTTTAGTCCTAAATCTGTACCCACATGAGTCAGTTTTATATCAAGTAAATCCATGTTATACCGAGTGAATCCATGAAAAATAGAAATAGCATCCCATTAAATCTGTCGTAATCCGAAGTCAGTGGAAAGATTCCAGTCCGACTAAATCCGATCTAAACCGGATGCCTGATAAGAACATTAATTATATCATTACATAATTCTAATAAATAAAATAATATTTTTGCAAGATTTTATAAAAACCTTTTTTGCAATGAAAAAATTTCCAAAAAAGGAATTTTTCTCGGAAATTTGGCCTTTTTTTTCTTTTTGGTACGATAAGGGAAATGCTCATGGCACGCCTGGTTGACTAGACCTGATAGTGTTGGACTCGAGTCAGGACGGTGCTAACCCAGTCACGTAATTTCAGCGACCGGGCTCGCCCTAACCCGCCTACCAACTAAAAACCTCACCGAGCCACCTCGCCCCAGATAAGGAAGGCCCCGGCCGACAATAGGAGCGTCAGCCCCCCGATGCGCCAGTTTGTCAGGTTGGGAGAGGACGTGCCAGGGCGGCAGCCGAGATACGTCAGCTGCCGCTTTGTCCACTCCGGGGTAGCGCCGTGAAAAACACCGCACGCCCCCCCGCGCTCCTTTAGGGCAGGAAGCGAGCGCCGAACTTACCCGTTCCGCGCCAACCCCCTACCCAAGGTCCAGTGGTCCCGAGGGACCGACCGGGCCTACCTCCTATCCTCGTGTGGCCGGCTCACTGGATGAGTGGAGACCCCTACTCATCGGGTGACCCAACAGCCAGCGTCCTCGTCTTCTGGGCATCCCCGAGCGCAGGGGCAGCCGGAAACGAGGCCCAGGATCACGGAATGCCCCCCCCCCAGGGAAGTCACTCCGCGGTTCTATCTCCTCCGAGGATAGGCGACCCCGGAGGAGAAGGCGTCAATGCTTTCTCCGCCCGGGATCTCAACGCCTTCTTGAGAGGGGTGCTCGAGTCGCGTCCCACTCGCTTCTCCCGTTGCGGGAGAGGGAGGGGCTCGAGCACCACCTTCGCCTGGGGGAGGTGCGCGGTACTCGGACTGTCGAGTGCCTCGCACCTCTTTTTAGTCGGCAGACTCGTCCGGAGCCCAGATGCTCCGGACGACTCCGACGATATCTCTATCACTCCCGTGACGAAGGCCTCACCGACAGAGGCCTCCGCCATGGGAGGGGTCTCCTCCATGTCTATATCGGCCACTGGCCCCTCCGACACATCACTATCCACGGCCTGAGCGCCAGGCGGGGTGGGAGGCGGAGAGGTCACCGGCCGATCTTCTTCTGATTCTCCGCCCTGCTCCCGCTGCGGAGGAGGGGGAGCCTTCTTCCCCGGTCGCACCGCCGGGGCGGTGATTGTGCGCCTTACCTTTTGAGGCACACTCCGGGCAGAACGGCCTATTCGCGCATTCTGCTTGGGTGTGCTTCTCCCGCCCGCAATTGAAGCAGCATCGGGCCCTGTCGACATTGCCAGAGCACTAATGCTGCGTATGTCCCTGGACTAGGCATCGGAAACATCGCTGTGGAGGCGCCTTGAGCACCTCCACGCGAGCCGCCACCCAACCCAGGGCCAAGCTGCCCACTCGGGCGATCTTCGCAGCGGCGGCGACCGGGCACTGCACTATCACAGAGCCCAGCCCTCGCCGACTGCGCGTCACTCACCCTGAGGTCCGCCATGAAGCATGACCCGGAGTCAGCGACCGCCGTGGCCACCTCCTCCGGGGTCACCGAATCATTAAACCCGGAGATGCGGATCCCCACCCTCCGAAGAGGGCAAGAGATCCGCACATCCGGGACTCCCGCAACGCGACGCATCTCGGAGGCCAGTCGCTCCGCCGCTGGCCTACTATCTTCGCCGGGGATCTCCAGGAGGAGCCCGCCGGCCTGGGCTCGGCTAACCCGGAGCCCGTTACCCCCCTGCGGCAGGATGTCCCCGAGGACAATGGCCTCCCTGGCCCGCCGCATTACACCTGCGTAGGAGGCGTCGTCCCCAGTCACCGTCACCAGAATCGCCGATGACTTGGGGACGCGCCTCCCTATCTTCCTCGCCGCGAGGACGTTGCTTTGCGGCGGACCTCCCTGCTTCTTTTCCCCCTTTTTCTTTTCTGGCTCAGCCACCGGGGGGGTGGGGACGGATGGGGGACGCTCTTCGGCCACCCTTGTCCACCTTCCTCCTCTTCCTGGTGCCGACGACCTCGACCCAGCTCCGATCGCTCGCAGGCGTATCGGGGTCGGGCGCTGCCGCCGGCACGGCGGGGACCGCAGGAGGCTTCTCCCGCGAAGTTCCCGCACTCCCCTTTCCTCCCTTTCCTTTCTTCTTCTTGCTCCTAGCGTCGGTGGGGACGGCGGCTGGAACAGCCCCCGTCTCCACCCGCGCCAGGCGCCTCTCCAGGCCCTCCATCGTCGCCGCCAACCGCTCCAACGTCTCCAGCACTCGCTCCTTGAAAGGAGAAGAGCCGGGGGCAGAAGCGACCAGCGGAGGCGGCGGAGGGGAAGGAGACCTTCTCGCAGGCTGTGAAGCAGCCGTGGACGAGGAGGGACCGATTTGCAGCATGAGGGCCCTCTTTGCGACCCCCAGCTACCCCCTCATCTCAGCGACCTCGGCCCGGAGGGAGCGCACCTCCTCCTCCCGGGCCGCAGTCGTCACCTCCTCTTGCCCATCCTCCCGCCCGAGACGGTCCATGGCGCGGTACGCCAGCGTCATGAGCGCCTCCCGGGCGAGATGGGTGTTCAACTTAATGCGTCCAGACAGGTTGCCCGATAGTGGGCAACCTGTGGACGCCTTATTCCGCGCGCCTTCGACCTCCCGGAGCCACCCATCAGCCAGATCGGTGGTCGTACTCCGGGAGATCACCCCCAGCTGACGATCGACGTAACGCCGCTGGTCCGGCGTGAACAGGTCGGGAGGATCTTGATGCGCTGCCGAGGCCTCGCATCGCTCACCCCCGTTCCCTCCTCCTCCGACCCCGAGCTACGTATAACGTTAGCTCGGAGTCGGCGGGTCCGAAATTGCTCCAGGGGAACCCCATGGAGCCGGTCTTCTGTGTCCGCCCCGTCGGACAGTGGGGAGGGGGACCTGAAGGGTCCACTCCCGTCTAAGCGGGATCGGCCACGGGCGCGTCTACTTCTTACGTGAGTCAGGAGGTCGGATCCGTCCCCCGGGACATCCGGGATTCGGACACGGCCCTCCGACTCGTCCAAATCGATGACCGGCTCCAAGAGGTTTCCGGCCATCGCTTCCTCTTCCTCCTCGCGCCGATCAACCTCCATGGGCACGGCCGAGGCTGAGAGAGTCCCTGCCGCCTGCTACGAGGCGGGTCAGCGAGGTCCTCCCCGCTCGAGCCTCCCCCACGGACGCGGATCGGCGTCCTATCACCGCGTTTTTGCAGCGGCGTCGGGTACGCCACCATTTCAAAGAAACGGGTCCCCGACGACCCGATCGCGCTACTGTCCTGCCGACCGTCGCCCGTCTTGCGACGGCCGTCGGCCAGCAAGATTGATTCCCCACCAGCGGGCAAGGCGGGGGCCTCGACCCGAGAGGCCGGCTTCATCCGCTCCATCCCACTGGGAGAGACATCACCTCCACCCTCTGAGGAGGAAGAGGACCCCCCTGAAATCTCCCCCTCCCAGTCGGAATCTTCCCCCTCGGACAGCTCTCCTTCGAGCTGTTCGAGGGCAAAGAACCGATCGATTGCGTCGCGGGCCTTGGGCCCGAGGCGCTCCCGCATCTGCAAGAGCGTTCCCCTGCGCGATTCCCGCGACGCACCAAGACAAGCACGAACATTCACCTCCACAGTATCTCGTTCGTCGGCGGGGCCTGTGGGCACCCCGCACGACAGCCCGTCGGTTGATATCGACAAAGAGGCACCCGGGACACTAGTCCCCCCTTCCCGGTCCTGGGGTATCCGACCCCCCCTGCGCGGTAAATTTCCTTTGCCGTGAACCATAAATTTATGATTGGGGTATTATTTTGCGAGGGGAACCCCACCCTTGTCCCGAGGGGTACTACGGGCCGGTGTCCGGGGACCACCGACCCGAGGCGACCTAATGGACGGCACAACATCACACGCGCCGACCAAGGAAGAACACAAAAAACGAAACCCGAGTGCACGCAGCGAAGCGCACACCCGGGATAACCCACGATCGACGCGCGCCAGACAATAGACTGCGGCGGGCAACAGGGACCCCCAATCCCAACCGGCACCCAGAACGATCCCCCGATCAATGACCTCGGCGAGGACCAGCACCCCCCCACGACGATGCCCCCGCGCTAACGAGGAACATCCCCGGGAAGAAATGCCAGCCGTGCCGATATACGGGTTGCTTCTAGGGCCGGTGTCGATGTACCCGGGCTAGCCTGGGCCATCGACAGCCAGCGGGTCAACACGCGGGATTCAGTCACCGATCAGAAGATCGCCCCAGGATTTGGCAAGGAGAAAGCGACCCGCCCCCCCGCCGCGTTGAACACCGTACATTGAACAATTTACACACCATCATGGCGTCTGAGGCGCGAAACGCGGCATCTCAGACGCCGCCTCCTTGATTTTTTATAGAGGTTGACTCCTCGCGACCCGGGCGGTGAAGCCAAGGTCCCCGGTCCATCCCGCACGTAATTTCAGCACGTGATGGTTATGGTGTGTCAGCTCGGGCGCCAGGGTCGCTGAGATCCCTGAATCTACGGTCTGCGAGAGACCGCAGACCCCTAGCGAGCTCGAGAAACCGCACGAACGCCAATTCCTGTATCTAGAGTCGATCCGCAGCCTCGGGAGGCCTCGAAACGACTCCAGACCCCTACGGGAGAGGAATTTAACCTAACCTAACCTAACTTAACCATTTTTCGGAAATTTTCAAACGGTCACCCATCCTAGTCGCGACTCCGGTGAATGTTGCTTGACTTTTGTGATCGCCGCGAACTGATCCCTCGTGATGAACTGTAAACATTTTATACTGATATCTGTACATAACTGATAGATCAGGTCAATATATATGTTATCAAAAGAATAAAATATGTTTAATTAAAACATATTATTTATATCAATATAAAATCATATATATTCTGAAATTATTTGGATTGAAAACACGGATTAAAAAAATTAGAAAGTTTGTTTTGGATTGTTGTCGGATTCATTCCAATTGATCCTTGAGAAACTGCACGGATTAAGAAGGATTGTAAACCTTGTCTGGACTAGTTTCGAATTCGTTTGGATTGAATTTACGGATTGAGAAGGCTGAAAGTTTTTCCGGATGAGTTTCTGAATCATTCGGATTGGATGCACGGATTGAAAAAGTTCAAAAGTTTATTTCAGACTTATTTGGATTGAACCTCGAGAAACCGCATTGATTAAGAAGGATTGAAAACCTTGTTCGGGCGAGCCTCGGATTCGTTTGGATTGGACTCACAGATTGAGAAGGATTGAAAGAGATTATTAGAATAAGCCTCAGATTCATTTGGATTGAACTTAATAATTAAGAAGGATTGAATGACTGTTTTAGATTCAGTCGACTTAAAATGGTAAAAGATGTATAGATTGAAACTGATTTCCTAATGTATTACAAATTCAATAGGATAGAATTTGGAGTGGATGAACGGATTGAAAAGGGTTACAAATTTGATTCGGATAATCTCAGTTTAGAACAGATACCGATTTCGGAACAGTTCATAAAAGTTCGGAAAAGTTTGTATTAAAATCTTATCCGAAACTTTTACCAGGGTACCCAAAATATCTTTGGTAAATCTTTGGTAAATTGAATAAACACTTCTCGAGATTAATGAATAGGCTGTGTTCTTGTAGTCTCTTGAAGACTTCACAAAGATGCTTTATGTTGTTGTGGCGTTTTCGAGACTATTAAGATATCGTCAATGTAACAAAAGACGGACTTAGAATAGTGTCAGTCTCTGGAATGTTTGTGCAACGTTGCATAATTCGAAGGTCATTTGTTTAGATTGAAAAAGGCCAAAGGCGTTATAATTACAATCTTTTGCTGATCTTTCGGAGCTATAGGAATTTGATGAAAAGCTCTAGATAAGTCTAACATAGGGTGCTTTCCAGCTATGACACAAGTCGATAATGTGTAACACAGTGTCCATTAGTGTAAGAGAGAAAATTTTAGTTGTCTTACTCACACTAATGGACACTGTGTTACACAGTGTCGACTTGTGTCGTAGCTGGAAAGCACCCATAATAAAAATGGTATCCTTGTAAACAATGCGCAAAATCGTGTATATGCAGGATCGGATATTTATCGGAGGTCGTTACTTTGTTCAGACGGCGGTAATCACCTCATGGTCTCCATCCGTCGTTCTTTTCATGTACCATATAAAGCGGGCTAGCTCAGAGACTGGAAGATGGCTCGCAAATTTGACTATTAGGTATTCGAACTCGGCGTGTGCGGCTTTAGTGTGAATCGGTGAAAGACGACTAGCTCTCTTGGCTACTGGTGGGCCTTGGATGGTTATGGGTGCTTTCCAGCTACGACACAAGTCGACTGTGTAACACAGTGTTCATTAGTGTGAGACAACTAAACAGCACAGAGAGATTCCAGGAACATTGCAGAATGATTTCATTGAAACATTGTAATATTGCATTTTGATTGCAAAACATTGCTGCAAGATTGTTGGAAGATTATAGCAATATTAAGATGTCCGCTTTTTGAAATATTGCATTGAAACATCCCATTTTTCCAAAATATTCACATAAATATTATTACACCACATAATTTCAATGAACAAAACAATATTTGTGTAACATTTAAAAAAAACATTTTTCGCAAAAAAAATCTCGCGAATCTTTTTCGAAAATTTCCAAGCGGTCACCCATCCAAGTCGCGACTCTGGTGAACGTTGCTTGACTTCCGTGATGGCTGCGAATTGATCTCTCATGATGACCTGTAAACACTTTATGCTGATATGTGTATATAACTGGTAGATCAGATCAATATACGTTATTGAAAAAATGAAATATGTATAATTAAAGCTCAGTATTTATATAAACAAATATAAAATTATAGTTTTTTTTACTAATTTTGCAAATACAAAATAGCATTTAGAATAACTTTTCTGTTATTTGTTTAAATAAAAATGTAATTAAAAAATATATATCAATATAATACAATAATTAAATTAAATATGAAAAAATTTTTATTAAAAATACAATTAAGAAATATTGTTTTTTCATTGGGCTGTAGATCGAGGTTTCTTCATATATGGACCTATTTTGTCTATTGATATAAATATTAAAAAATTATGATATTGCAATGTTTCCGGAATATTACTAGCATATGCCATGAGACGTTGCAAGCATATTGTTAATTTATGTTTCTGCAATGTCTCCGTAATATTACATTGCAATCTGCAACATTGCAACATTGCTGCAATGTTGCTGCAATTTTCTGTGCTGTATGGAAAATTTTCAATCTTACACTAATGGACACTGTGTTACACAGTGTCGACTTGTGTAGCTAGAAAGCACCCTATGTGATGCTGCACTGAGTACTTGGACTCCTATGTCTTCGTTGGGCGAGTGATGCTGCTGAATTCCCGTAAAAGATCTCTATACGCCCTTACGGAAAAAAATTACAAGAATACGAAAAAATTACTAGAATACTATTGAAAAACTGCAGTTTTTATATAATATATCAATAATTTTTTTGCATTTTTGTAGTTTTTTTTATAAGGGCGGACTGTTACTGTTAATTGTGGATAGCGATAGAGTGTGATAAAGGGTTAAACCTTCGTTGGTTTTAAGTTTTGTTGTTCCATCAATGAGACGGCGGTTATGCCCAGGTAGTCAAGTAAGTTCAAAATGCCGTTATGTTACTGTTACCTGTTTCAGCAACTGATATCGACAAAATAAAGACAAGATGCTTTCTCACTATGTGTGAAATCTTGTCCTTACATAAATTCTAAATTTGATGATAGCAAATTGATTTTGATGGCATTACTTCATTATACTTAAAGAATATACGTATGATACAACATGATAGCAACTGTTGCCATCGGTTTGCTGTCCGCGTTTAACAGCATATTGACGGCATGTTGATGGCATCTTTCGTTAAAAAGATTTAAATTCAATTTTAAAAAAATTGAATTTGAATTAAACTTTTAATTTATTGTACAAGGTTAAATAACAATACAAATTATTATTTATATGTAAAAGTATAAAATTTTATGTGGAACATCGTTCCACACATGTAATGTTTGAAAAAAATGAGAACGAGTACTCGTCTCGAGGTTACAAGCAGCGATTCTCCTAAAAATCTCAATGAAGTGTGAGCTGGTAAGTTGGCCGCGGTAGCGCCTAGATATAACGCCTGTGGCGGCACTCAACTCACGAAAAGATCCCTCGTGACCGCCTAGCGGTGGCGCGAGCACTTATTTGTTCGCGTAAAGCCTTACACACACGGCAAGACCGCCTAGTGGCAATGCGCATGCTTGCTTATGTACCATCAGTTTGCAATTATGTTGTCGGCACAATACTATATATGAAGTGCGAGATCATCGCATGTCGTCATCTTGCTATCAACATAACATGTTATTAATCCTCATTAATTGCTCTTGAAATTTCATAAACTAGTAATGGCTATTTGTTCTCATGTTGTTAACTCAGTTTGCACAGGACTTCGGTGTCAGCAAATTGACGGCAACTTCACAACAACTCGTGAAATGCATTAATTTACTTTACATCACGCTTGGCTATCAGAGTATAAGTACTAACTAGCAAATTGTGCTACCTAAGGAAGTGTGCTCCTAGTGTTGTGTAGTGTATACTAGTATATGTTTAACAATAAACAAGACTGATATAGACTGATATTAAGTTTATAATTATATTAAACAATTATACATAAGTGATGTCAACGTAGAGCGTGTCCAAAAGCTAAAACAGTTCAGTGCCTCGTACTCACACTCACGCACGCACTAACTATATTTCATCCGGCGCCACCTATCTATCTTACTTCTACAACACCTCCCTTTTTAAGCCGTTACAATAAGTACTCCTTTGTTTTTTTTTTAAATGTAATAAAATCCTTAAATCTACTAGGTTGTTTAATATTTCTTCGCGGCCTTACATTTACTTCACTTCTTTCCGAGTTTACATTTGTTATCTCAGTATCGCTTACATCACTAGCAACGCTTACTTCATCCGAGTCTGTATCGCAGTTAATTAAATTCGGTTCTATATTATTCATTGCGCCACTGTTACAATCTTGATTATCCTCCTCTTCACTGTCCGACATATAGCTTGTTTTTGTCTCCGACTTACAATTAGACAGTCTAATATGATTACTGTTCCTTCTTAACACTTGGCCACTGTCATTTTTTATTAGATATGATCTAGGTTCTTTACAAATTCCTATAATTGTAACTGGTTCCCATGTACCTCCCTTTTTAAATGTTACATTATCATTTATTTTAAATGGTGTTTGCAACTTTGCCTTATTATCATAATATGACTTAAATTTATTTTGTTTATTGAGTAACTTAGAATGAGCTTGTTTACTATTAACTTTACTACTATCTAGTAATCTTTGTGAAATCGGTAATTTAGTTCTTAACTTGCGATTCATTAACAATTGCGCAGGAGAATATCCTACATCTGTTACCTCTGTATTTCTGTAGTTTAGTAATGCTGTATCTAAATCAACTTGCTTTCGCAGGAAAGACTTTGCTATTTTTACACCACTCTCTGCCTGCCCATTACTTTTAGGATAGTGTGGGCTTGAGTTTACAATTTGCATACCGAAATCTTCCGCAAACTTTTTAAATTTATATGAATTAAAAGGCATATTATCCGCTATTAGGTATTCTGGTATTCCATGTGTCGCGAAACAGTTCCTAAATGCTACTATGATACATTGAGCGGTTTTATCTTTTATCTTTATTATCTCTAACCATTTAGAATAGTAGTCAAAAATGACTAAATAATTGTCTATGCCATGTTGTGCAATATCTGCTGCAACTTTCACAAAAGGTCTCCTTGGGATGTTATGTTTCAACATAGTCTCCTGTGATTTAGCTGGAAGAAATTTTTCACACAATCTACATTTCTTAACAAATTCAATAACATCATTTATCATGTTTGGCCAATAAAATGTTTCCTGCATCCTTTTTAAAGTTTTACTAATCCCAAAGTGACCTTCGTGTGCAAGTTTTAACATGTCTGTTTTTAAACTATCTGGTACAACTACTCTACTATTATATAATATAATATTTTCGATGACCGTAAGATCACTTTTAACATTTTTAAATGCAAGTATTATCTTATTATCTTTTATTTTATCTGTTGGCCAACCACTTAAACAGTAACTCTTAACTTGTTTTAGCACTTCATCCTTTTCTCTCATCTTGAAACTTAATTTTCTTTTCCTGCGAAATATTAATAATTGCATGAATATTATGTACAACCTCTAACATACTAGGATCTTCTTTAACTGGTTCCTTAACGTAATCTCTCGATAATAAATCAGCTACATACAAGTATTTTCCTGGGCAGTATTTTGTCTCTAACTCAAATCTAAGTAATTTTAATTTTAATCGCTGTAATCTAGGAGATATGATGTCTGATAATTTCTTTTTCATAATTGTAATTAGCGGTTTATGATCTGTCCAAACTGTAGCTTTTCTCCCATAGATGTAATTCTTAAATTTATGCGCCGCATACGCTATCGCCAACAACTCTTTCTCAATTTGAGCATAATGCTTCTCGGACTCAGTTAAACTTCTCGACGCAAAAAATATTGGTTTTCCTAATTGTAACAAGCATGCTCCTAAACCCTTGCTGGACGCATCTGTTTGAATTGTAATTTCTTTATTAATGTCAAAATTTGCTAAGACCGGCGCTTTTGCCAACAATTCTTTTAATTTATTGAATGCTTGTTCATGAGATGACGACCACGAAAATACCACATCTTTTTTCAGTAGATTTCTTATCGGCTCCGAGATTTCAGCCATGTTGGAAATAAAACTACGAAAATAATTAAACATTCCCAATACTCTTTGCATATCTTTCCTATTTTGTGGGCTATTTAAACCTAATACAGCTTTTACTCTTTCTTTATCAGGCTCCATGCCAGCTTTTGAAAATTTATGTCCTAGATAATTTACTTCATTCATTCTGTATTGTACTTTGTTTGGATTAAATTTAATACCTAATGTTCTTGCTCTATCTAATACTTTATTTAAAATTAAGTCATGTTCCTCCTTTGTTTTAGCAAAAACTAAAACATCATCAATGTAAACAATTACACCTTCTATGTCACAAAAATTTTTGTTATTTATTTTTTGAAATAATTCTGGAGCAATGCTAAGACCAAACGGTAACCTTTTGAATCTGTAATTACCAAAAGGAGAGTTAAATGTACAAAGTTTACTTGAATTCTTATCCAACTCCACATGATAAAATCCATCTATTAGATCTAAAGCCGTAAACCAGCCATTACCCGATAATGCGGTGCTCACCTCTCCTAAAGTTGGTAATAAACATGGCTCCCTTTTTATACTTTTATTTAGGTCAATTGGATCTAAACAGATTCTTAACGTACCGTTCGGTTTTTCTACAATAACTAAGTTACTCGCCCATTCTACTGGTCTTTCCGCTTTAACGATAATCCCTTTTTGCTCCAGATTATTCAGCGTAGCTTTTAATTTATCCCTCAGGGAGTACGGTATATGTCTCGGCGGCCTCACTACTGGACAGCAGTCCGGTTTTAGCACAATTTTGCATTTTTCTTTAAAAGTTCCTATTCTTGAAAATAAATCTTTGTTCTTTTTAATGAATTCTTCTTTATTTTCTAATACTGAAATTGTTTCAATTTTCTTTAGTAATCCTAAATCTATACACGACTTTAGACCCAACAAAGGTACTCTTTCATTTTTAACAATAATGAATTCTTGTTTCTTTACACAGTTTTTTAATTTACAACTTAACCAAACTTTACCCAATGGTTTAAATTTGTGCCCTCCATAAGCTTCAAGTATAACATTTGTTTTTTCTATTAGAATATTCTTTTTATTAAGACTATTGAACACTTTATCTGGCAGAATGTTTACTTGCGCTCCGGTATCTATCTTAAATTTAATAATTTTATTCTCTATCTCTATATTTTCTAACCAAGCCGATACAGTCATTTGATGTATTTTGCTCCTTACAATATTCAGTGATTCGATCGCAAGTATCTCCTCCTCTTCTTTATCTTCAATCTCCTGTATTCCTTTTAGTCTGCAAGCCGCTTCAAAGTGATTTACTTTTCCACATTTATTGCATCTTCGTCCAAATGCTGGGCATTCCCTCGGTCCATGCTTCCTAGTGCATCTTCTGCACTGAAACTCTTTCTCCGTTCCAAGATCTTCTTTCTTTTCTTGAGGTTTGTAATTAATCCTCCTGTTTCCTTTAGCTTTCACCGGTTGATTTTTCTCAATTTTCTCAACTATCTTCTCATTTTGCATAGTTTTGATCTTTTCTTTTAACATCTCCTTGGCTCTGGCTATTTCTATTGCTTTTTCTAACTTTAGGTCTGTTACACTTAGTAGCTTCTCTTGTACTGTTGTGTCAGCAATACCTAATACTAGCCTGTCCCGGATCATATCTTGCTCATCTGGAAACTCACAATTTCGTGCCAGTTTCTTCAATTCCTTCACGAAATTGTCTACTGGTTCATTTGATTCTTGAACTTTTTTGTAAAATAAGAACCTTTCATATACTACGTTTTTCTTCGGGAGAAAGTACTCATCGAATTTTTTAACTACCAGATCATATTTTTTCTGATCCACTTCACTAAGTTGGAAGTTGTTGAATATATCAATTCCTTCCTCGCCAATCGTATTTAGAAATATTGCAACCTTAACCTCTTCACTCTTTTTATGGAAATCATTTGCTGTCATGTAAATATCGACTCTCTGCTTGAACTTTTTATAGTTCTCTGCGATATTTCCACTGAATTCCAGTGGTGCTGGAATTTTTGTTTCCATCTTAGCTGCGGGGTTCGCGTTTACATACGACTCTCCTAACCTTTCGTCGTGAGTACGATTTTATTCTCTGTTTCGCTGGTTATCAGTACTATTATTGACTTAACGACTGCGCCATGTTGTGTAGTGTATACTAGTATATGTTTAACAATAAACAAGACTGATATAGACTGATATTAAGTTTATAATTATATTAAACAATTATACATAAGTGATGTCAACGTAGATCGTGTCCAAAAGCTAAAACAGTTCAGTGCCTCGTGCTCACACTCACGCACGCACTAACTATATTTCATCCGGCGCCACCTATCTATCTTACTTCTACAACACCTAGTATCGCTTATTGGACTTTGGTTATTAGAAACTCCTAGGTGAAAGGTCTGCGTAACGACAAGTATAGAGTGAGATTCTTTGTACCGTAAGTGTTGATTGATGTGCTACTGGCAAAAATCTTATAGCTCGTGGAGCTCGTACGCTTAATTAGTGCTCTTTTAGGCAGGATAGAGATATCTGCGCCAGTGTTGACTAGAAATTCATTCCTGAATTGCAATCTAGGATGGCAAAGCGGTTTTTGGAATTTGTAGGACCCAAAGATGCCTCTACCCGTGGGATCCGAGTTAGTTTTTCTGTTTCTTTTAAGTCTTAAGCCATCCGCACGGTAATTGGCAATTGCAGGCTTTTGTGCCAAATTTTTTGTGATAGTAGCAAGAGCGGCTGAGAAGATTCTTGGCACAAGCAGGCGAGCATCCGGGGAACTGTCGTTTTCAGCTTTGTGAACATGCTCAGCGAGAGTGAAGTTTCCGTTCTAATTTTTTTACGAGCGCTCCGGCCTGCAATGTTAGTGCGTCTATAAACTTTGCTTGTACGAACTCACCTTCTGAATTATGTTTTATGTCTGGCGTAATCCCCGTGGCAGCGTGGCACTGCTAGCTAAAATAAAAGGTTTGAGGATATCTATAGCTTTGTCCGCCATCTCCGTTCCCAGGAAGAAATGGTAAATCGGATCGACATCGATTTGACATCGATGACGTCAATAACTTTTCCAAGTTAAGATATATCAGACCGACATCGATAAGACGTCGACAGCATTTACAATCTTTGATAAGTATAATTGATAAACCCCAATAAAAAATTTAAAAAATTGCAAAAAAGCTAAATTAATTAAAAGTTGCATTAAGAGATTAAATTAAAGGATATTAAAAATTTATTTTAAAAATTATTTTGTATTAATTGCTTTAGATTAGAATGTAATTTAAAAAAATTAGATTTTTAAAATTATTCTAAATTCCAACACAATAAAGAAAACATATGCAAACATATTTGTAAAGGCATATACAATTTTTGTTTGCATTATTCTTTTTGCCAATTCAACTATTCGTTGAAAATTCTTGCTAGTATTTTGCTCTCGTTGAAACAAGGCTTTCAAGATAATCGGTATTTACAATCTTCTCGTTACATTCTATTTTCACATAAACATCACGCTTACGCAGTTCCCGTTGGGATATGCCAAACTTGACGGTTACCCCCCCTCTGATCAACACATTTGGGAAGTAAATCGGTATCCCAACCGTTTTCGAGACAGACGCAAACAAGAGAGAATCCAAGCGAGACTTCTTGTGAACGCCCATTAAGAGGATGCTATAGTGACCGAAGAACTTCCTCAACGTCAGCATTGTAGATTATTTTTCGAGGGAGACTAAGGGGTCAATCATGTAATGTCACGTGGAACTTTTCACGTTTCACTTTTCACTTTTCATTTTTTTCATTTTTCACTCAAGAGAGTTCACATGAATCTTTTCACGCACAACAATTATGTATGGATAATGCGCGGAAGTTTAGTTTGCGTTCCGAATTTCACCTTTAGAGGTTCTGTCATTGCAACTATCAAACGGTCGTGAAAAAGGTTTCTACCTGCTTTTATAGTATAATTTTTATTGTAAAAATGTAATTATATAAAAAAATTGTAAAAAAATATATTTATAAATAAATAGCAATATTTCTTAGTTATATTGCAACTTAATTTACAAATATAATATACTATTACGTCTGGCGTTCAAAATTTTTTTTTCTCACGCCATCCAATAATATTTTTAAAATAAAACATTTCTAAAACAATCGCGTTAGTCTATAAATTCATTTATGATATTGTAAAATTTACTTTAATATAATTGCATATTTAGATAATTAATTAATATATCGGATTCATTCGGCCTGGATGTTTTAAAATATTAAAATTTAAAGAATGCGCTTGCGAGCGCGCGCGGCCGTCCAGCGTTCTCGAACGTTCGGCGACGTGCGGTCGCGCGGCGGAATACGGCCGCCTGGCGGAACACAGCTTCCCCCTCCCTTCCCCCTCCCCCACTGCGGCTAGACCCGCGCGAGCGTCTACAAGCGTGGGAGCCGGTGCTAGCCGCAAGTAGTGTCCCTGAATACAGAGTCTGGTCAAGTCAAGTCTTTTGATTGGGTCACGTCAGCGCGAACACACATGGCGTTACCAATAAAAACATTGAGAAATCGCGCGCTTATTTAAAGAACTAAAAACATAAAATATTGTAAAATATTCTTTATTGCTATATTATAAGTAATCTATTACAATTCATGTACTGTAAATAAAAGTTATTCTCGCTTATAACAATATATAACGTTTAGCAATATTATTTAACAAGAGAATGCATTGCCATAGTTTTGCTATTATATATTTTTAATAAATATTGCCGCTTGCAAGAAATACGTATTCTATATATAATAAAGCGTTTTTTTTATTTGTAACATTAAATTATGGTAATTTATAATATTATTACATGTAATGTTCTGCATTTCCCTCATATAAAATTTTAAAAAATTAGTCGACGTATTTTTAACATATGGAAGATATTTTCTTATAATAATTTCCATTGCACAAAAATATTGAAATGTTTCATCGTTAACAAAAAATAGTGTTTTTTCACGGTAGCATCTTAATTGCACAAATTTAGTATAATTTTGTTTGGGATTACAATTTTTGGATCCAATTGAATTTAAACATTCTTGGCATGTTCTACTACATTTAATAATACTAGATATTAAGTAACCAGCTATGTTAAATAAAATATTTAATTCTATATTATTTAAAGTAATGTTAGCGTTTGCATTCACAAAATGTGATGTATTCAATGAAGTTTGTGCACATTTTTTTAACTCTTTTGCTGTTTTAAGTTGATTAAAAATATCACCAATTAATTGCCCATCATCTGTCTCATAATTAGATGTACGAGTTGATTTTAAGTACTGCGATATTGCAGTAAGTTTTAAGTTCTGTTTAAATTGCAAGGAATTAGGAACAGGGTTCCTTGTTCTTATACAAGAAAACAAATTTTCGAGGCAATCTTGCGTAAAACGATCAGTTAAAACAAAACTATATTTTCTATTGTCAATTAAATATTGTGTCAATTCAATAATAGAAGTTGTTGTTATCATTACACCACTTTGGACACGTTTAAATTTAGACTGATCACCAATTTTAATGTCTCTGAAGAGTTCCACAACAGATATAAGAAAAGCAATACTCTCATAAAATTTTGTTTCTTTGTCTTCACCTTTGCGTGTTTTCCTAGTGCAACTGATACTCTTCGTGATGTTACTAAGGTAAACCACTTGGACACAACTTCAATAAATGCCGTTGTTGTATTAAATTCTTTTTTTTGTTCTCATCCGCATAGAAATACATTGCGCTACTGACATCACGATTCCACACATTTACTGTTTTGTTAACTTTCATTTTGTTAAAAGTACTACACATCAGGTCCCTTTTATTAATCTTGGGTATTAATTTAAATTCTAAGTTTTCTTGTATGTCAACTAATTCATGTAAATGTTGAACCTTAACAATTGGCTGCGATAAATTATGTGTCTGCATGAATTCTGTAGGCAACTCTATGACCTTGTTATTTAATAAACAAGCTTTTAAATTTTTTAGTAAATGTAAAGCATCGGCCATAAAAAATAATTGTCGATTACTATCTAAAGGATGAACAGTAGAATTTCTAATTATTGAATGTCTGTTACTCATAATACCTCCAAATGCTCTCCACATTCCTAAATTTACCGGACCCATATCACAAGTTATACTATGAACGTACAAACCAACGGCTTCTGCTTTTTTAATTATTATTTCTATGATGGGTTTCAAAATAGCACCATCTACACTATCAGGCGTAAAGTGATAAGCAACAGGTAGTTTCCATCATCTGTAAATGCCTCCAAGCATAAAAACTAACGCATGAGTAGCGTCTGTAATTTTACCTATATTAATGTACAATTAAAAAAACAATAAATATTACACAGGTTTCAGCAGATAAAAAAACACCAATTACATTTCATAAGTCAAGTCAAAATGATATCTATCCTGATCTATAAAAATGAATAATGTGAGACATATGCACACACGTAAATCTTGCAAATAGATAAAGATAGACATGTCCTTTACATTTAACCTACTAAAAGCGTTTTCGAAAATGCTATAAATTTAGTTTGGGTTGATCATTATAAATGGCTGTACAATTACCACTTCTATCGGGAAGAGTTGAAAGGCCGATACGTGTCATTGTACTTTGATCGCATTGTTCTCCTGCGGTGATACTCATCTCATCGAGAGTAAGCATGCAATCTCTTTCTTGATCCTCGGTAAAGTGTGATACTCGTTCTCTTAAAATATCAAATATTTCGTCACCAACGCCAGGTTCAAAATCAATTCCTTCTAGTCTTCTTCTGAGGGTTCGTTCTGAAGGTAAAGGAATATTCTGTTTTAATATCTCGTTGTAGCCGCTACTGCCACAAGATAATTTCAATCTAAGCGCTTTTCAGATAGTATCATTAGACCATCTGTCAACTCGTCCACGTGGCCTACAGAGAGTGTCAATTTGATCGTCATTAAACACTTGTTCCAAGTTCTTGCTTTGTTTCAAATGACACATTTCTTTTATTAATTTCTCTTTTTTACATGTCGGCCGTCTAACACGTTTTAACAACATTCCCTTTGATTTCATAAGTTTATTAATTATCTTGCTCGCTTGAAGAAGCTTCAATTTTGCTGTTCTTGATTCTGATATAGCTTTCTGAATTTTTTTATCAACTTCTTCCACGTCAACTTTTTCAACGTCAACTGTGTTTAATGGCACGGGTATAACTGCTTGTGAAATGGATGTTGACATTATCGACACTGAATTTTCTGTTTCTTCATTATGGATGTTTCTTGTCAATTCGGTAAATGATTTGGCAATATTAATAGTTGATACTATTTCTTCTATATCCTTTGCTAACACATTGTCTGAGATGTCTTCATAATTTGTTTTCTCTTCTAAGTTATTTATTGTTTCAGTGTTGATATCCATCTGTAATGGTTATATAACATGGATGTATTATTAATTATAAATATATTGGCATGTAAATTCTTAAAAGCAGATTTACACATATATTTTTATTGCAATAAAACTGCAGTAAAAACTTACATTTAAACCTGTTTCAGCAACGTTTGTACTTTTATCCGGCAAACACATCGTTGGAATTGCGTAATTTTTCAATTTCTTTTTTCCATCAACCCGTGGGCGTTCCCACATTTCGGGTGCAAAGTGTATCTGTTGCATATAAGTAATATTAATCGCGATTGTAAATGTTGCAAAAGCTGTTTGCATAAAGCTTACCTGGCATACAAAATAAAGCTTTGAAGGGTCCAAATCGGATCTACCAATATTATTAGCCCATTCGTTTCTTCTCTTAACGTCTGTTGGAATGCGAGACATATAATAATGTTTTTTTGAAGAATTATTGCACTTTGATATGCAACAAGAAGGCATCGTGTGTACGGTGTGTACCCTATAAATAACTTTCGTCCTCGTGAGTCGTAACATAAGATGACTTAGTATATGTTCTGTGACATGACATAACCTCGTGCATTGAAAGTGAAAAGTGCAGAGTGCACGCACTCAAACATTTACCCCCACCACTTATAGACGCCATTTTGTGGGATTTTGGCCAGACTCTGTATTCAGGGACACTAGTCGCAAGGACGCTTTGCAGCGCCATTTACAAACCCATAACCACCCTCGCGCGTTTGGAGCGTATAAAAGGAGCGCGCGCGGAGCATTTTTCGAACAGATTGCTCTGAACAGTCGGACCCTTACGGAAATGGACTATTATAACTATTAGTAAAGCTATTAATAAAACTATTGGATTATTCGTCATAGTTTTTTTGCGGATTATTGAAACAAACTATTACACAGAACTATTAAAAAATTATTTGAGCCCAATAGTCACTATAATTTATATAGTCATATAAAATATGTATTGATAAATCAATAAATTAAACGTAATAAATTATAGTTTCCAAAAAAATATTTCTTCTTTTTTGTTCAAAAGGATCAAATAAAGATTAAATCTGAATTAAACATTTATGTACAAAATTTAATAACAATACAAATTGTTATTTTTACACTTTTTTTTTTTTTCATTACCAATAATGATTCCCTTCCCGGGATACATGGTTCTGTTGTATGTAACTAAAGATTCAAGAACCAGAAAATAACATAAGCTTATTACAGCGCGCAGAATGCTATAAAAGGTCAATAATTTTTCCCCCTTCCTCTCTCTTCTTCCTAATCCTCTTCCATGTTTCCATCCGCTCTTCTCTCTCTCTCCGTAGCCTTTCTCAGTTTGCACACTCTTTTCATCCATTTAAGTCCTTCCTTCGTTCCAGTCATTATATCTTCTTCCGTTAACGACGTTTTTGACACACATTCCTCCTTGATGTGGTACCATGTCTCCTTCTTTTTCTTGCATACTCTGCATATTACATCGCCTTTCTCCTCCCAGTATCTTTCTCCTCTCCATTTGTTGCAGCACCTAAACCTAGCTATCATTTTTAGATTCTCTATTTTTCATTTCTGTTCCAGGTACTTTGGTCTTGCTTCCATTTTCCATTTTTTATAGTCTCTTGCTAATTTGAAATCCTTTATCATTTTTCTTCTTTCTTCTTCCTTTCTCTGTAGAAAAACGTTTCTCCAAATACCCTCTTGTCCTTTGTCTTCCAGGGCTTCTTTCTCCCATCTGCTTGTTCCTCCTTCTCTTAGCATTTTCTCCATTGCCTTTCCCCATCTTGTGTTTTCCCATTCTTTTTTTTTCTATTTCTCTTCTACATTCTTTCAGGATTTCATTATCTGTACTATTTTTTATTTTTTCCTGGTATTTCAGTGTTCTGTAGCTTGCTTCAATACTTATCAAGTCCACTCTCGTCTCTTCTCTTACTATGTATCCTGGTGTACACTTTTCTAGTCCAGTTATCCATCTTATATACCTTTTTTGTAAAGCCTCAACTGTTTCCCTTTCCTCCCATCCCCATATTTCTACTCCGTACAATAATATGCTTTTAACCAAAACATTGAACATCATCATCCTTCTCTCCCAGTTGCCACCGAATTTTCTTTCTCCAATTCCCCACACTTGTGCCATTATTGCTGCCGCTTTCTTGGTTACATTTCTGATGTGCGCTTCTTCTCTGTTGTTTCTCATGAACGTGAATCCTAGATATTTAAATTCGCTTACTTCTTCAATTTCTTCTCCTTTCCCTTTCCACTGTCTCCCTAATTTTCTGGTATCTTTTCTGCTGAAAACCATCATCTTTGATTTTTCTACGTTCAGGCACATCTCTTTTTCAAAGTATTTTTCCAGGTTTTTTAGCATTTTCTTGATTTCTCCCTCTCCTGTGGCCAGAACTGCCAAGTCATCCGCGTATGCCAGCGTAAAGATCCTCTTCCTGCCTATGTTGACTCCTCCATTTGCTCTTTTTTTCAGGAAACTTTCTATATCTGCTATTAAGATTAGAAACAAAAGCGGACTGAGCGGACAACTCTGCCTCAGGCCTTTCTTTATCCAGAACTTTCTGGTGCATTTGTCTCTTATTTTTATCCTACAAGATGTTTCCTTGTATATTATTTCTATCAGTTCTATTAGTTTTTCCTCTATACCGTACTCATTCATTTTTTGCCATAATTTCTTTCTATTGACCTTATCGAAAGCGGCCCTCAGATCTGTAAAAAAAGCGAATAGCTTACCCTTCTTTTCATTTATTGTCCTTTTCGCTGCTATTTTCAATATGTAAATGTTATTCGTGCCGCTTCTTCCCCTTCTGAAACCCGCTTGCGTTTCTGGTTAGTATCTTGTATTCTGTGTCCATGAGCGTGATTCCTCTATAGTTTTCTGCTTTTGTCCTATCATCTTTCTTGTGTATTGGGAAAATCCATCCTTCTCTCCATTCCTTAGGTATTTTCCTCTCATCACAAATCTTTTGCAAGACTTCCCTTAATTTTTCTTTCGACTTTCCATCCGCATAAATCCAAGCCTCATTTCTTATGTTGTCTTCTCCTGCTGCTTTCGTTTTTTTGTCTTTTAATAGCCTTTTCTATTTCCTCTTTACTTATCTTGATTCCTCCTTCTCTCCTCTATTTTTCTGCACTTCTTTTTTCCTGTGTTTCTCTTCGTTCTTCCAGACTTTCTTCTCCGTCCAGGAGTTTCATGAAGTGTTCGATCCACTCTTCCTCCTCTATTTCGTCGTCTGGTCTTTCTCTTTGTTGTCTTTGCGTTTTTTTGTATATTTGAGAACTTCATTTCTGTCCTTAATTTTTATTAGTTTTTACTGCTCTTTTCTCTTTTCTTCTTCCTGTTTCCTCTTGCATAGTTTTTTATGTTCTTGCTTTGCCTCATTGTATACTTTCCTTTCTATCTTACCCTTTAGCCATTCTTTTAATAATTTGTTTAGTGCCGTTTTACTTTCTCTGCATTGTTTATCCCACCATGCTCTCTTATCTGGTACCAAACTTCTCTTCCTGATCTTTTTTTTCTGTATCGCCTTCGTTATTTCTTCTGTTAGCTCCTCCCATTCCTCTCTCGCTCCTGTTGCTTTTTCCTTCCTGTCCTTCAACCTGTCTCTGTACTTCCTGCATCCTTCTTCTGTCCAATCTTCTATTTCTTTCTCTTCCTCCTTTTTTTTCTTTCTATTTCAATTGGACTCCTAAGGTCAGCTCTAGGGGTCTATGATCCGACTCAGCTCTATCAGCTACTTTCAAGCTTTCTATTTTTTCCCAAGCTTCCGCGTTGCAGACCGCATAGTCAATCACCGAAGCGCCACACTGACTCACGAAAGTTAGCTCTCCTTCTTCATCGCCGTTCTTGATTCCGTTCATGATTCCTAGACCTAGCTCTTCCACCTTTTCTAAGAGATCTCTTCCTTGCTTGTTCATCACTTTATCTTTGGATTTTCTTTCCTCTTCTTCTTCCTCTCCTTCCTCTCCATTCCACGTTATTGTTCCTTTTTCTGCAGTTCTGGCATTAAAATCTCGTCCTATTATGAGCCTTTTCCATCCCCTTTTTTCTATTTCTTCTTTCATTGCTTCCAGTTGGTCTTTCTTGCCCATTCTGTTATATATGGCTATTCTTTTCCACGCCTCTTCGTTAACTTCAATCTCTGTACTCATCAAGTCTCTTTTCCCCTTTTTTATGTCTTTGATTGCTATTGTTTTCCTGACATCTACCAGCATTTCCCCTGCACTCCTACCCTTTACTTTATCCTTCGTTGCGCTCTGCATTTCTCATCTGTAATCTTTTGGTAGCATTCTACTTATTCTCTTCCATTTTTTGTCTTCTATCCATGTTTCCGTTAAATTTATAATGTCAAAATTTCCAAAGTATTCCCAGAACTCTTTGTCTTTGCTTATTCCGGCTACGTTCCAGAAAATTATTTTCAACTTTCTGTTGCCTCTAAATGTTTCTTTTTTTTTTGACTTTTTCCATTTTTTGTCTGTCCGTTTGTTCATCCCGCCATTCTTGAGGTTCTCTGTTTGCCTATGTTCTGTTTGCGAAAAACCTGTTCTTCCAATCCGTTCTTATCTTCGTTCCATTTATACCATACTCCGTTTATTCTTAGTTTCCAATGACTTATTTTTATCTCTATTTCCTTATTTTTATTTTTTCTGCTTTTGCTATTGCTACTATTTTCCTCTGTACTTCCCTCTCCTTAAACGTTCTGTCATTTCCAACGTAGATGTCTGTGTTTCCGAGCTTATTTTTATTTTTCATTATATTTATTTTTTGTTCAGAACTGCCTATCTTTGCTATTACCATGTTTTCTTTTCCTATTTTCCACGCGTGCTTCACTTCTGCTTTAACTTTTATTTTCTCTTCTATAAATTTCTCTACTTCTGCTCTCAACCTCTGTCCGTATTCTCTAGATGCCAAACCTTTTATTACTATATTCTCTCTTCTGTCTTCTCTCTCTTTTTTCTCCATTAGGGCTTCCATCTTCTTGATCGCGTTTTTACACACTGTATTTTCTTCTGTATTTTCACTGTACTTTCTTCCTCTCACTCCGTCCCGTTAGGTCCTCTAACCTTTTCTCTATTTTTTCTAATCTCTTCTCATTTTTTGCCTCGTCTAATTTCTTTTCCCATGCTCCTAACCTATTTTCCAAGTTTTCGAGTCTATCCCTATCCTTCTTTCTCTCTACTCCTATTTCTTGCCTTGCTGTTTCACTTCCTTTCTTAATTCGCTGCTTTCTTTACTCATCTTTCCTGCTAACTCCTCATTTCCCGATTTCAAACTATTCATACTTTCTGCAATATATATTAACGTGTCTTTGATATCAACCATGCTTTTCAGCTTTTCTATGTCCATTATCAAGGCTCCTTCCTTACTCTCTTCTCCGCTCTGACTTACCCTCTGTCTCTCTTCCGCCGTCAGGTTTGCTAGATCAGCTGCGCTGTTGAGCCGTTTTCTTTTTTCGTCCTCTTCTTCTCCTTCCTCTGTCGCACGTTCTCTCTTTCTGCCTAGAAATCGAGAATCGACTCTACGCTTTCCACTCTATCCCTCTGCAGCCTTTCCGCGTTGCTTGGCCTGCCTCTCCTGCTTACTTTTCGTTCTGTCCTTCTCTCCCTTCCCACTCTCTCGACCGCCTTCCAATCCTCCCTGTCTGCCCCTTCCGCTGTTTCTATCCCATTTCTATCTGCTTTTTCTGTTGTATTACAGGCGGCAGCACCAGCCTTTCTCGTCTTCTCCATGTACCGCTTTCTCTCCTAACCTTATTTCCCCTACGAGTTTTCTTTCCTTTCTGCTATCTTTCCTCCTGTTTATCCTTCACCACTTAAAATATAAAATTTTATATGGAACAACGAACCACATACACATCACATTTGAAAAAAAAAAACAAGAGCGAAATTCGTTTTGAGGTTACAACAACTAGTCCCCAAAATTTTCATTGAAGTGCGATTTAGAATGATGGTCACGTTGGCGTCTAGATATAATGCCTGTGGCCGCACTCGACTCACGAGAAAATCCCCCGCGGCATGGCCACCTAGTGGCGCAAGCCGCGAAGGCGCGAAGACTGGCGTCGCGAAAAAGCTTTGAGACCATAAACATAGTACAAAGTCTATGTTTGAGACTCAAAAACAAAGCAAATCGTTTGATTTTTGAAAGTACCGTAATATGTTTTTACGTGTAAAATAACTATTAATAATCCGCTATTAACTATTAATAATAAAAAAGACATTAAAAATGTAAAAAAAGCGTTAAGTATATTTTTTGCAATATATTATTAAAGTAACAAAATTCTTTGCAAAAATTTGTGAAATCCGCCTAAAAAAAGCATTAAAAATGTAAAAAAAGCGCCAAGTATATTTTTTAAAATAAAAAACCAAACTAAATCAAACCAAAACTGCAATAAATGAAATCAAATATAATACCATCAAAAAGAAATGAAATAAAAAATATTGAAAGTATATTTATTACCGATGGAATGGGAATCTTTTGACCACGTTGCGATTGACCACCAGCCACTTACAGTGAGAAAACTCTAAGCACCGATCGCTCTAAATGACTGTGATCAATCGCAACGTGGTCTAACGGGACACTCCCGTACCAATAAGCAGCAAATTATGTGATAGGTAAAATCAAAGATGGGCAAAATCTCTAGCAGCAGCATACTTAACGTGCCCGTTTTTTTTATATAACTAATACCGTTAAAGTTTTCTTTTATAACTAATTTAGTAATAACGTTATAATTTTTTATAACAATAATAATTATTTAGAACTTGACAAGTACTGTTTTATTATTTTTTGTAATGCTCTAGTAAATCATGAGATTTTTAAATTACATTATTTGACAATTAATATTAAATGTAATGATAAATATTGTAAAAATTTAAACTAAACTATTCTGTACATTCAACAAGCTTATCTTAATGTTAAACTTACCTAATAATTTTACTAATAATTTTTTAGCATACTGCATTTTATAACATCATTTTTACCGGAATTTGGATTAATTTTGTTAAATATTAACGTTATTATTAGAACTATGTTTCAATCAATGCCAGAGTACTGAAAATTGATTTAATCATTATTTAACAAGTCTTGTAAATAATGATTAAAGTGTAGGTTATATTTTAAATTAATATGTATATATGTATGTGCACATGCGTGTGATGTAAATCAACATACACGCACACATACACACACAGCTCATTTTAGTATTGTTACTCCTTAAATAACAAGGAAAATAGAACAACCATCATTTTATGACTAAATTGAAAAGATATTCATTGCTAATCTGTATTATAGTAACAACCCAGATAGCAAAATAATTGCAAGTTGTCGACAACTTGTCACAAATATTCATATTAGTTGTCAGCAAAGCAACAGAAGGGGGTATCCTCTTACCATTACGTTCTTGCCAGCAATAGTTTTTAAAATATAATACCAGCAAGTTTCCAACAACTTATCAGCATTATACTTATTACAAGTTATAAATGGGAATTGTTGCTCACATATTGCTGTCATGTTGCTCGCAGATTGCTATAAACAATTTTTAAAATATAGTAATGGCAAGTTCTAAACACAACTTACCACAATATAATAACACAGATTGACTTCAATAATTTTTCTACATTTGCTCGACAATAAAACTCAGCATATTGATACTAAATTGACTAAAACATTTTTGTCGCATTAAATAAAAGGCAACGTAATAGCAATTAACAAGCAATTTAATCTGCGCGATGATTTGCTTTAGATTGAGTTATCACGTTTTGCTATCTGGGAATAGAAGTTATTATTTGACATAACATTTCTATTGTTTAATTGGATTATATTGCTTTATACAAAATACAAAATTTCATATTGAATACAGAGTTTAAATAATATAGATTTACTGAATAAAGCATCAAAAAGCAATGTGTGAACAATTTGCTTACTATAACATCTCTTCTTTTATAAAATAAATTTTTTGTAATACTCTAGTAAATCACGAGATTTTAAAATTATATTATCTGATGATTAATATTAAATATACTAAACAAATCTTGTAAATAATGATTAAAGTGTAGGTTATATTTTAAATTACATCACACGCATGTGCACATACATATGTATATATGTATGTGCACATGCGTGTGATGTAAGTCAACATACACGCACATATACACACAGCTCATTTTACTATTGTTACTCCTTAAATAACAAGGAAAATAGAATTACCATTATTTTATGTCTAAATTGAAAAGATATTCATTCTTAAACTTTATTATGGTAACAATAGAAGTTATTATTTGACATAACATTTCTATTTTTTAAGTGGATTATATTGCTTTATACAAAATACAAAATTTCCTATTGAATACAAAGTTTAAATAATATAGATTTTACTGAATAAAACATGAAGAAGCAATGTGTGAACAATTTGCTTACTATAAAATTTCTTCTTTCATAAAATAAATTTTATTACAAGTATAAACATAATATTTCAAAAAGATTTTGTTAAATAAATTTTAGGTTTACAATGAATCTTAATTTGAATAAATTTTTAATAAGTTTGCTAGTGCTTTTAAATGAACTTTATATGACATTTTCTGCACTAATAATCTTAGTAAAAATTATCGTTATTTTATAATTATTGTAGTGAAAAATTATTACTTGTCGTAAAACGTTAGTACTAAATCGTTATAAAAGAAAACTTTAACGGTATTAGTTATATAAAAAAAACGGGCGCGTTAAGTATGCTGCTGATAGATATTTTGCCCATCTTTGATTTTACCTGTTACATAATTTGTTGCTTATTGGTACGGGAGTGTCCCGTTAGACTACGTTGCGATTGATCATAGTTGTTACGTCCTGCGGAGTAACGATTATTTCCTTCGCAACCAGCGGATATTCTAATTAACGGGCGAGCGACGGTGATCTCACCCCGATCCCAAGAATACGGTGACTCTCACGGCAATAACCGGATGTCACGAATTAAGTATTTATAAATTCATCAATTAAGGAGATCTGAGGTGACACCGTTGCGCGATACCGGAAACACCCAAGATAGTAAAATCAGGGAGCTGGAAGAGGCACGTGTGCATCCCTTTGAGTTCTGATGCCCGACACCCGCATAGCAACAAATCAAATAATTTTTTGACATTTAATGCTTCTGAGAGTTCAATTGTCAACCCTGCCGCTTTCTCGGATAACAATTACCGAGGAATGTAAAAAAGTCGTAAAAGTAAATATTGCACGTGGGTGTATTAATGAATAAAGTGGTGCACACGGCCCTCGAAGGGACAAAAGGAATCATAGATGAAAAATAGTATAAATAGGTGCGTCTTCTAGCGGAGCGCGCAGTACACAGTTCACAGTTCACTTCAGACAGTTCAGTTCAGAGCAGTCTAGTCCGAATCGCAGTTCCGTGGTATCTTGCATGCCCGAGTTTTGCGACTCTTGGATCCGCGGCCTCTAAGCTCGTGCGGAGCACAAATCTCGGTTGGGAAGGTGCTATAGCGAAAACCGGCATATCCGGGATCTGGCGACCGTTCCCCATCGCACTCGCAATTTTGGCTGACTGGAAAGTGCTATAGTGAGAGCGGGCATATTTGGGATCTGCCAACCATTCTCCATCGCACCTGCTATCCTTTTGGCTGAATTGTTCGTCTCCCGCTGAATCCGGCCCCAGTTTGGAGGTCTGCGGCCCGAGAGTACCACATTTGTCAACTCTAATAGTTTAACCAACAAGTAGTAAGTTTCAATCATAAGTTTATCTTTCCTGACGGGCTTTTCTCTCTTACGGGTGATTTATACATATTCACATTACAATTTCCCCTCCAAATCGAATCAAACTCTGTTGATTCGATTCAATTTTGATTTCCATTCTGGATTAAATCGAGTTTCGGCTCGTTTGATTCAAAGGAAATTATACTCTTATTCTTCTGGGTTGAATCAAACTCTGTTGATTCGATTCAATTTTGATTTCCATTCTGGATTAAATCGAGTTTCGGTTCGATTTGATTCAAAGAAATTTAGACTTTCTGGATTCGAATCGCTATCCTCCGATTCGATTCAGACTCACATTATTTTCTAATTCAACTACCTTCCCCTCCCCTCACCCCAGCTAAAAACTTTTTTTTTTATTATTTTTATTTATTTATTTCCTTTTTTTTTCTTCTCTTCTTTCTCTTTCGTATATTAGAGAGAAAAGCGGGTCAAACATTTTGTTATTTTCGTTCTAGTGAATAACCATATTCCACCCAAAATACACAAAAATAAGTCTCGCGCCGGAGCCCGCCACCGTCGGAATCGCAGAAACCGGAGAGCAAGAAAGCTTGCTGCGTCGCTCAATCTCCCTTCTGAAGCAACACCGTTTATCGCTAGCTTATTGAAGTTAGGAACATTACACAACAAACAATTCAACATCTCAATAACTTCCGGTAACACGCCCACCAATTCTTTCTCTGAACCAGTCGCTCTCGACGAAGAGGAACCGTCGACCCCCTTTGAACACATAAATTTACTCGCTGAACCCTCTTACTCTCCAGTCGCTCTCGACGAAGAGGAACCGTCAACCCTCTCTGAACACATAAATTTACTCGCTGAACCCTCTTACTCTCCAGTCGCTCTCGACGAAGAGGAACCGTCAACCCCCTCCGAACACGCAAACTCCCCCGCCTCTATTTCGAGTCAACTCACGTATAGGATCTTCCCCGATTCTCCTATTTCCCTGTCTCCACCTCCAAACCCCGAGGTTCTGGACTTCGGGGAGGACGGATTTCTGCGGAGATCTCCGAGCCCCGGGTTCCTCGATCTCGAGGAGGAGGAAGAAGCTCCCTTAGAGCCTCCGATCTTCGGATCCCACGATCTCGAAGATGGGCCTCCTCCCTCTTCTCCTGTCCCCAGCGTGGAATATCTAGACGACCTTCCACCACTTCCACCTCGTTCGTTTTTCGCTCCTGGCCCCCTCCAGTCTTTAAACGCCATCCTGTCTGTCCTCCCTTTGTGTTCCAATCCCCTCCCTCCTGGCGCATTTTCAGTCGGGCCCGACCAGTTCGATCTGGAAACCGTTCGCGTCTACCTTCCCCACTTCTCTCCTGACGGAACTATTCCCGTCTTCTTTCCCCACACGTACCCAAGTTATTATCTAGTCCCGAAATTAATGTTCCTTAATCATTTTCGCCCCAATTTCGCTACGGTAAGTGAAATTAGCGAATAATATTTCTAGATAAATATGGGCACGATTACACATACACACGTCCGAATACTCTGTTCGTTACACTAATATAGAATATTATAAATGTAAACATATATATATATATATATATATATATATATATACATACATATATATATATATATGTATATATATATATATATATATATGTCACGTATTTTTATCCCACGCCGGAGAGCAGCGGCGGAATACGCGATCAAACACCGGAATTACGCGCGAGACACGCGTGAGCGACGATATAACCAATAGATACCACCAATCGCGAATTTGGGCGCCAGACGCGATTGTACCGGTCGCGTCGCCGGGTACACTATTTAACGCTAGACGCGGATGCACACCACGCGATAGCTTCTCAGAACGAAACACGAAATCGTCGCTCGCACGCGGCCAGCTAGCTCCTCTAACCGGTAGAGGGGCTGGGTAGCGGAGACAGGGACGAAGCGGCTCTCTTACTGGAGGAGACGGGTAGGCGAGAAATCAAGCAAGATCAGGCCGATAGACAGAAATAACATGTATTGTAGCATATGACAGAGACAGAGTAGAGCCAAACACGAAGAAATTGTCAGTCGAAGCAAGCAAAGAACGGAAAAGATAAAGAGAGCTGACGGAACGAATAAGCGGAACGCTAAAATTTTCTTAAATACTACAATGCTTACGCTAGCGGCGCGAACAACGGCGGTTGGTCCCGCGCGGAACGAGACCGCCAATCACGCGCGCTCGGAACAGCGCGGCGAGAACACACTCGTCGAACTTTCGCTAACGGACAGTAATTAACTCAACAGCAATACAACCAAAGATACCCGGTGACGGCAATGCCGTCGTCGCGGTCACGACGCACAATTCTCTCGAAGACGCGCGACACGACAACGCACCGATAACGCGGGCGGTCGTGTGATCACGGCCGTAACACGACTCGCGCACGTGCGCGAGGGCTTTGCGGCTTCCCGGGAAGCCGGTCGTCCGCGAGCTTCTACGGCGGGACAGCCAACGTACACGCGGCAGCCGACAGCTGGGTGCCTCGACAAGGTCTCACGCTTGAGGTGGAGAGCCGACCAAACACTAAAAAGGTGCGTTCTATCGCCACGCGGCGGACGCACCTGCACACTAACCCAATGGCTCCACCTCAGAGCGCGAGTCAGCCGGCACCGGCAGCTCGTGGCTTTACACCGTCTCTAGAGGGTCACCTCGACGACGATCCTGTCCTCCGTTGGTCCCGTGGACGTCTCCGCAGGGATCGCCAGGCCGGGCACAGTTCCGATAGCCAAAATCCGGTAGCTCGCTCGCCGATAACCCTCGCTCGGATTCGTCCCGCACGCGCTCAGTTCGCCGGGTCGCAAAAGCCGAGAGGATCGCGCTCGATACGCGATCGATGAGCGCTACCCCTCCTACAGGGTGCGCGATATCCTTGCGCCTAGCGGCGCGGCCTATCAGCGGCCGCCCTTATCTAGCCGTGACGTCACGGCAGCGCAGTGTCGGGTCTCCGCAGGTGTCGTGCAGTCCCCGTCGGCATCCGATATCCTCGTCGCTCTCGTCGTCCTCGCGGACGACAGCAGAGATTTCCCGCGACGATTCTCCGCCGCTACCCTTCTCGACGGACAGCCGACATTTGACGGCCCTTGTCCTGGCCGTTCGTCCGCCCTGCCCTGTCCCTCGGCTGCGCCAATGCGAGCCTCTTTTGCGTGGCGCATATCTGCACCACGTCGAGTCTCGTCCTTCTCTCCGCCGTCGGTTTTCCGTGCGCCGGCCCTGGACGATCGCCTTCTCCTTGTCCTGTTGCTGCCTATCCTCCTCGCTGCTGCTGGTCCTTAAGCGACGTTTGTCGAGGTGCCCGCGGATACATGAAATAAGCCGCGAATAAATAAATGAAATCAATACGCGCCGCAGTCCCGCCGGAGATTTCGCTCCCTCGCTGAGTGCCCGACCCGGTCTTACGCGCCTCCTTGCGCTATGCTCAGGCGGAGGACGAAGTGGCGAGGCAGATAAAACTGCCACGTCACAATATATATATATATATATATATGTATATATAAATGTGTATACTCGTAATTGTTAACCTCGAGCTTTCTATCACGAGTCTGCGGATTTTTTTTTTGTATTATCAAGTTGTGTTCCTTAACAGCTCTAATCTGTAATAAATTACTTTTACATAGAATTAATCCTTTTTTTTATACATTTTTATCTTTCACATTTTCTTTCAATAAATCAATGACTGATTATAAGGTGTTTAATTAATTTCTCCACCTCACTCATCATCTCTTGCTCTATTAAGCCAAGCACTAGATCCGATCCCGAGGTAAAGCAATTAAATTTGCTGCCTCAATACAGGACCAGGGGACGCGAGACACCATGAATGTTTGTCATTTGGCCCCCCGCTGTGGACCCATTGACCCATATATTCTGGGTTGTCGACGCGGCCCTGCCCGTGCCTCGTGGGCACATTCTCAAGTTGTTACGTCCCTCCTTTCTCCCTCCATGTCTTACCTATCCTACTTCAACTCTGGACGTAACATATGAGAATTTTTGAGGGCTCGTCCGGGATGACAAATGCAATCTTAAAGAGCAGGGATTAATACGAGGTCCGGATCGAATAAAGAAGAAGTTGAAAGTACTTACAAAGGTGCTATCGAGAATCAGGGTATTCCTGGACGTTCAAAAACACGATAATACACACATCAACTCCTGTCCTACCCCCTCGAATCATTCCTAAATCAATTAATTGTACTTGTTACGATTCAGAAGCTTCATTAAAAGATAACGACAGGACTCTTGTACCTGGTTCCGGTGATTCCGACGATTCTGGCGATTCCGACGGTTCTGGCGATTCCGGAGACAATACCGTGAAAGAGCGCGACGCCGAACTTACCTTTAAGCGTAAACTAAAGCGTAAAAAAATGACACATCCTCTAACCTTAAATACTTTAAAATACGCTGTAGAAGCCGTCCCGTTTTTCGACGAGCAAAACGTTCCGCTATCATATTTTATTGAAGGATGCGAAGAAGCAAAATCTATGTTACCCGGCGAGGCCGAATCTCAATTCGCGCGTATTATAAGAACGCGAATTGTAGGCGAAGCTCGTCGGACGATTCAAAACCAAAATTTTGACAGCATTGCTCAATTAACCGCATTTTTGAAACAAGTTTACGGCCCATCTAAAACTTTATACCAGTTGCAAGGAGAATTAGGTTGCATATATCAAAAAAATGAAGAAGATGTAGTTACTTACGCGAATAGAGTGAAATTATGAGGCAAATAGATATTGGAAGCGTATAAGTCTTAGGGAAATGCTCCCCCCGATCAAAATATTAAAGCGTCATTAGAAAGGGATGTGAGCAAATGCTTTATTAGAGGATTAAAACCCGAAATTGAACAAAGAATTGCAAGAAATTTAAGTGTTCACGAGACGGTATCCGACGCGTTACGAATAGAAAGAGAATTGCGTTCTATAACCGACCTACGACAGGGTAAAAATAACGCCTCAGGGCAACTATCAATTATCAATCAATCACGTGAAACCTGTCAGATCTGCTACAAAGAAGGACATTCTGCTTCTAAGTGTAGAAAGTTGACTCAAACTGTTCAAAACCTTGATAAAATTAATTTAGGAAGAGAAATTTTAATCTGCCAAATTTGCAAAAAACGCGGACATTCTGCTGACAAATGTCGATTCCGCGATCCTCAAAATCGACAATCCGTCAAATTAATACAACAAACTAATATTATTTGCCAGCTGTGTTCCAAACCCGGTCATAATCCTGTCGAACTAATAGGACTAGTAGCCAAAATAAGCCCTCGGTAATTTGTCAATGGTGCGATAGACTAGGGCATATGGCTAATAACTGTTGGAAAAAGCAGAATGAACAACGTAACACGGAAAATAAGCCTAGGCCCACTTGTCAAAATTGCAATAATTTTGGGCATACCGCGAGAGATTGTCGATCTAACTCGAGGGCAAATGTGGCGCCTAAAGATACAGTAACGTGCCATTATTGCAAAGAGCAGGGGCATCTCCTTGAGAATTGCGAACTGCGAATTGCAAGTAATAATCGAAGGAAAGCTAACGGTTCGGGAAATGCGAGCGGGCCCTCGACGTCGGGTGTGCAGCAGGGGTCCGGAAGGATCTCACACCCGCCGGGAGCCCAAGAGACCAAGTGAGTAACCATGCATTTACCGCCCGTTAAGTAACCATAAATCTCGACAGGCATAGTCATGTACCTACCATTCAAGTAAAACTTTGTGAGTCAATTCCGCAAACTACCTTTTTATTAGACACAGGCAGTGGACCCAATATAATTAAAGAACGCTTTGTACCCGAAGATAAAATTATCAATTATAACAATATTTTGAAATTAAGCGGAATAAATGAGTATCCTGTTTATACTATCGGAGAAATTATTCTGCCCCTTTTTGGGAAAGAGATAACATTCCACATTGTGTCAAGTAATTTTCCGATATCACAGTCCGGTATTCTAGGCAACGATTTTTTTAAACAAACCTTTTCGAAAATAGACTATGCTAAAGGCTATTTAAATGTATCAGGCACTAATGTTCCTTTCTTTTCTCCAGAAATTATTACCGCAGCTCCCCGGTCTGAGTCACTGTTTTATGTAAGAATAGGAAACCCTGAAGTAAAAATCGGGTATATCCCTAAACAAAAAATCGCTCACGGGATTTATTCGAGAGAGACCATAGCAGAAAATATCGACGGCAAAGCATACCTTAGCATTATAAGTACCTTGGACGAAGAGGTAGACGTTCAGGTACCTACATTGCATCTTAAACCCTTGAATGATATATTCGACGATTATAAGTTAGAAGATGAGAACAAACCAGAAAAAACTGTCGACTTAAAGGATGAAATTAATAAAGGAGAAGCAGAAGAGAAAACTAATGACAGAAGAAGAAATAATACGCATTACGGAGATATAAAATTGATTGATGATAAAAGTGAAATCTCGAAAATAAAAACGAGAGAGCATGGTAAAAATAAAAATAAAGAAATAAAAAATAAAGATAATCAATCTAAAAACGAGACAAAAATTAAAAGGAAAAATGAACATAAGATTCAAAGGGAGAACAAAACATTAAGTGAGAATTCTAATTCTCGAAATTATGGAGAGGGAAGTTTCCAAACCTCTTCCAAAATACCCTTCGATCCAAAAATTCATGAGGAGGGAAGTTACCAAACCTCCCTTGAATTGTCCAAGGATCTCAAATTTATTAGAGGGGAAAATTTCCAAACCTCTCCCCCAATGCTCCTGCCGATCGTGAAAAGGGAAGTTACCTCGAGCGATGCGGTTTCTATTCCAAGAGAGCCAGAAGAAAAGAGCTCTTTTATTCTCCCTAAAAAAATAAATGTTCTAAAAAGGGAAATGCTTATAGGAAGTGATGACCTCTCTCGTTCTATCATTAAAAAACCAGCAAAAGAATTAAATAATTTATGCTGTTCTGAAGAAAACGAATCATCCTCGGAAAATATGGCCTCATTTCAACAAATAATTGAAAAATCCGAGGATAAACAAATTTCAACAAGCACAGAGAAGCGAAAGATGCAAAAGGAAATATCTCACGAATGCTTAAAAATCTCCAAAACAAATGAACAAACCAGACTCGCAGAAATTATAGGATTATTGCGATTAGAGCACTTAAATACGCAAGAAAGAAATAGCGTAACAAATCTTATATCTTATAGTCAAGATAGATTTCACATTCCCGGAGAAAATTTAACGGCAACTCATGTGTTGCAACATCAGATACCGACAACAGATGATCGACCCATTAATACTAGGCAGTATCGGTTCCCACAAATCCATAAAGAAGAAATAAACAGACAGGTCCAAGAATTATTAGAAGGAGGCATAGTAAAATTATCTCAGTCACCTTACAACACACCCATATGGATAGTACCCAAGAAGGAAGACTCAAAGGGAAATAAACGCTGGAGAATGGTTTTAGATTTCCGAGCTTTGAATGAAAAAACCATTGGCGACGCTTACCCATTACCCAACATTGTTGATATCATTGACCAGTTAGGTGGAGCACAATACTTTTCAGTGTGCGATTTAGCCTCCGGATTTCATCAGATTAAAATGGATCCTGTTGATAATCACAAAACTGCATTTACGACACCTTTTGGTCACTACGAATTTGAACGAATGCCCTTCGGTTTAAAAAACGCTCCAGCCACCTTTCAACGCCTCATGGATTTAGTATTATCTGGATTACAAGGCAAAGAATTGTTTGTTTATATGGACGACATTGTTATTTACGCTATCTCATTAGAGGAACACGAAAGAAAATACAATCTGTTGATGGACCGACTCCGAAAGGCTAACTTAAAATTACAAACCGATAAATGCGAATTTTTAAAAACACAGGTAACTTATCTGGGGCATATAATAAGCCGAGATGGCATTAGGCCCAAGAAATTAGAAGTCGTCCAACGATTCCCCAGACCCAAGACACCGAAAAATATTAAACAATTTCTAGGATTAGCAGGGTATTATAGGCGATTCATACCAAATTTTTCAAAATTGGCCAAGCCTTTAACAAATCTCTTAAAGAACGATGTCCGCTTCGAATGGACATCGGATCAAGAAAACTCCTTTGAAACATTAAAAGAGAATTTATGCAAAGAACCGGTGCTTCAATATCCCGACTTCTCCAAACCATTTATTTTAACTACCGACGCATCCGGTATAGCAGTAGGAGGTATCTTATCACAAGGTGACGTGAATAAAGACCGACCGATAGCATACGCGTCGAGAACCCTAACAGATAACGAAATTAAATATGACACTTACGAAAAGGAAGCTTTAGCTATTGTATATTGTGTAAAACATTTCCGACCTTATTTATACGGACGAAAATTTACATTAGTAACCGATCATAAACCTCTGCTTTGGTTTAAAAATGCTCAAGATGCAAATATGAGGATACTTCGCTGGAGATTAAAATTATCGGAATACGAATACGACGTTGTATATAAAGCAGGAAAAACCAATGTAAACGCGGATGCCTTGTCTCGAAACCCCGTAAATATGGAAGAAGTCGACTGCAATGTTATCACTCGGAGGAAAATTTTTAACCCCGATGATCCAGAAGATGCAAAATCATTTCTAAAATATTAGAAGAGTCCGAAGACGAAGAAGGAGAAGAAGATGACGATTTCAAACTTTACCTTTTGGACAATGAGGAAATTGAAGATCTAATACCCGACGAGAATTTACCTGAAGAAAACTTCGATCTGACACCTTCCATGTGCAAGGAACAAAATGAATCGCAGCAATTACAAACCACAGAGGAGGTATTAATACATGAACCACCTCGCTCTACTGGAATGCAAACTCGAAACCAGACCAAAAATAAAAATATCCAACAAAAAATATCACTTCAAGATTTGCATGAACATATAGATGAAATAGAGCAAATAGAAGAAAGAAACGATCCACCGGACAAAGGTAACAACGATAGGAATGACGAAGAAGAGAGCCAAGAAGAAGGAAGAGAAGAGGAAGTAAGGAAAAAGAAACATAAATCAAAACCCATTATTATTGAACATCGAATAATTAAGGCTAACACAATCGATTCTCGCGAATTATTATTTTTACGAAAAGATAATATTGCATATTTTGTCAACACTGATGGAAGTCCACTAGATTCGGGCTCGCAAAAATTATTTGAGCAAAATGAAATACCAAATTTAGGAGCTCTAACCCTGGGTGAAGCTAAGGCAGTAAAATATAAGAAACATTATCATATAGCTTTGCCTATTAGCGAAAGACAGCGCGAAGGACCAACTATGACTTTAATTCAAATCACAACAGTCATCAGAGACCTACGCAATATTACTGAAAATTTAAAACTGGAAACAGTAAGCATCGCAAAATCAGACTTTGTGAACAACGTCCCATGGAGTAGCATTAAGCCTTTACTACAATCAACCTTTATAAACTCAACTTCAAAATTAATAATATGTAATGGGTTAATTAAATATCCCCCCAAGGATCTTCGGCCAATTATAATCGGAGAGATACATTGCTCACCCACAGGCGGACACCGTGGAGTTACGAAAACGTATAGTAGAATAAAACACCATTATTATTGGGAAAATTTGAAGTCCGATATCCAACAATACATACAACAATGCTTACAATGTCAATTAAAAAAGTTGGTGCGAGTCAAAACTAAACAACCCATGATAATTACTGACAGGCCTGGTTCCTCTTTCGATAAAGTAGCTATGGATATTGTAGGACCTTTGCCAAGAACTAAAAGAGGAAGTGAATACATTTTAACATTGCAAGATCAATTAACTAAGTTTTGCATGGGAATACCCCTTCCAGATCAAACATCTGAGACAATCGCAGAAGCCTTTGTTGATAGATTTATTTGTGTGTTGGGAGCGCCTAAGGCAATCAGATCAAGGACAAAATTTTATTAGCGAACTAATGAAAAAGATCGCAAAGCTGTTCAGAATTCGTAAGTTTCGGACAACTGCCTTTCACCCGCAATCCAACGGATCTCTAGAAAGATCACATCACGCGTTAGGTGAATATTTGAAACAGTATGCCAATAATCAAAGAGAATGGGATCGATGGATCAGATTGGCAATGTTCAATTATAATACTGGTGTCCATGAAGCCACCAAGCATACACCATATGCGTTAGTTTTTGGTAAAATAGCAAGAATTCCCTCAGGCGAATTATTCGGGCCTGAGGATAAACTAACAAGCTATGACGATTACTTAATAAACTTAGCCACTCAGCTCCATGCTATCCAAACTAATGCCCGAGAAAATGTAGTTGAGGCAAAAATTAAATCCAAAAAACATTATGATAAAAAAATCAACCCGCAAACATTTAGGCCTGGGGATCAAGTGTTCTTATTGAAAGGGCCTAAACCCGGTAAATTTGGGGATCATTACACTGGGCCACATGAAGTCTTAGAAATAATGAACAAAAATAATGTAAAAATTAAAATAAAGAAAAATAGCCGAATTGTGCATCCAAACCGATTGAGAATTTCCTATATAAAACCTGCCTCTAACAATTTAAATAAATAGTAACAACAATAATCCAAATTTCAGATGGATTCCCGGCTTATTGCTATAATGTTGATAATAGCATGGACGCACAAAACGAATGGAATAATAGGCTACGATTGTGGATCACCAATGGCTAATATAACTACAATGTCTCTACTCAATACCGAAGAATGCGATATACCCCCTCAACGCGTGAACCAAACCAAAACCTACATACAACTCATACAGATTAATGAATTTAAAACCGTAAGAGTCAGGCAATGCAAGGTCGAGATCGATAGAATAGTGAAAACATGCGGAATGTTTTCCCATACCAGCGATGTACTTAATGGCAAATGTTTGTACATAGAGGAAACATCTCGTGAATCCTGTATGCGAATGCAATGGATCGGAGTCTATCGACATGGAAACACTGTTATATCCGAATTAAAGGCTAATCAATCGATCTCCCGGCCGTTGATTTTAGCAGGGTACATAGATGAGGGAGGGTGCCACGGAGGTAGTTATTCCGACACTTTCGGGAGTTGGCCTAACGTGATCGTGCTCGCCACTGTTAAAATCACACTTCAAGATTACGAAGCAACAGTCCAACTAAATTCTAATCGCTTAATGCTCCGCTCAGGAGTGACTTGCGATTTCAAGGCTACTCATTGTATAGATTTAGAAGGAGGAAACACATTCTGGGACCCGCTTCCTGCGGATCAATGTGCACTCTCTAATTACGCATCCCTCTATGACGGATTCGCAGACGTGTTAATAGATGATACCGGGAAGGAATCCCAGATAGTCTACACTGTAAAATCTCACGAAACAATTTTCGCATTAACAATGAGGGGAAAGTACACACATTGTCGGTATACACTCATAAGAACCGAACATCCGAAACTATTGATTTACGAAACAACCTTCGGAAATTCGATATTTGGTAAACAATACCGCCCACAAAACCTCGATATTTTTACCTATATAAACTCCAAATTTTTGTACGTAGAAAAACATGTGCGCACCCAAGTAAACCAGTTATATCGAGATGTTCTCCAGCAACAATGTATTCTCGAACAGAAAGTATTAAAGAATGCATTGGCTCTCGCCACTCACGCTCCAGACGCTTTTGCTTATCACATAATGCAAGGGCCAGGATATATGGCCCTGCTAGCTGGAGAAGTGATACACATAGTAAAATGCGTACCCATTGAAGTAAAGATCGCTCGTACTGAAAAGTGTTACGATCAACTGCCGGTATTACGAAATAATGAAAGTCTGTTTTTAACTCCGCAAACTCACATTTTGTTACGCCAAGGAACAGAAGTTACGTGCAACTCACTTGCACCTGCCATGTACCTTCTCGAAGATTCATGGTATAAGTTTACACCTAGACCAGTCGAATCACTTCCTCCAATAATTATGAAACCCATGACCAAATCGACATGGAAGTATATTAGTCCCGGCTCACTCGCCACGAGCGGAATATATACAGATAATGACCTCGAAACACTTCGAGATCACATAATGTTTCCTGCTGAACGACCCGCGTTACTCAATACGGTGGCTCGAGGAATGATGGACCAATCAAGCTCTATAATGGATGATCTATTTCTAACCTCTTGGACGAAGCCTCCATACAAAAAATAGTCGCGACAGCATGGGAAAATTTTTGGCATCGATTCTTAATTTTTGGAAATGTCAGCGCTGGCATAATTGGAATCTATATGTCGGCAAGAGTCGTTAAACTAATAATAGATACCTTTGTACACAGGTACGCCTTACATACCGTGTACGGATGGTCAGTATATTTAGTGGGAGCAATATGGGATTCTATCACCCAACTCCTGCTACATTTAGGAAAGGAAAAATGCAAATTAAAAAATTCATCGCCCTCAGCTCCTGCTGAGTCCGAACTACAAGAAGTAAGACTTTCTGAATTACAAGACGATCCTACGCAAGAAAGACATACCTATCCCTTGCTTCCCCCGCGGGAAGCCACTACCTATACCCTTGAATTAAAAAACTAAACCAATCCTTTACTTCCCAGTTCTCATTCTATTGTTATAGATGACTATGGATATTGGCCACACGAACATAAGACTTCTGACAAGGAGCCCATTGAGAGTGAAAATAATAAAAGCAGACGCGCCCACTCTAATCTGGGTACATCTGCAAAACTCTGCTGACGACTTCGAAGAGCTACTAGAGGAACTCCAAAGCAGAATGGCACGGCGAAGCCGATTTTTGCACTACCCACCCGAAGATATTAAACCGGACGAAATTGTTGCTGTCCATGATAGGCACAGATGGCAGCGCGGAATTATCCTTGACACCCACGAAGATGGGACAGCCACTATTCTTCTCAGGGATTGAGCTCGCGTCATCGAACGGCTCTTCTGCGACATTTACCAGCTTGAGGACAGATTTCGCGACTTTGAATGGCGAGCAATTCCTTGCGCAATAGCTCACGTCGGGCCCTGTCCAATAAAAAGGATATGGCCCCGACGAGCCAGAGAGCTCTTAAAGTTCCTAGTTGAACAAAGAGAAGGTTGGATCAGCATCATGGGCGATGTGGAAGAAGAAGCAGCGCTTGTAAAACTAGAAACAAGAAACGACTGCGGGAGCGAAATGCTCGACGTCAAAGACATTCTTTTGAAATTAGGGCATGCTCGGGACACCGAGAATATTTTGGAAAAAGTATACCCCTCGATCTAAAGCATAGATGTAGTAATAATAAAGTTGGTTAGGTAGAAAACCAATAATCTAATAATAATCAATCAACTATCTTATAAAATACTCACCAATATTTACTCACATAATAAAAATATATACACGTATATACATATCTCGCAATTAATATGTGCATTCTTAAGGCTAAAAAGTCTGCAACCATTCTCTTATAGATATGCAAATCGAACGCACTAACCCAAGACTGCTGACTGAGAACCCACAAGCGGTCGAAGTGGTAAAAGTAGACTCACCCACTCGATTCTGGATACATCTGAAGGACATGCGGAAGGATTTTAAGAAAATGCAAAGGGATTTAAATAAAAGGGCAAGCCGAAAGGCACAGTTGTTACAACCTATAATTGACTACGCAGTAAGCGGAGAACCAGTAGTTACACGAGAAGGACAAAAATGGAAAAGAGGAATCATTACGGATGGAATCGAAGAAAACGGTAAAGTAACTGTAGCCCTGTTAGATTGGGGACGCATCGTCCGAAGACGACCCACAGAAATTTACACGTTAGAAAATAGATTCAAAACACTACCATGGCAAGGAGTACCTTGCGGACTGGCTTACCTAAAATCAACCTCGGGAGGACCATGGTCACCAAGAGCAAAAAGGGCAATCAAAGCAATAATCGAAAAGCAAGAAGGATGGATCAACATATTAGGAACCCTAAGGGATGAAGTAGCCCTTGTTGAATTACGATTAAGGGGTGAAAACAAAGGTGAAATCAAAATAAAGGAAATAATGATATTGCTAGGACATGGTGAACATTGCGACGATATTCGATCCGTCCTAGCGGTCGAAGTACCAATGAGTCGCGAGGATCCATGGATCACCACGTGGAGCCAGACCGTAAGCCACGATTCACGAAATAATCAATACCTGAGAGAGGAACTTCGATGCATCACCCTGTTAGAAGGACGACCAATCTATATGAGCCTCGACAACCTACAACTGTTCTGCAGCGACTGTTACCAGAATATGGCGGCTGATCAAAAATCAAAATATACACCGCTATTCCCGCACAACTTAGTCCATAGGAAATCAGTAGAACACAGAGACAAATGCACAATTTGCAAAGGAAGGATGATAAATATCAGACCAACAAATAGCTGTAAGGGATGCACTACGGGATATCAACGTGCCTTCAAAAAACGCTTAGACCAAGAATGGGGAATAGCCATCGCAATCACACCTGAGGACCACAACAATCATCGAGGGAACTCCAGCAACCATCGAGAGGGCGAGACATCTACAAATTTTTAATACCGCGTTAACATTATAAGCAACTACATATTTCTTTATGCCATCAGGAACAGTAGCGAAAAATTAATGTCCATCAACTATGTCAAAGATAGTACAACAGAACTAAATACTCAGAGAGGGGGAAGAACCTCCCAATTAAGGAAATTCATCGAATACTTTATCCCCGAATATAAAAAAAAAAAATATATATATATATATATGTATGTAGTAGTAATTAAATATATAACTCAATCGATGAATTTTCAATTACAGCATGTAACATGCGGGAGCCCTTCAGCCTCCACTGGGCCGAGTTGTTCTGGGAAGACTATCTATATCTGAGCGATCTCCGGTGTGTTACCAGCTTAGGAAATTTGAGAGTATTTCAACAACTTGATGATTATTCAAAAATTTGCAGCAAATGTTACGTAGTTCTGACACCCGTCGTAAAACTCAGATATACTCGTCTATTTAGGCACCATCTAGTCCATGTAAACGCCGTGCGCCAAACCCATTGCGCTATATGTCACGAAATAATGATAATGAGCCAAATCTTGTCAGGATTGTCTAGAACGTTTCGACCACGCCGACAGAACACTCCTAAATGCTGGGCACGGCATACCTGTAACCGTTCCCCCAAGGGAAACTTAGGATTACACAAGCGTAGTGTTACGTATAATACTAAAGGAAAATAAGATTGCATAAAAAAAAACAATCTCTCAAAAATTACTGAACTGATCATGAGGTAAAATAAGGGAAAATCTTCCTTTGCTCCTTTTATATGTATACATCTATTCACTACTTGATCAATTACAGCACACGTATACGCAAATGATGTCTGCAATTCGCAACTTCTGCTGGGGAAAAAAGGGACGAGAAGAAGAAGAAAAATTTTCATCACGTTGTCTGAGCACTGTCATACTCATGGGAAAACTCCGATGCGTCACTACATTGAGAGGACGCCCGATATATCAACGATTCATCAGTTATAAAAAAATATGTGAAGGTTGCTACTTGGCAATGATATTCGACCAACAAAGAAAATACGCGGCTGTCTCAGCACACCTCCTGGCCCACATGGATTTTCTCCACAACCAGGACAAGTGCACCTGCTGTCTGCAGGTAATGTTGAGATATAGGGATATTGAAGAATGCCAGGCGTGCCTCAATACATTCAAATACGCAGACATCGTGGGCCTGAAAATGGGATGGGGGTACCCCTCTATTGGTCAACAAAGGTATCATAGACCCGGTTAGACCAGATGAATGATTCTCCCCTGCTGTTAACCGCGATCAAGTAGTGTTCCACATATCAGTACAAGAAAGAAAGAGAGAAATAGGTAAACCTTGTGCCAAAGATAACTATAAACGTATATTTTACCAAAGATAACATAACACCTAGCACCGCAGGCGTAACCTCGGTAGTTTAGGTAATTAATAAGGGGACAAATAAGCAATCAGAAGCATGGAAGAAACAAAGAAAAAAATAAAAATTTACCTTTTCTTCCATGTCTTTACAATTAGGTATAAAGAGACGAGTATATGCATAATTATAAACATACATATTCATAAACAAAAATATATATATATATATATAAAAAGGGAAAAAAATCCTTTTAATATATTCTACTCAAAATAACGTAGGGACCTTAATTCTGTATAAGCATCTTAAATATTAAGGTAACTAACAATAAACAATTAAACAGCTAGCGATAGACCAATAAGTATTTGATAGACCAATAAGTATTCGATAGACCAATAGGTATATTACACGAAGAAAAAAAGGGATTTAAATTTGCCTTTTCTTTCCGTCATTACTCACACGTAGCATACGCATACGTATATATAAATATACATATATATAATTATACGCATATAGTAGAATAAAAGTGAAAAAAATGGAGAAGAAAATTATGTGAGAAAGGTATATATATATATATACATATATATATATACTTCTATCAACAAATTATATAAATTAGTAACGACAATAAAAAAAAAAAAAAAAAAAAAATTTAATTGATTTATCTTTACAGAGTGTGTAATTGTAAAACACATATTTATATATATATACATCTTCCGTTGAAATAATATAGAACTCTAATCTTGTGTAAGTACCTTAAACGTTTAGATAATTAAACGAGTGCTAATAAATAAATAAGTGCTTGGGAACACGAAGGAAATAGAAAAGATTCTTTGTCCTTCCTGTTTTCACCCACATATATAGAGAAGAATAAAGGGATAAATATAAATATATAAGTATGTAAAAAATGCAAAAATAAATCCTTATAAAAAAATATTATTATTAAAAAAAAAGGGAGGGAAACCTTTATTATATATTATGCAAATATTTTTAAGAATATATATATTTATGCCTTGCATCTATCAGGGAATTATGTAAAACCTTACCAAAAATAAGAATTTTTATATTATAAACGCGGCGCTGGTAGTTAAGTAAATAACACTAAACAAATAAATAACCAGGAATACGAAAGAAAAAAAGGGAAGGGGATCAGGAGGTCGCCCTTTACTTTCCTATTTCTATATAACTCACAACGCACACCTGAGTGCATTTAGATATAGATCTTCCCTTTTCAATATAAGAATTAATAGTTGTCGAAGGAAAAGAATCAAATCTCTTTGCAAATGTTGTGCATCCCCAACATTTGTCTAAGCCGTGGGGTGTTACGTCCTGCGGAGTAACGATTCTTTCCTTCGCAACCAGCGGATATTCTAATTAACGGGCGAGCGACGGTGATCTCACCCCGATCCCAAGAATACGGTGACTCTCACGGCAATAACCGGATGTCACGAATTAAGTATTTATAAATTCATCAATTAAGGAGATCTGAGGTGACACCGTTGCGCGATACCGGAAACACCCAAGATAGTAAAATCAGGGAGCTGGAAGAGGCACGTGTGCATCCCTTTGAGTTCTGATGCCCGACACCCGCATAGCAACAAATCAAATAATTTTTTGACATTTAATGCTTCTGAGAGTTCAATTGTCAACCCTGCCGCTTTCTCGGATAACAATTACCGAGGAATGTAAAAAAGTCGTAAAAGTAAATATTGCACGTGGGTGTATTAATGAATAAAGTGGTGCACACGGCCCTCGAAGGGACAAAAGGAATCATAGATGAAAAATAGTATAAATAGGTGCGTCTTCTAGCGGAGCGCGCAGTACACAGTTCACAGTTCACTTCAGACAGTTCAGTTCAGAGCAGTCTAGTCCGAATCGCAGTTCCGTGGTATCTTGCATGCCCGAGTTTTGCGACTCTTGGATCCGCGGCCTCTAAGCTCGTGCGGAGCACAAATCTCGGTTGGGAAGGTGCTATAGCGAAAACCGGCATATCCGGGATCTGGCGACCGTTTCCCCATCGCACTCGCAATTTTGGCTGACTGGAAAGTGCTATAGTGAGAGCGGGCATATTTGGGATCTGCCAACCATTCTCCATCGCACCTGCTATCCTTTTGGCTGAATTGTTCGTCTCCCGCTGAATCCGGCCCCAGTTTGGAGGTCTGCGGCCCGAGAGTACCACATTTGTCAACTCTAATAGTTTAACCAACAAGTAGTAAGTTTCAATCATAAGTTTATCTTTCCTGACGGGCTTTTCTCTCTTACGGGTGATTTATACATATTCACATTACAATTTCCCCTCCAAATCGAATCAAACTCTGTTGATTCGATTCAATTTTGATTTCCATTCTGGATTAAATCGAGTTTCGGCTCGTTTGATTCAAAGGAAATTATACTCTTATTCTTCTGGGTTGAATCAAACTCTGTTGATTCGATTCAATTTTGATTTCCATTCTGGATTAAATCGAGTCTCGGCTCGTTTGATTCAAAGGAAATTATACTCTTATTTTTCTGGATTGAATCAAACTCTGTTTGATTCGATTCAATTTTGATTTCCATTCTGGATTAAATCGAGTTTCGGTTCGATTTGATTCAAAGAAATTTAGACTTTCTGGATTCGAATCGCTATCCTCCGATTCGATTCAGACTCACATTATTTTCTAATTCAACTACCTTCCCCTCCCCTCACCCCAGCTAAAAACTTTTTTTTTTATTATTTTTATTTATTTATTTCCTTTTTTTTCTTCTCTTCTTTCTCTTTCGTATATTAGAGAGAAAAGCGGGTCAAACATTTTTGTTATTTTCGTTCTAGTGAATAACCATATTCCACCCAAAATACACAAAAATAAGTCTCGCGCCGGAGCCCGCCACCGTCGGAATCGCAGAAACCGGAGAGCAAGAAAGCTTGCTGCGTCGCTCAATCTCCCTTCTGAAGCAACACCGTTTATCGCTAGCTTATTGAAGTTAGGAACATTACACAACAAACAATTCAACATCTCAATAACTTCCGGTAACACGCCCACCAATTCTTTCTCTGAACCAGTCGCTCTCGACGAAGAGGAACCGTCGACCCCCTTTGAACACATAAATTTACTCGCTGAACCCTCTTACTCTCCAGTCGCTCTCGACGAAGAGGAACCGTCAACCCTCTCTGAACACATAAATTTACTCGCTGAACCCTCTTACTCTCCAGTCGCTCTCGACGAAGAGGAACCGTCAACCCCCTCCGAACACGCAAACTCCCCCGCCTCTATTTCGAGTCAACTCACGTATAGGATCTTCCCCGATTCTCCTATCTCCCTGTCTCCACCTCCAAACCCCGAGGTTCCGGACTTCGGGGAGGACGGATTTCTGCGGAGATCTCCGAGCCCCGGTTTCTTCGATCTCGAGGAGGAGGAAGAAGCTCCCTTAGAGCCTCCGATCTTCGGATCCCACGATCTCGAGGATGGGCCTCCTCCCCCTTCTCCTGTCCCCAGCGTGGAATATCTAGACGACCTTCCACCACTTCCACCTCGTTCGTTTTTCGCTCCTGGCCCCCTCCAGTCTTTAAACGCCATCCTGTCTGTCCTCCCTTTGTGTTCCAATCCCCTCCCTCCTGGCGCATTTTCAGTCGGGCCCGACCAGTTCGATCTGGAAACCGTTCGCGCCTACCTTCCCCACCTCTCTCCTGACGGAACTATTTCCGTCTTCTTTCCCCACACGTACCCAAGTTATTATCTAGTCCCGAAATTAATGTTCCTTAATCATTTTCGCCCCAATTTCGCTACGGTAAGTGAAATTAGCGAATAATATTTCTAGATAAATGTGGACACGATTACACATACACACGTCCGAATACTCTGTTTGTTACACTAATATAGAATATTATAAACGTAAACATATATATATATATATATATATATATATATATATATATATATATATATATATAGGTGTGTTCAAAAAGTATCGCGAATTTTGAATTTTCGCGGGTTACGTATATTCGAATTTCGATCTTTTTGTGGCGTTATGTTGGTACTCATGTCTCTTACTTATGCTGACAAGCTCGGCCATTTTGAATGTTCACTTAATTGTTGACAGCTGCTTTGCTTGCACGTGTTTTGGATCGTCTTCGATTTTTACCTATTCAAAAAAATGGATCAATGAACCTGTATCAAATTTTGTGTGAAAAACGAAATTAAGTGCGCGGATGCATTCCGAATGTTGACTGTGGCATACGGAGAAGCTACCTTGGACCGAAGCAACGTTTATCGGTGGTACAAAATGTTCTCAGAAGGCCGAGAAGATGTGAACGACGAAGAGCGTGCCGGACGCCCGAGCACTTCAACAACAGACGAAAAAATTAATGAAGTGGAGAAAATGGTATTGGCCAATCGTCGAATCACCGTTAGAGAAGTTGCTGAGGACCTAAACATATCGATTGGCTCGTGCCATTCGATTTTTATCAATGATTTGGGCATGAGACGGGTCGCCGCGAAATTCGTACCAAAATTGCTCAATTGCGACCAAAAACAGCATCGCATGAACATTGCTAATGAGATGTTGGACTCTGTCCGCGACGACCCAAATTTGCTCCAGAGGGTCATAACTGGTGACGAATCGTGGGTTTATGGTTATGACGTGGAAACCAAAGCTCAATCATCTCAATGGAAGCTGCCGCACGAACCAAGACCGAAAAAAGCGCGCCAAGTTCGGTCGAATGTGAAAGTTTTGCTGACAGTTTTCTTCGATTGCAGGGGCGTGGTGCATCATGAGTTCTTGCCACAGGGTAGAACGGTCAATAAGGAATATTACCTGCAAATTATGCGCAATTTGCGCGAAGCAATCCGCCAGAAACGCCCGGATTTGTGGAAGAACAAAAATTGGCTTTTGCACCACGATAACGCCCCTGCTCACACATCGTTGCTTGTGCGCGACTTTTTGGCCAAAAACAACACACTAATGATGCCGCAGCCACCGTATTCCCCAGATCTGGCCCCCTGTGACTTTTTCTTGTTCCCTAAACTGAAGAGGCCCATGAAAGGACGACGTTACGCTACGCTTGACGAGATAAAGACGGCATCGAAGGAGGAGCTGAACAAGATAAAAAAAAATGATTTTTTGAAGTGCTTCGAAGATTGGAAAAACCGTTGGCACAAGTGTATAATATCTCATGGGGATTACTTTGAAGGGGACAAAATAGATATTCATGAATAAATAAATAATTTTTGAAAAAACACAAAATTCGCGATACTTTTTGAACACACCTCGTATATATATTTATACATATATATATATATATATATATATATATATATGTATATATAAATGTGTATACTCGTAATTGTTAACCTCGAGCTTTCTATCACGAGTCTGCGGATTTTTTTTTTGTATTATCAAATTGTGTTCCTTAACAGCTCTAATCTGTAATAAATTACTTTTACATAGAATTAATCCTTTTTTTTTATACATATTTATCTTTCACATTTTCTTTCAATAAATCAATGACTGATTATAAGGAGTTTAATTAATTTCTCCACCTCACTCATCATCTCTTGCTCTATTAAGCCAAGCACTAGGTCCGATCCCGAGGTAAAGCAATTAAATTTGCTGCCTCAAACAGGACCGGGGGACGCGAGACATCCTGAATGTTTGTCATTGGGCCCCCCGCTGTGGACCCATTGACCCATATATTCTGGGTTGTCGACGCGACCCTGTCTGTGCCTCGTGGGCACATTCTCAAGTTGTTACGTCCCTCCTTTCTCCCTCCATGTCTTACCTATCCTACTTCAACTCTGGACGTAACAGATTTAAAGAAATAGTTTGGTTATGCAATGCAAATCTTTTTTCAATGAAATAAATATATTAAAATAGTCACAATTAAGTTGTTTCTTACATTTCTGTCAGTATTTTCTTTGAATTAAAAACTGATTTGTTTAAATTAAACAAATAAATTAAACAAATAATTTACATATTTACTGTACAAAAAACCAATAATGTCACTTCTTGAAATCAAATAAATTTTTATTTTCCTTAAAGATACTTTTATTTTAACTTAAAAAAATCTAGTTAAAGAAACAATTTTTTAAACACAATTCAAACATAATTTTTCTCTGAGTGTATGTGTAAATAATTGTTTATATTTTAATATTTATTATAAATATGTTACGGCGTTAGAAAAATGACACAATTTGCTGAAAATAAATCGAGACATTTGCACTTGCTTGCAGGATACAATCTGCTCGGCAGTTCCAGATCGATGTTTGCCAACAAAGTCTCATATTCATTTGATTTTACCGGACCAAGTTACTCGTTAGATACCGCTTGTTCTTCATCATTATACGCTACATATAATGCTGTAAATGCAATACGAGCTGGCGAATGCAATGCTGCAATCGTGGGTGGACTGAATCTCGTGCTAAAACCCAACTATTCTTTACAAGGATTAAAATTAAACATGCTGTCTCAGGATGACAAATGCAAAACGTTCGACGTTTCAGCTAACGGTGACGTGAGGGCTGAGGCGGTTGTGGCGATATATTTGCAGAAAGCAAAAGATGCACGTCGAGTGTACGCGACGGTAATTCGAACGAAAACAAATACCGACGGCTACAAATCCCAGGGTATTACGTATCCCAATGATGAAGTGCAGAATCAATTAATGCGTGACATCTATACCGAGGCAGGAATTAATCCCGCGGACGTGAGTTACGTGGAGGCTCACGGTACCGGTACAAAAGTAGGAGAGAAAGTGGAGGTATCTGCTATCGAGAAACTGTTCTGCAAAGACCGGAAGACTCCCTTGCTAATTGACTCAGTCAAATCCAATATGGGTCACTCGAAACCGGCCAGTGGATTATGCTCTATCGCCAAAGTACTAATCGCGATGGAAGCAGACGTGATACCCGGCAATTTGCATTTTAATACTCCGAATCCAGACATTCCAGCCTTAAAAGAGGGACGCATTCGAGTAATCGACAAGGCCACACCGTGGAACGGTGGTCTCATAGGTATTAATTCATTTGGCTCCGGTGGCACAAATGCGCATATTCTCATTCTCCGCAGTAACCCAAAATCTAAACTATCACTGCTATTGAACATCACCAAATCATTGCCGAAATTAGTTGCTGTATCGGGTCAAACAAAGAAAGCGGTACACGCCTTACTAGATAAAGCAAAAGAGCATTGTAATGACGATGAGTTTCTCTCATTGTTAAGAATAATAATAATATTTCCGGCCATGAGATTCGCGGCTACGAGATACTTAACATCGATGGTACACGTGAAATGGCTAAAATAACGAGCTTTCAAGAGAGACGTCCAATTTGGTTTGTATTTTCCGGTATGGGCACGCAATGGGCGAGCATGGGCCATCAATTGTTTGGCATTGAAATTTTTCAACGTAGTTTGCGACGATGCGCAGACGCGTTGGCATCCCATGGCATCGACCTCATGAATATCATGAACGCCACGGACGAGACATTCGAGAATGTATTAAATTCTTTCGTGACTATCACATCTATGCAGGTCGCTTTTGTGGAGATTTTAATGTCGATAGGTATATAGTCGGACGGTATAATCGGACACTCTATTGGAGAATTGGGTTGTGCCTATGCTGATGGTGCGTTTACACTAGAGCAAACTGTCTTAGCGGCTTATTCTAGAGGCAAGGCGATTATGGACTCCAAGTTGGAACCGGGCGTTATAACGGCAGTTGGTTTGAGTTGGGAGGAGATCAGAAAAATGTGCCCACCCGATATCGTTCCATCTTGTCACAACGCCGCGGACTCGATCACTATTTCTGGTCCGCCTGAGTCTATGCAAAAATTTGCAGAAACGCTCAAGAGCAAAGATATCTTCGTAAAGATGGTGAAAAGTTCCGGCTACAACTTCCACAGCAAATACATTACCTCGGCCGGGCCTAAGCTACGCGCTTTGCTCGACAAAATCATCCCAAATCCAAAGCAAAGATCAGCCAGATGGATTTCCAGTCCCAAGTCTGCATGGGGCAGTCCGCTCGCGCAATCTAGCTCGTCTGCGTATCACGTAAATAATTTGCTCTCTTCTGTGCTCTTTCACAAAGCGATTGCGCATATTCCAGAAAATGCGATAACAATCGAAATTGCACCACATTGTTTGCTACAGGTAATTTTGCGCAGATTGTTACCACCAACGGTGACGAATATCAGCCTTCATAAACGGGATCATTCGGACAACCTGGCTTTTTTGCTGTCTAGTGTGGGTAAGCTGTATAATGCTGGTGCGCAACCTAATATTTTCAAATTATATCCGTCGATAAGTTTTACGGTCGGTCGAGGAACTAGTCAAGTGGGATTATTCCACCGCGTGGAATGTGGCTTCTTTCAATCAGATATCGAGCCACTCGGAAGAGTGTATCGTCAAAATAGATCTGTCAAAAGAAACGGACGCGTATCTAGCTGGACATCAGATAGACGGACGAGTCCTTTTCCCAGCCACTGGTTATATTCTGTTAGTATGGAAAACTTTGGCGAAACTGCGTGGCACCGATTTTGAAAGAATGCCGGTAGTATTTGAGAACGTGCACTTCCAGCGAGCCACTATTATGCTAAAGAAGGGAATGGTGAAATTCTCGATAACCATCTTCGAGGGAACGGGCGATTTTGAAATCTGTGCGGCCGGTACAATCGTCGTCAGTGGAAACGTCCACACGTCCAAGGCTATCGAGAAAGATCAACTGAAGCTGCCGCCACCACCAATACCGTCTACCGACAATGAGATTTTGCCATTGAACGCCAAAGACAATTATATGGAATTGAGGTTGCGCGGGTACGAGTATCGCGATATCTTTCAAGGAATCAAATATTGCGATAACTACGGCGTTGGTGGTCAATTGTACTGATTCAATCAATGGATTCTGTACATAGACACTGTGTTTCAGTTCAGCTAATGTCCACTAGCCATAGACTAATGTATTTACCGACGCGTCTCCAATACGCCGCGATCGATCCCATTCTTTATAAACGACTGGTAGAAGAATTACCAGAAAATGGTGGATTACCGGTGTATCACTATAAGGACATCGATATTGTTAAATTGGGTGGTATCGAGCTCAAAGGATTAAAATCTTCTTTGGCACCTCGACGACAGCAGATTCAAATTGATCCTAAATATGAACAATACACTTTCGTGTCCTATGAAAATTCGCAAAATCTAGTAAAGAATTCAAAGAGAGGAAAAATACACGCACTCACTTTTTGCAAATTATGTGTGAGAACATTGATGGCATTGAAACTGAAAACCATGGAGATTGCGGGTGTTACATCCGGAGGATTTCACGATTTCCCTTTTTGCATCCATCATACAAAATATGAAACACGAAATAAGCTAAAAAATTGTTTGTAAAATTTATAATACTTATATCCGGAACTCCACAATTTCTCTTTTATAAATACTATTAAAGTCTGGCAACAATCAAAGATAAGATTGAGTCGCGACGCCGGACGGAAACTATAAAACTATAAAATCAAAACCCGGCTTTGTTTATTCAAACCTATGTTTCATCACGAACGGAAAGATGATCCATATGGAAAGCTAGTCCCAAATAAATGGACGCGACGATATAAAAATCTGGACCGAGCGTTCCAAGAAGAAAAACCGTAAGATAACGAGTCCCTTAGGCGATTGGGTGATGCAACTGCTTGCCCCTCTTAAAGTTAAGAACAATCAGGAGAAGATAGAAAATTAGCCAACAAGAGATCATCCAAGAAGATGATTGGTAGTGAGCGTTGGTAAACTACCCAACGAACAAGCTCAAAATTTTGATAACAAAGAATCTCCAAGGAAAGCTCAAAAGGGCTTTACCCAATCAAATCTCGATCTCACAAAGTTAACCCCACACCCTTTTCCTAAGTCCTATAAAATGTGCAACTTTCGAGCGCCTCAGGCACTCATATTCGCACTCACATTTGCACTCACATTCACGCGTTTGCAAGTATAGAAGCTGTGCGGAAATTCAAACGATCAGTGCTCAACCGTCTTAAAAACCTCCGAGCGGCCCATCAAGTGAAGCATCTCTTAGAGTGGACAGCCTGCGCTGTGTCGAGCACCTTTTCAACCTACAAAAATTTGCACTCTTTCCTTTCAACTAACAAGTAAGTTCTCCATTCCTCATTCTTTGGTTCCCTCGAGATCGCGATTAATAATCAAATACGGTTGATAGTGGTCAACCACGGGAACCGTCGCGTAATCGGTCGCCGGGCCGCAAGACGTCTTTGGCGCGAGCGGGATACTCCTCGACCACGCGTACGAGGAGTACCTCCAGGAGTTAAGGCGCGAGCCCGTGGAGCAGGAGACCGCTCCTCCAGAAAAACACCGCGCTCCCGAAGAAGCATCCAATTCGCGAGATCCCGAACTTCTCTCTCTCGAGGTTCCCGGAACTCCTCCGCAGCTCCGACCCGAGTCCCCCGCCGTCTCAATTTCCTCGTTACTCACCTACAGGATAGCTCCCGATTCCCCTCCCGAAACTATTTCCAGCATCTCCTATTCTCCGGTACTCTTCGATCTCCCAGCATCAAGCCCCCCTCTTTCTCCAGCGAGCTCCACATCCAGTGTGGAGTTTCTGGAAGAAATCGAGCTCCCTCCTCGTCGCCCGTGGTATTATCATTTCAATGGCCTTCAAGACTCCCTTGAAGAAATAATACAATTTCTTTTCAAAACTATACCCCCCTTCTTATTAGATTTCTGCCTGCATTTCGATTTAGGTTTAGATGCCCTACATTCTATAATTACGGCCCTGAATCCTCATGATCGGATCCTCGTCTTCCTCCCTGACGATCCCTACCAATACTACGTACTTATAGATTTTTTTTATAATTTCTTTCCCCCATCTATGGTTTCCATAACCGAAATAGATTAGTTCCATCTCCTCCTGTATACATAATAACGCGTATAGCTTAAGTTTTCAAAATTAATTATTTGTAATACCAATGTTAATTCAATATATATAATTTCTAAATCAATTATCCAATATGCACCGCTTAGCTTTCTCAATTAAACACTATACTTATAATAATAGATAATTTACACTAACATTAATTCTTTCAAGTAGTCGTAATTAATTATTTGTATTCTTGATAGCTAATCATGTATTATCCTGTAAGTCTCAATGTTTCCAAACCTCAAAAATAATGTTAACTTCATAGATTTTCCTACCGATATTAAACAATGTACTTAAATTTTAATTTTCTTAATAATCATTACCTAATCAATTACATACTCCTGTTTTATTTTTTTTTTTTCTAATTAATAAATATTACCTTGTAATATTGTTTTTTTTTTCTATTAAATAACAATAACTGATTATGTATTTATATAATTCTTTTAAAAACTTTATAGAAACCTTATGTATGTAAATTTCAAGTATTAAAATATATGTTAAGTCTTAGTTAAAAGAAAAGTTTTAATGTAAAATTTTATTTTATCAACCCATCTCGTACTCACACTAACCTCCCGACTTAAAAAGATTGCACTTGGTCCGATCCCGAGTTATAGAGATTGAATTCTCTGACTCAAATTAGGACCAACGATCGCACGATTCTGAAAAGGCGTTAAAGCGTGTCATCACACGTTGACGCATAATGTCGGAATCATCAAAAGTGCATTCGGCTCGTACCGCACTAGTGCGGTCACGAGAATAAAAGGGTTTCTGTTGCATCCTTCCCTGCCTTCCTAAATTCCCAGGCATCTTTTAAGAGATAGCCTTCTTTTCCTTAAGGCTGGATGTAACACGAGCGAACAAGCTGCGGAAGCTCTTTTTATTCGCGCCGCTTATATTTGATATTTTTAATGGTGAACTAGGCTCGCCTATCGTAAGTGATTTTAATAAATTGTTTTGTGTCATTCAAAATAAAATAATTTTTAATTCAAAATTCCTAGTGTCTCCTCGTGTATGTAATATCAAAGATGAATAAAAACTCTAGAAATAATTAGAGATGAGAAATCTATGATTGTGCTGATTATGATGACGCGTATATTTATAAAAATTATTTTATTTTATTATACTGTTTATTTATTCTTTGTATTTGTATGCACAGCTTTAAAATGTATATAAACTTGTAAATGAAATAAGGCATGTTCGAATTGACTTCATAATTTGTTTCTATTTGTAATTGCTTCTTATCGAGAGCAGTACTTCCCTCTTCATCACTTAAAATTATTATAAAATCACTTGATTTTTTTCAGATTGATTTACAAGTAATCGCAGTTTCTGTCGACAATTACATAGAGAGTTTGAATCAAATAAACGTGAATGCAAACGTCGTAACGCGAGACGTGAAGTCTGCACCTCCCGCTCAGGATATGCACCTCGTCATAGCAGCAGATATTTTGTCGAATCAGTCTGATATTATTCTCAAAAATTTAGTCGTTAGTTTAAAACCTGGTGGTTTCATTCTTCTGGAGGAGACCGCTGTACAATTGGATTTGAAGATCGCGTTGAAGGAAACTACCCACACAATACGCGTGACTGTTAGTCGACTGGTAGCCGACTTTTCTCAGTTGACTTAAAGGCGACTTTCAACAGTCGACTATAACTCGACAGTAATTGACTACTTGTTGACTATTTGTCGATTTTTGAAAGTCGACAAATGGTTAATAAATAGTCAACTGAAATATGACTCAAAGTCGACGAAAACTTTGTTCTTTTTGTGACTAAAGATCTTATACTTTTTTAAGTTATTTATATCTTTTTGACAAAGCGAAAAGATATAAATGATAGATATTTTATCTTGCCGAAAAGACAATTAACATAAAAAGAAATCTTAGTTTTAATTTGCTCGTAGCTCGTTAGCGTCCCTTGAATGGAAGGAAATTGAATTTAAGGAAATGAACTATTGGAAAGCCAATAATCACTATTGTCTTACAATATATACCGGGCCGTCCGGGAAAAACAAGCAACGAGCGACATATATAATCATACTACAAGTGTAACAAGGGCAATACGAAGAAAATACATTATCTTAACGTTGGAACAAGCAAGTGTTTTATCTTCAACCACCGAGCGGCCCTTCCTACGAGTCCTAACTCCTAAGGCGCCGAAAAGATCCCGATATACCTACCGACGTTCCCGGAGCCATCACCGGAGCACAACACTACTTTTAATAGTTAATATATAAATAATTATTAGTCGACTATTCACAATAAACCCAATAAGAACTGGATCGTTTTATATATGTTTATTAAACGCAAGTATGGTATAAAATAGGTATAGATATGTGGCAGATATGTATTGTCACGTATTTTTATCCCACGCCGGAGAGCAGCGGCGGAATACGCGATCAAACACCGGAATTACGCGCGAGACACGCGTGAGCGACGATATAACCAATAGATACCACCAATCGCGAATTTGGGCGCCAGACGCGATTATACCGGTCGCGTCGCCGGGTACACTATTTAACGCTAGACGCGGATGCACATCACGCGATAGCTTCTCAGAACGAAACACGAAATCGTCGCTCGCACGCGGCCAGCTAGCTCCTCTAACCGGTAGAGGGGCGGGGTAGCGGAGACAGGGACGAAGCAGCTCTCTTACTGGAGGAGACGGGTAGGCGAGAAATCAAACAAGATCAGGCCGATATAACAAACAGAAATAACATGTATTGTAGCATATGACAGAGACAGAGTAGAGCCAAACGCGAGGGAATTATCAGTCGAAGCAAGCAAAGAACGAAAAAGATGAAGAGAGTTGACGAAAACGAATAAGCGGAATGCTAAAATTTTCTTAAATACTACAATGCTTACGCTAGCGGCGCGAACAACGGCGGTTGGTCCCGCGCGGAACGAGACAGCCAATCACGCGCGCTCGGAACAGCGCGGCGAGAACACACTCGTCGAACTTTCGCTAACGGACAGTAATTAACTCAAAAGCAATACAACCAAAGATACCCGGTGACGGCAGTGCCGTCGTCGCGGTCACGACGCACAATTCTCTCGAAGACGCGCGACACGACAACGCACCGATAACGCGGGCGGTCGTGTGATCACGGCCGTAACACGACTCGCGCACGTGCGCGAGGGCTTTGCGGCTTCCCGGGAAGCCGGTCGTCCGCGAGCTTCTACGGCGGGACAGCCAACGTACACGCGGCAGCCGACAGCTGGGTGCCTCGACAAGGTCTCACGCTTGAGGTGAAGAGCCGACCAAACACTAAAAAGGTGCGTTCTATCGCCACGCGGCGGACGCACCTGCACACTAACCCAATGGCTCCACCTCAGAGCGCGAGTCAGCCGGCACCGGCAGCTCATGGCTTTTCACCGTCTCAAGAGGGTCACCTCGACGACGATCCGGTCCTCCGTTGGTCCCGTGGACGCCCCCGCAGGGATCGCCAGGCCGGGCACAGTTCCGATAGCCAAAATCCGATAGCTCGCTCGCCGATAACACTCGCTCGGATTCGTCCCGCACGCGCTCAGTTCGCCGGGTCGCACGCAAAAGCCGAGAGGATCGCGCTCGATACGCGATCGATGGGCGCTACCCCTCCCACAAGGTGCGCGATATTCTTGCGCCTAGCGGCGCGGCCTATCAGCGGCCGCCCTTATCTAGCCGCGACGTCACGGCAGCGCAGTGTCGGGTCTCCGCAGGTGTCGTGCGGTCCCCGTCGGCATCCGATATCCTCGCCGCTCTCGTCGTCCTCGCGGATGACAGCAGCAGAGATTTCCCGCGACGATTCTTCGCCGCTACCCTTCTCGACGGACAGCCGGCATCCGACGGCCCTTGTCCTGGCCGTTCGTCCGCCCTGGCCTGTCCCTCGGCTGCGCCAATTGCGAGCCTCTTTTGCGTGGCGCATATCTGTCACCACGTCGAGTCTCGTCCTTCTCTCCGCCGTCGGTTTTCCGTGCGCCGGCCCTGGACGATCGCCTTCTCCTTGTCCTGCTGCTGCCCATCTTCCTCGCTGCTGCTGGTCCTTAGGCGACGTTTGTCGAGGTGCCCGCGGATACATGAAATAAGCCGCGAATAAATAAATGAAATCAATACGCGCCGCAGTCCCGCCGGAGATTTCGCTCTCTCGCTGAGTGCCCGACCCGGTCTTACGCGCCTCCTTGCGCTATGCTCAGGCGGAGGACGAAGTGGCGAGGCAGATAAAACTGCCACGTCACAGTATATAGGTAAAACGGGGGGGGGGGGTTAGGTTTTTATACGTTAGTACAATATACGTTTATAATAATCGTTCTTATTACGTATATATAATACAGAACGTATTTTATACGTTGAAAAATGGTTTATAAAATGCCAGAAATGTATTTACGTTTATAACACGTATAAAAATACTATCAAATACATTTATATACTAATTAAATAAACATTTCTTATATATGTTTATGACTTGTAAAAGTTGTCCCTTTAAATAACGTATCAAAAATAGAATTTAATATCTAGGTATGATATACTTTTTAAATATGTTAATAAAAGTTTAAACGTAAATTATATTTATACGTTTTTATTGCAGCAATATTTAAACGAATAATAAACGTATTTTATACACATTCGGTATAGCTAATTAAAGGTTTATTGAAAACGTATGTATTTATGAAATAAAAAACATTTATAAATCATTTCAGAAATACCGAATACGGTTAAAATCCAAGACATTCAATTATTAATAGTTATTTTACACGTAAAAACATATTACGGTGCTTTCAAAAATCAAGCGATTTGCTTTGGTTTTGAGTCTCAAACATAGACTTTGTACTATGTCTATGATCTCAAAACTTTTTCGCAACGCCAGTCTTCGCGCCTTCGCTGCTTGCGCGGCTTCCACTAGGTGGCCATGCCGCGGGGGATTTTCTCGTGACTTGAGTGCGGCCACAAGCATTATATCTAGGCGCCACCGCGACTGTTTTTCTAAATCGCGCTTCAGTGAAACTTATGGGAATTAATTGTTGTAACCTCGAGACGAAATGCGCTCTTGTTCTTTTCAAATGTGATGTGTATGTGGTTCGCTGTTTCACATAAAATTTTATATTTTTATGTGTAAATAACAATTTGTATTGTTATTAAATCTTGTATATAAATGTTTAATTCAAATTTAATCTTTAACCCTTTTGAGCGAAAAGGAAGAAATATTTTTTTGGAAACTATAATTTATTACGTTTAAATTATTGATTTATCAATACGTATTTTATACGACTATATAAATTGTAGAGACTAATAGTCGACAAATAGTCGACTCACAGTCAACTTATTGTCAACCTGAAAAGTCGACTGACAGTCAACTACTTTTGGGACATTCGCCTAATGTCAATCGACTCACAGTCGACTGACAGATTGACTTAAAAGTCAACTCTTGCCTTTTACAGTCAGCTTAAAGTCGGCTCATAGTCAACTTTATGTTGTGTGGGTAATCTAATGTTGGCCGGGAAACAAACCGATCCGGTAAGAAAAACATACTTGCTGCTAAAGTAACGGGAAAAAAGGAAAGAACCGATGGTCAGGCAAATCACAGAGAACAATCTCTCGTAGCTGAAGAATGTAAAAACATCATTGAAGAAATCTGATAGCGAGGGTCAAGAAGTGCTCCTTGTATCCCAGGGCAAAGAAACGCTTGGTAAGATAAATAGATCGGAATAAAATCAAAGTAAACGGATCAAAATTTTGTCTTTTTATTTATAGGCTTAGTCGGACTCATGACTTCTATACGGCGCGAGATAGATGGTGCAAATGCGCGCTATGTCTTCATCCAAGACACGAGAGCTCCCAAGTTTGGCTTGTCCGTACGGTTTTACGTAGAACAATTAAACAAAGGATTGATGGCCAATGTGCTAAAAGGAGGACAATGGGGCAGTTATCGACACGTACAATTAGATGTAACTTTCAAACAGATACATCATGTGTATGCAAATACGTTGAGGAGAGGAGACCTTAGCAGCTTGAAATGGATCGAAAGCCCTCTAAATTATTATAGAAAATTTCCTAATAAGAAACTTTGCGACGTATATTATTCTTCATTAAACTTCAGGTAAGTTTCAACGTAATATTCATTAAAAATTGATTGAAAATTTAGATAATGAGGACTTTTATCTAGAAAAAAAAATATAAATTATACGAATGATAGAGACATCATGTTGGCGAGTGGCAAACTATCACCAGACATCTTACCACGAAAGAGTCCGTATTAGGATTCGAATTCTCCGGGAGAGACACTGACGGTCGTCGCGTAATGGGCATAGTTGAAGCTAAAGGATTAGCCACTGTGGCAGCGGATATTAGTTTTCTTTGAGAGGTACCTGACAAGTGGACCTTGAAACAAGCCGCAACGATACCGATTGCTTATGCGACTAGTTACTATGCTCTATTTATACGGGATCGATTAGAAGCAGGCGAAAGCGTATTAATCCACTCTGATACAGGCGGCGTCGGTCAAGCAGCGATTTCCATTGCTTTACATGCTGATTGTAATATCTTCACTACCGTGGGTATGCCAAAAAAAAGAGAATATCTCAAGGAAGTCTTCCCGCAGTTGAACAACAGGCACATCGACAATTCTCGAGATACGAGTTTTGAACAGTTGATACGCGTCGAGACACAAGGACGTGGAGTCGACGTCGTACTGAATTCACTGGCAAAGGAGAAATTGCAAACCGGCATTCAGTGCCTCGCGTACGGTGGCCGTTTCATTGAAATCGGCAAGTATGATTTGTCGAATGACAGCCGTATAGGAATGTCAATGTTTTTGAAAAATATATCTTTCCATGGTGTATTGTTGGATATGTTATTCGGAGAAGATGTTGATGAAAAAGATAGCGCAATAAAAAAAATACTGGTAAAACTCGTTTCGGAGGGAATCAAGAATGGCGCGGTACGTCCGGCGGTCCGCTCCAATCAACTGTCTTTTTAGAACAACAGCTTGAGCAGGCATTCAGATTCATGGCGACGGGCAATCACATTGGCAAAGTGCTACTGAAAATCCGTGATGAGGAACCGAAGAAACGCGTACCAATGCCAAAGACAGTAGCCGCGATTCGGCGTACTTATTTAAATCCGGAAAAATCATACGTCTTGGTCGGCGGTCTCAGTGGATTCGGTCTAGAACTGGCCGACTGGATGATCAGCCGCGGCGCCAAATTCATCGTTCTCGTATCGCGCTCAGGCATACGCACCGGTTATCAAGCATTACATGTGCGTCGCTGGCGCAAAAACGACGTAAAGATCGTTATTTTCACGGAGAATGTTACGATATTATCCGGTGCCAAACGCTTGATCCAAGAAAGCAACCGGCTGGCTCCTGTAGGCGGTATATTCAATTTGGCAGCCGTCTTACGTGACGCTCTCATCGAAAACCTGGAAGAAGCCGATTTCAAAACGGTTATATCATCAAAAATCAACGTTACAAGAAATTTAGACGCGGTATCGAGAAAACTCTGCCTATCGCTAGATTATTTTGTGGTATTTTCGTCTCTATCGAGTGGTCGCGGTAATATGGGTCAAACCAACTACGGTTTTGCAAACTCGGCCATGGAGAGAATGATGGAAGAGAGGCAGGCTAATGGCTTACCTGGTTTCGCCATCCAATGGGGTGCCATCGGAGACGTTGGCTTAATCATGGGTAATATACTAATATATGAAATAGTTTGAGAAAATAGGAATCTTCTCTCCTTTAATCAAATTCTTGAATGAATCGTTTTTAAACCTTTCCAGTTTGCCTTTTCTTTGCATTTGTTAATTTAATCATCTTTATTTTATGTTTCTTTCAAAAAGTATAATTTATAAAATAATAATGAAGCAATACCTAATGCACATTTTATATAACGTTGTTCTACATTTATTGATTTTAAATAACACAATTTCTCTTATATTTTTACTTCTTCAGAAATGATGGGAGGTAACGACGCCGAGGTGAGCGGTAGTATACCGCAACAAATATCGAGTTGTCTTGCAACGATAAATATATTCCTTCAACAACCGCATCCGGTGCTGGCTTCTTCGGTATTAGCTGAAAAATATAAATCCGACAATGGCAACAAGATTTGCCATCTCATTGCAACCGTTACCAATATCTTAGGCATTAAAGATGTTGATTCGATTAATCCCAATAATACCTTGGCCGACTTGGGTATGGATTCGTTAATGGGCACAGAGATAAAACAGACTCTTGAAAGAAATTACGATATCGTATTATCGGCGCAAAAGATTCGTGCCTTAACCATCGGTACATTGCAAGAATTATCTAATTGATAGCAATAGTTTAGAGTAGTGATATGCAGCATTTTGTAAACTGAGGGCTATTTTTAGAAATAAGCAAAGTTTTGAGGGTCGCATAAACACACGCGAGCGCGCACACATGTATGTGAAAGAAACAATCAGTTCATAAAATTATAATGTCTTAATTATTGTAATCGGTGGGTAATTCGTATCAAATATTAGTTACATATAGATAGTTAGTAATAGATAGTTAGTACATCTATTACTATTAATTAGATGTTCAAACTTCTAAAATAATATAGAAATGTTATAATACATTACATTATTAATAAAAAATGTTAACACATTATTTTAATGTTTACACATTATTTTCCCATTTTCTTTTTATCAACTTTTAAATATTATATAACGGCAATATACAATTTCGATATTGATACCCGACATATTACTTTTTTCGATTTCAATACGGATGTAATAACAAAAATTTATTGGAAATGTACTGGTTCGGTACTGATATTCGATATATTTCTTTAACCAACGTTTGTATAAGTTCAGTGTTGTAAATATAACGGCAATGTACAGTTTTGATACTGATACCCAACATATTACTTTTGCCGATTTCAATACGGATGTAATAACAAAAATCTATGGAAAATGTACTAGTTCAGTATTAATATTCGACATATTTCTTTTGTCAATTTTTATACAATGTGTTACTGAAAATTTTACCGGTAATATGCTGAATTAGTACTACTATTTGTACTAATCTACATAATGGGCTAGTACAATACCATTAATTTTTTAATGTTGGTCCAATACAAGGCCAGTACTGAAATATGAATCTCATTTTTTTGGTGCAGAATCGCTATCACGTCAGTATTCAATACTGATTCAATGTATTTTATTGAATATATCCTACTTGGATATATAACATAATATGCATAAAGTTAGAAAATATTTATCAAATTTTAAGGTTCCTGAGTACTCGCCGTGGCTATATTGAAGTCATGACGTCAGAAGCAAGAAATTGCATGAAATGACACGTAATTTTGACAAACATGCCATTTCTAAATAAAGCCAATTTAGATAAAACAGACTATAATAATCAGATGGCTTTAAAACACTTCTAAATATCGGTCATGACTATCCTTTTTTTTGCCTAGCAATTATCTTGAACTTTATTCTGTAGAGATATGGCTTAAAATGTTTCACGGCCCATACAATTGCTGACAATTCTTTTTCAGTCGTACTCTGTTATATAACTATAATTTTTTTCAGCGCGCGATGATACGCGGCTGACATACGCAATCGGGCGATCCTGACCTAAGACGCAAACTTAAGACTACTACGACGCGACAGCGTAATCCGACGCGTTTGTCGTTACTATGAATTAGCTGTGTAGCTGTTCGAGAAAAAAAAAGACTAAAAATCTTACGTTTCATAAGTTCATTACTCATTCTTTTTGCATATTCTATTATACTAGAACAACACAAGCGCGCGCTACGCTCGCGCCATTTATTTAATTTTATGTTTACATATAACTAAATATAAATAATAAAAATTTCAAAAATTAATTATACATTCTTAATTAAAAATAATAGAGTTCACGATGACAAATGACAGATTATGTTCTTGATGAGAAATTATGAATAAATAAAAATAGAATGATTGATTTATTACTAAATGTCTATAAAATTATCATTAATAAGTAGTATACAATAATATCACATTCTTGTAATTGATACTCGTATGTATAACTTTTTTATGTTCTTCATATAACCAAAATCTATACGAAACTTAAAATTTAAACATTTATAATTGTTTATTTTATAATTATTTAATATACAATGCTACACACACAACTGACCATTTTTTCATAATAATCCTAATGATTTTTTAAAATATTATTTACAAACTTTACGAAATATAAGTATATGCGGTATAGGAGATGTAAATAAAATTATGAACGACTATTGCAAAGACAATCGGTAATCTAGAAACGAAAAATCCTCATTTACTGAAGTTACTATAGATATGGCTGCTTTTGTTTCAAGCGTAACCATAAGATTCTCGCCAAATGCTCTTTCCTGATGTTCTTACTTCTTTGTCTCAAATTATCTCAAGTGTGTGTTTGTTCCTAAATAAAAGTAATATTTTTTTTTACTTTTTCTTACTTATAATTGCAAGGTAATAAAAATAACTGATTATTATTATTCTAAATGCAAACAAAATCTTATCAAATGTTATTTTAAGATGTTTTAATAACAAGTACTAAACTTGAACTTAAAAATTTGTCCATTCCAGGATTAATTTTATTCTCGATTCAGCTTACTTTTTATCAGGGCTATGCCATAAATTTAAAAATTGTACATGAATTATGTATATGTATATTATTTCTATTAGGTTTACATAAATTTTTTTACATAAACAATACTCTAGTAGAATTTTCTGCAGAGCAAATTGTCTCAGTACAGTTTGTTTTGCAGCAGAATTGAGTAAGATGCAAGTTATTTCCAATACAGCCGTGCTGGCAGTCTGTCAGTATAATAATTTGCTTGCAAGATAATGCAAGATTATGCAAACAAACTGTATATGCAAATAAAGTGTTTGTAGATACTTGCTGCAAAAATTGAGCTATCTAAAAGCAGATTCTTCCTGTAAATGCAGTTTATAAATAGTCTGCTAACAGTCTGTCAATAGACTAACATAAGATTCTTTCAGCAGAAGTGACGTTCAAAATCTTTCACAAAACTTAAGCAGATCACAACGTTCTGTCGAATTTGTTAAAATCAGGCGCAAGATTTACAGCAACCTTGCGTCAAATTGCTACTAGGGTACAATGCAAATTATTATAAATTAGATAACAATACAGAAAAATAAATTAAATTATGAAATTGTTAATATATTTAACTTTAGTATATCGATAAAATAAAAATATATAGTATTAAAAATTAAAAAATAAAGAAAAAGATAATTTTACTATTTCTGATAAAATTTAAATCTTTAATTCATTTATTATTGTTTACATGACAAGTAAAACATATATAGTTTATATAGATTACATTGTATACATGTAATATAGATTATTTATACCATACGCCCATACTTTTTTTCTTCTTCTAGCTTTAATATCTATTTCTACCAATGTAAATTCATTTTTATTTCTTAAATTCTTTTTTATCTTTTTTTCCAATTGTAGAAAAAGATAGAAAGTATCAAAGTTAATCAACATGTTTGTAAAAATGGACATAAAAGTAGAAAATTAAAACTAGAAAAGCATAAAAAGTAAGTTTGAATCGTGATTAAAGTAATCTACAATACATTAGTAATAACAGACTAATTAGACTTCCAAATCTCGCGTAAAAAAAATTGCATCGAAAAAAATGATAAGCAATGCGACATGTTAACAATTAAATACTATCGTCACAATGTATCTTAACGATTCCATTTAAGAATTACAGGTGTAAAACATGGGATGGGCGAGGAATGATATTGAGCCTAGCTCGATGAATAGATCTAACATATTCGGAGAGTAATGGATAACTAGCTAGAATAAAGTCTTTTATTACACTGTAACAGCATACACGATTTCCCCTGCCTTACAGATATAGTTCATTTTGTTTTCCCCTTTTATTACTTTGACAGTATCAAAGGCGTTTCAATGGATTTAGTCATCGTGTTGTCAAATCTAATTTACAATTACTTTAGAAAATTTCTATTTTGTCGTTTTACAGTTAGGTGTTCATAGAGCGTTCTCATTTCAATTTCTTCTGGCGATTACATTTGATTGTTTAAAAACTTCGTATTAGATCAAAGTTAACAAGCATCTTCTTCCTTCTTTGAAGGGAACATTTTGTGATTGATAAAAGTTTTGTCCTGGATACGATCGTTCTTGAGATTAGTAATTTTTATTTATTTATTTTTATTAAATCTCGCAAACAACTTTGGTGTACAAAAAGGTAGTAAGAGGTACCTTACGAAACGGAGTAACTTTGATCATTAATAACTTTTCCGAACAGTTACCATTGCAATTTTTCAGAGATAATCGTGTGTACGAAGAGATTAAAATGTCGCGCTCCGCTATCTATGTTTAATCCTCAGTCAATTCTTCAACATGCACCTGTTTCCTATGCGACAAACTGCTCTTGCGCATCTATCTCGTTGCGATTACAATCTCTAAATATCAATTATCAATGATAGGTTTCATAAAAAAGTACTTAAAACAATAAAATCGTGGCGTCGTTTTTTTTATTTTATATTCGGTCTCGTCGGATTGCTCTCCGGTGTCACGTGAGTTGACTGCTAAAATAAAAAGGAGTGTAAAAACAGTACGCAATCCATTAATAATTTGAAGAAAAGCTATACATTGTACATTATAAAGGCGCGTCGTTAATCGTTGTCGGCGATCCAGTGTTGGGCAAAATTTAATCTATAATATATTAATAATTACAACTAAAAATTGTATTTTTGATTAATAAGAGATTTAAATAGGTTATTGTATGTAATTGTGATTTATTGAAAATAATTAACTATGGCTGATTAAAAAATTAATCGTTTAGGTTTAGTCACTGAATTATAGCTGAATAAAATTGATTAATGTAGTAAATAAAATAAATTGATTGATGAATATCGATTTGAACATCTTTTCAATATAACAAACACGTTCTTTATATTCGTAAAAATTACAAATATATATTTTGAAATATGATTATAAAAATTAATTAACGATTATTTTCTTTTTAATCAACATTAATTGATTTATTTTATTAATCGATTAAATTAATCGTGATTAAGCTTATCATTAATTATTACTTTCGATTACTTTAGTCAGGCAAAAACTTAACCGATTAATTATATAAAATCGTTTGACAATTAATTTAATTATTTACATGAATCATAATTGTGTATATTTCTAGTAAATCGTTTTAACAAATAAATTAATCGATTAATGCTCAACACTGAATACGTATGCTTATCGTTAAAAAATATGCGCATAGATAACACATGCAAAGTGTTAACGCGAATATAATACATGTTACAATATGTGGACTTAGAAGCAACGGCTTGTCTTTTATTCTCTTTGTACTTTTAGCAACAGCAGATGCGTCGAATGCTCCGTATAATGTCTCTTAGTAATAGGTAATTGTGCTGAGACTCAGGCGAAACAGCTCGAGTTTTTCTTGTGATTGAGAAAGAAGATGAACACAAACGAAAGCTTCTCCGCTGTCACAAAAGTAGTTTGATTAACGCATTTGATGAGGAACATTTGTTTAATAAAAACAGATCTCAGAGTAAGGCATCGTTGAGAATGATTAAGGCAGCGTAATATGCGATTGTATGAAAATAGCAGTATAGCGTTTTATTTTTCTTGGCATTTTTTTCGATCATTTTCTTTGTAAGTATCGCTTACGGTAAAATATATAAATATTTCACGCGAACATGTATATATAAAATATTTAGAATACATGTGAATCTCTTTACCTTTCTCGTAATTTATGCTTCAGTACCGCAAATTTAATTTTAAAATCGGATCGCAGGTAGGGTCTGATCTTAACTATCGAATATTACGTAGCATTATAGCGTCATTTATAACTATTCAAGTTCTTTGTATTGTGGTTCTCAGTCGGCGCATTTCTTTTAATTACTTTTCATTTTTACTACAAGAACCATGCTTAAGCGAAACAAAGCTTTTGTCTATATAAATACAAAATTGCTTACAAGCGTCAAAATGTATAAACGGAATTAAGAATGTATCACGCATATTATGAAAAATTTCAAATTAATGAAAAAATTATGGAAAAATTTAAGATTGTCCTATGTTGTATTTGATAGTAACACAAAAATTTGACAGTGACTTTATACCTGAATCACAAAAATGTTTATTTATTTTAATTATTCCAATGAAAAATAGAGACGTATTCTAATAGAAATGTAATTAAAAAATAACGACAAAATTTAAATCTTTTATATAAATTTTGAAAGTTTCAAAATAATTATAAGTTTTATTGCGATATAGAGAATTGTATAAATAAACAAATATCAATTGTATAAATAAACAAAATTTACGTATTTATTTACAGAAGTAAATAAAATTTGCATAAATCATCTTGAATACTTAAAACAGATACATATATAAAAAAAATTGAAATCCCTGTCATTGTGTTTTAAACACAAATACATTTTAATTTTCAATTTACTTTTCAGGAACTATATGAGTGATACATTCTTAAAATGTTTTATTTTTTACTTGCTGTCTTTATCTTTGAATAGTGAGTTTTTTATATTAAAGCTGAATTCCTAAATATTATTAGTCACAATTGGAATACGCAAAATTATTTTTTAAAATTTATGGCCATGTGGTTTCATATCCAACAGATAACATAAGGATCGGTTATTTACAGAAGTATTACTAATTAAATAAGTGACTCGTTGAATGCTCTCTTCCAAATTAATTTCTGGAATGTAAATGTACTAGTTCGATAGATTCTTATCAAATTTTCCATTACCGTTTTGCAAATAGTTCTACATTTTTATTTGTGTTAGAAACTTCGAATATTTGATTAACGGCATTCTGTATGGCTTAATAAATCTGTCTTTCGCGTTCACTCAGTGGAATTTACTTTTTTTTGTAGCATTATTTGTTATTTAAGTTAAAGGAATAAGACTCGTGAAATAGGTAATAATAGTAACAAAGGCGGCGAATACGAGTCAAGCGCGGTAGACGGTGCGCAAAAGTAAATAATCTGTAAAGATTTCAGATGTACATAATTTATTATTAAACGTTTCGGCTCATTCTTCGAGCCATCTTCAGTAACAATTCGAAGGCGCAGCTGAGGTTGAGGTGAAGGGCTTCCTCATCCGGAAGATGTAACGCTTATACGAGTTGTTAGGCTCGAAAATCGGAACATGATTCGGACTATGGCAGGAAAGTTATAATGAGTACTAGTTTAAATTAATTGTAAAATAAAAACTCACCTCAACGTCAGTAGTTGTCCATGTACAAAAGAATTTTGTCAGCGCAAATAACCACATGTCAAAAGGCGTAAATAAATAAGTAATTGAAATTGAGACAAATCGAGAACGTCTTGTCTGTACAACGGTCAAACTTAAAATGAGAAGGGACCTGGTGCTGCCGGTACGAACAGATATCCGGAGAGATAAACAAACATACAGATGAGGATAAATAGATAGCAAAACAAGCTATAAACTGTCGACAATAGATAAATATGCGTGGTGTAAGAAATCCGTGTCAGATTGTAAATTGAGCCCGTTACATTGTTGTTTAATGTATAAAATTTCAGAAATCAGTCGCTTATGATAAAATTTCTCATGATCGAGAACCTTAACGCCATCCCAGTCGAAATCATGACCGCACTCAATCCTGTGGTCAGTGATAACGGACTGAGAAGAGACGTTTCTGCGAATATGGTTACGGTGTTCTGAAATGCGGGTTTTAACTTGTCTGCCAGTTTGTCCGACATAAGACGCATCGCAATCACGACATGAGATCTTGTAAACAACGTCCTTACAGGAAGAGATTGGAAGAGTATCTTTTTGAACCTTAATGAATCTACTCAATTTATTTAAACTATAAAAAGCGGTTTTTGAATTGGAATTTCTAAAAATATTTATGAATCTTTCTGAAATTGAGGGAACATACGGAACGGTGAACCAAGAGATTTTTTTAAATTCTTCAGATGTATTGTCAAGTAACTGTTTTTTTGATCTCCCCACGAAAAGGCATCTGAGTCGTTCTCGAATGATTTTAAAAATAAAGTCAAGAGGATAGTCATTTTCTAAAAGGATGCTGACGGTGAATTCCAAGTTCTTCCTGTGATATTTTGGGTGGGACAAAAGAAAAACTCGGTCGACAAGACATATGACAACGCCGCGTTTCTGTGAGACAGGGTGCCAAGAGTGGAAATTAAGGTATCGCCCCGAAAAAGTTGGCTTGTGATACCAATCAAACTCAACAGTTTTTTCGTTCAGGATGATAGTGGTGTCCAAAAAATTCAACCTTTCGTTTCCAATTTCAATGGTGAATTGTAATCTCGGGTGGAATGAGTTAAATTTATCTAATGTAAAATTCACCATGTCTCGAGGAACCGCCGTGGCGATATCATCAACATATCGAAGAAAGAAGGGTACTTGGAAATCCAATGCACTTAGCACCTCCGTCTCAAGATCCTGCAGCACCAGGTCCGCGATGATAGGAGACAAAGGAGAGCCCATGGGCGTGCCAAAGTTTTGTTTGTATGTAATATCGTCAAATTTAAAATACGTTGATTTTAAGACGAAGCGTACGGCATTCAGAAATTCGGCTTTAGGAATCTTGCAATTTTTTGAGATATATTCCCATCTATTAGAGATACTGTTAATGGCTAACTCGATTGGTATATTAGTAAAAAGGGATACCACATCGAGAGAAATAAGAATAAAGTTATCATCAAGCTGTGCACCGGAAAGCTTATTCACCAATTGAAAACTGTCACTAACGTGGCTGTTTGCCTCCGGTACGCTCTTGGATATTGTCGTGTGCAAATAACTCGCAAGATCATACAGTGGACTGTCAATGGAGGATATAATAATTCGTAGAGGGTAACCGACTTTATGCAGCTTTGGCAACCCATAGGCTCTCGGGAGTGTCCCATCACTACAATAAAGTGTTCTGTATTTTACATTGGATATATAATCAGAATCTCTCCATCTCGCAAGAAGCAACCTCGACTTGCTTGTTATTTGTCGGATAGGATCTTTGGCAATTTTTTTGTATGTATCTTCGTCTGACAGTAATGCAGTCATTTTATTTTTATAGTCAAGACGATTCATGGCGACAGTAGTGTTGCCCTTATCTGCTCTAGTAAGAATTAAATCGGGGTTATTAGAAAGAAATTCTAATTTTATCATAAGCGACTGATTTCTGAAATTTTATACATTAAACAACACTGTAACGGGCTCAATTTACAATCTGACACGGATTTCTTACACCACGCATATTTATCTATTGTCGACAGTTTATAGCTTGTTTTGCTATCTATTTATCCTCATCTGTATGTTTGTTTATCTCTCCGGATATCTGTTCGTACCGGCAGCACCAGTTCCCTTCTCATTTCAAGTTTGACCGTTGTACAGACAAGACGTTCTCGATTTGTCTCAATTTCAATTACTTATTTATTTACGCCTTTTGACATGTGGTTATTTGCGCTGACAAAATTCTTTTGTACATGGACAACTACTGACGTTGAGGTGAGTTTTTATTTTACAATTAATTTAAACTAGTACTCATTATAACTTTCCTGCCATAGTCCGAATCATGTTCCGATTTTCGAGCCTAACAACTCGTATAAGCGTTACATCTTCCGGATGAGGAAGCCCTTCACCTCAACCTCAGCTGCGCCTTCGAATTGTTACTGAAGATGGCTCGAAGAATGAGCCGAAACGTTTAATAATAAATTATGTACATCTGAAATCTTTACAGATTATTTATTTTTGCGCACCGTCTACCGCGCTTGACTCGTATTCGCCGCCTTTGTTACTATTATTAATTATTTGTTATATTATATCATAACAAATAATGAATTTTAATTAAAATTAAAATTTAACTTAAAAGTCACTTTGGAAATTTAAAACAATTAAAACTATAATTAAAATCATAATATAAAATTATTGTCTTGTTTTAATTTCATGTATTTTTCCTCTTGTTTTTTTTATTACTTTGTTTTCAATTCTAATTAATGTATTGACCTTAATTTGACCTTTGTTTAATTTTTTAAAGATTTATGATAACTTTTATATTAAAATCATACAAAATTGAGTATTAAAAATGTTTAATATTTAGCTGTCAATATTTCAACTGTGTAAATATTTTATATAATTTGAATTAGAAACTGGTTGCAACAATCTCAGTTTATATGTCCCAACAAGGAGACAGAGCATATCAATATACGACACAAAGCTGACAGAGTAAAATTGATTAGTTCGGATTGCTAGGAATGTGAAAAGGTAATATTAAAATATTATTATACAACACACACACACACACACGCGCGCGCGCGCGCGCGCGCGCGCGTGTGTGTGTGTGTGTGTGTATATGTGTGTATCTCTTTTTTTTAAATTTAATGTACCTCTATGCTGTTAAAAATTTCCAAACATTCAAGAAAATTCGATAGATTATATTTTCTAATTTTATAAATTCTTTAAGTGTAATGCATAATTAATATAAAAATTTTTTAAAATTTTAATTTAGTTGCATTAAGTCTCCTAAATTCTCAGCAACCACGTTTAGGAATCCTGATATTAGCGAGAAATGATACGCTGTAACGCTGAGAATTCTTGCGTGCTATTTTAAATAAAAAGCTATTTTGATAAAATAATATTGTAAATTATTTTAATAAATTTTTAAAATTGTTCAAAAATCATTTTTTTCTTGACGGTTGTTTATTTACTGCCAAAAAAGCATAGCTTTTGGACAATTTTACAAATTTGTTAATGTAATTTATAGTGTTGTCATCAAAATATCTCTTTATTCAAAAATGGCACACAAGAATTGTCAGCGTCTTAGCGTGTCACATCGCATTAAAATTCGATTTAATAATAATTTATGAAATTCCTTAATTTTGGATTAAAATGGATTTAGCCCAATGTTAATCCGTCCAAATTGTACTAATTCCGATCTTATTTTCACTCGGTTTTAATACTTTATTATCGGTTAATATTTTATTATCGATTTAATATCGGTGCAGAAAACCCGATTGATTCGGATTACTTTTTTTTTAATTGTTTTTAATTGCACATTTTCGGCAGGGTTAGGTACAGTACGACGCAACAGTCCGCCCAGGCAAACAAACACCTACTAACACCTAACTAATTGCCTATAAAAATAAAATGTATCTCGAAACGAGACAAACACAAAAACAAAAAGTAAAACTGGCAGTTCAAATATTCTCTAAGTGAAATGTATTAACTTCGATGGTGTGGAAGTAATGATATTTACACTTCGCTGTCTGGAAACAAAACGCAGATGTTTTAAAATCGTTTAATGACTGGTTAGATGTTTTCGACAACTTGTCGCAATATGGTCGCCATAATGGGAACGCACGCTTATACAATAAATTTAGACAAATAAAATGATATAATAGAGGAAATAAATGAATTTATTACAGAAATGCAGGTTCGAAAAAAACAAGTCTGTTGCAATTTCAAAAAGAAATCTTAGTATGTAACAATTAAATCTTATTTTTTTTTATTACCATCAGATGTAGATTGATTAATGCGCTATATAATACATATTTGTCATCTCATTATCTCAATTTTAATGAAGCATTACTTTGAAGAGCATGTTTTTATGGTGCTTCTCACTTTTCAACGAATCGCTTTCAATATAAAACACCATCGAATTGGCGAGAGACATTATCCAATCGTCATTGATTCTTCACGCATTTTTCAGTAAGTAATTTTATTACTTTTTTATAATTAGTATTTATTATTAAATATTAAATTATTGATAATTTTTTAAATCAATTATTAACAAAATAAGTATTACTTAACCCTTAAACACACCGATCCTGGAAAATACGGAAACACATTTTCGGATGTGAGAGATTTTTTCATCTTTAAGAAGCTATAACTTTGATTGCAATCAATATTTTTCAATAATTTTTTTTTTATAAAAGTTTCAAATCTCAAAAATATGACTGCACAATCGGCATTGCCGAAAAATAATCTGTGAAGTTATAAAGCAAAACCATTAAGCAAAAATGAGAAATTGGTCAGAAATCCATTTTTCCTTCAAAAAACCATATCTTCGTAAAAAAAACTTTTCAACAAAATACCATAATTAGTTTTAAGTATTTTAGTTTGCAATTCATAAATTTAATCGGCTAATTTTTTAAAATTTTATCAGTTATTGACAGGTCCATTATTAATAGTAATAAAGTTTGTGATATGAAATTTGTAACTTATCATTTCGTACAATCAATTTTTTACTGTTGCGACTATTTTAAATTTTAACGAAATACTTCTTCCGATGTTGATATAAACTATACATGGTTGAAATGAATATTTATAATAATTGCACTACCGTTAATTATCCAGAACTTGTAAATTTGCAAAGGACCCCGCCCGGTTCTTATGGAAAATGGGGTCCCGGTCAAATTGGCCCAACTTTTGATATGATGTAGATTTTGACTCACTGATTAAAAGTCTCAATGGTCATCAGGTCAAATAATGAATAGTTTTGGAGTTACAGCGGCTTTAATATCCAAAATTGACGCCGGACGACATCCGTCGTCCGGCGGTATAACGCGATGGTAGGCACTTGATATTTCGTGTGTTTCATCCTTCTCAGAGTCTTCATTCATACTTTTATATGTTGCACACTTACACACCAATATACACGAATATACATACACGCGCATACACACACGCGCGCGCGCGCGCGCACTGTTTGGGTATTTTCATAATAGAGACAAGATTAGAGGACGACCCGGTCAATGAAGGCGAGATCGGAGGACGACCCGACCAATGAAGGCGAGATCGGAAGACGACCCGATCAATGAAGGCGAGATCGGAGGACGACCCGACCAATGAAGGCGAGATCGGAGGACGACCCGACCAATGAAGGCGAGATCGGAAGACGACCCGACCAATGAAGGCGAGATCGGAGGACGACCCGACCAATGAAGGCGAGATCGGAGGACGACCCGACCAATGAAGGCGAGATCGGAAGACGACCCGACCAATAAAGGCGAGATCGGAGGACGACCCGACCAATGAAGGCGAGATCGGAGAACGACCCGACCAATGAAGGCGAGATCGGAGGACGACCCGACCAATGAAGGCGAGATCGGAGGACGACCCGACCAATGAAGGCGAGATCGGAGGACGACCCGGCCAATTCAGACTGTAGAACTTCTGTTTGCTGATCAATTTCTCATAACGGTCTGTGACCTGCATCAATAATTGTTTCCAGCATTGCAGTGCTACGATATTTAACTCGTGGCTGGTGTCGGGCGTATCCCAAGAACCATATTATACTTGCTATGTGTGCACATGAACCGAGTGTTCTGGCTCCAGTTTTGCAAGTACAATAATACTAAAATCGGTTCATCGTATTCTGCTTCACGTGAAACTTCTTCACTAGTTTGTTGATTTAAGTCGTCTGCAATATATGCTATCCAGAGTTGGTATTTTGTTGCATTTCTGAAACGAGAATATATCCGCACTCTAATCAGACCTCGTTCATCTGTAAGTTCATCTAATTCAAATACTTCTGTTTGCTCTCTTTGCAGCTTGTCTTGGATGTAAGCGGATGCCAGATGTATTTGATATATTCCTACTGTCAATTCCTTTAAATAATTCAAATTAAGTCTGGGAAAATAAGGTACGTGATTTGCATTCAAATGAATCCATCTTGCATTTCTGATGTGAAGATTATCTATTTCAATTCTGGTTTGAACAACATTAGGTACACGAGATTTTTGTAATATCATTTGAGCTAGCTCTGCATTTGCTCCCTCCATAATTATGGGTTTTCGATATTTATTAAGAATTGCACCAGCAATTCGATAGAAGTCTCCGATGTTAATGGCATGGTTCATATGAACTGTTCTTTCAAAAAACTTGAAAACAGATTTTATGTGACCATTACGTGCCTCTACTATCCATCTTATTTTGGTGATTAATCTAGAATCATTTGCTTTGTCGGTATTTAGTTGACGCTGACCTCGTTGTAGAAGTGTAGGCATTTTACAATTAATGCCTAGATTTTCGAGAAATGGCAAAGCATCTGAATAACCACGATCTACAATTAATATAACACCATTATTAAACCATTCTTGAAGTCCAGCATCCATTTCGTTTTCGATCATTGAGGCATCATTATTACGCAAATCGGAAAAATAAGGCCCATGAATATCTAATATATATCCATCCGGAGCTACAACAAGAGCTGGCTTTATCAAGTGACGACCTTTATGCTTTGAAAATGATTGTCTTAATGCTCTAAAATTGTTACATTTATTGATATACACATAGGTTCCATCTACGTATGCAATTGCAGCACGAACATTAGGATTCGGATTGTAAAGTTCATTTGCAAAATCCGTCACGTGTCTTTCAATATATTGTTCTCTTGTAATTGCATTTACTCCAATATTATAAGGTACAAAGCGTGACATTAATGATCTTCTGACTGTAGTAATAGCGTGGTTTACAGCTTGCCTACTATTGAATTTAAACATGACTCTGAGAAAATCATCAGATAATCCTTGACGAATTTTACATAAAAATATTAGTAGATGTTTTTTGCTAACATGACGATAATAGTTGTCACCAGGTTCAAGTACAGGATCGCAATAGGTATATAAATCTTGAAATTGCTCGCGTATTATTGGACTTAACACTTTAAACTCATCTTCTGAAAAGCTTTGTTCATTATTGAAGTCAGGCTCATCAACTCTTGCCAATTGACGTAAACCTTGCAGAAAATGATGCAACTGTATACCAGATAAGCGATAAGGCCTGTCAATGAATTCTAAATCCTCCAATAGGATCTGTGGTATACAGCCATTTACATCTAAATGTTGGAAGCAGCAGCGAGTTGATTCGGGTATGTATATATTTTTTATTATAAAAGCTTTAATCCTACACTCGATAGACAACTTTCTGAGATCTTGCAATTGATTGCAAAATAAACAAGAACTATTTCTTTTTTGCTTTACAACATTTAGACGTAAACATTCAGGATCATGTGCTAATTCATTTATCTCCGCATTAATACTTTGATTGCAATTAAGACATATACGAGTATTAATTTGGATTCCTTGAGGAGGATGGTTAAGGTCGCTACGACGATGAATTGCGATTTGACGCTTTTGCTCGTGTTGCTCTCCAAAAATATTTGTCATTGCTCGTGATGGCAACTTAATGTTACATACATAACAATGTATGTTTCGTCCTACCATGTTGAGATTTTTGAGAGATGCGATATAGGTGTTTATCTATTGTAATATTGTATTAAAATCAAGGATAGTCCTATAAGCGCCTAGGAATGATTTGAAGAGAATGTGCGTCTTTTATTTCGTACAGAAGCGTGTAGACATATATTACCGTCGCACGGGAGTGATACTTGAATATAATGATAGTTGCAATATTGATAGAGATAGATTATTATTCAAATGTACGTATATACAATGGAATCGCGCAATAGTGCGCCTCCAGCGAGTGCGCGTTATGCCCAAAAGATACGTATTGCGTCCGCTTTGTGTCGGTCGCTACGTTACGTCGCTGAGCGGTAACCTCCTTCCATATTCTAAACGATGCGCGAAGCTTCCCCTTGAGAACATGGACGGGGGCAGAGAGGAACCTGAGAGCGGCCATGCCGGCCTTTTTTCGCTAACGCTAAAATTCTCGGCGCACTAACGACGCACATCCATTTAGGCCGAATTGTGAACTAAATTACATCCATTTTGCGACACTGCCGATAAAAATGGTTTATGTCTGTGCTAAAATCATACCATTTTTATCGGTAGTGTGTGTGTGTGTGTGTGTGTGTGTGTGTGTGTGTGCGCGCGCGCGCGCGCGTGCGTGCGTGCGTGTGTGTGTGTGTGTGTGCGCGCGTGTATGTATATTCGTGTATATAAAAGTATGAATGAAGACTCTGAGAAGGATGAAACACACGAAATATCAAGTGCCTACCATCGCGTTATACCGCCGGACGACGGATGTCGTCCGGCGTCAATTTTGGATATTAAAGCCGCTGTAACTCCAAAACTATTCATTATTTGGCCTGATGACCATTGAGACTTTTAATCAGTGAGTCAAAATCTACATCATATCAAAAGTTGGGCCAATTTGACCGGGACCCCATTTTCCATAAGAACCGGGCGGGATCCTTTCTCCCTACCATAAATTTGGTATGTAAATAATATATCAATAGTATACGATATATGATATATGAATCATATCTGATCGTATAAGAATTATATGCGAATCTTATACGAATCGTATGCGATCACATGCTAATCGCATGATTAGACATACGATCGTTATGCGATCACATACGAATTACATATCACGGGCAGAAATTATATAGAACGTGTTTAACATGCGGATTTATCGTATAAGAATCATATATGATTCTATACGATAGCACATCCATCATATACGATATATATTTCATACGAAATACATGCATATTTTGCCAAGCGTAACTCTAATTAAATCATTGAAGTCATCATTGAAAAAGTCTTCTGAAACTGAGTTTTTTCTCGCATAACAACAATAAATGTTAACTCGATTTATAAATTATCTTACATTTGTTTACTTATTTGCAATAATTATAAATTTTACATTAAATTAAAATATCATAATTTTTTATAATTCGATGAATACAAATAACAAAACAATTACAATACAGATTATCAAATAAATTTAATGTTATGTTTTATTTATAAATATTTTTTCAAGTTTATAAGAAATAATAAAAGAATATTGTTTTTTGTTAAAAAATGCATGCTTTTTACTTAAGTAAATATAAGTTTTTTTTAATATAATTAAACTTTTTAAACAAAAAAAAGGACATACACTTTAATTTATTAATAAATTAAAGTTTACGTGTTTTAAATATAACTGAAGTTAAAAATTAACTCAATTTTTTTGGCACAAGGATTCGGCGTTGTGTTTTTACAACAAAAGGCGAACGATCGTTTTCATCCAATCTTTTATTTTTCTAAAAAACGACCAAAGTTGAGGCGCGTTATCACAGTTATGAGTTTCTGATTTGAAATGTGAAACAAAATCGTCTATTGAAAAAGAAATGACAAGCTTTTGTTTTACGTGCCTCGCTCGATGGAGCAGAAATTATTGCAAAAGTATCATAACGAGACATTTTTCATCGTAGATAAGACGTACACAATACTTGAAGAAAATTACTAGTTTCTCGAGATATAAGCAAAGATTCGAGCGCACATTCAGAATTGTATTTAACGCATTGTTTTCAAAAACGTCGGATAAAGTAGAGGGGTTTATTCATGGCATTCCGAAAGGAAATATGCCATTTGAAACGATTCATATAGACCATTTTGGCCCCGTTTACACATGATTTCCATTGATTACACAAAAATCCAAAATGATTTCTGCTGATTACATATGATTTCATTGTGATTTCTGATTACATCTGATTGCAAAATGATTACATAAGAATTTCGTAAAGATTTCATAATGATTTCGGGGACATTTTCCCATGATTACATGAAGTGGTTACCCCTTCGTTGTCCTGTACGAAGAGATTAGCATTTTCTGTACGAAGAAATTAGCATTTCCTATACGAAAAGATTAGCATTTCATTATAGCAACGTGATCCAATCAAAGAAAAATTTGTAGATGTAAATATTTCTCTTCAATGCCAGAAATGCATTGCTTTTGATGTCTCGCAAAAAGAGATTATTGATGTTTGGCAAGAATTTTATTTCTTGGAAGCAAAGTTTTAGCGAAGTAACAAACTATTTTTTACTTGTTTGTGAAGTTTTATTCGAGAATTATACGCTCCTTACTCGAATGAATAAAATTCTGTCATACTTGACAAATTTGTTCATCTTTTTCAAGCATCAACATTTGAAAGGTCACGTTGAATGTTGCTTACCTTGTGGTATTTGTAAACGCATCCACCCGCGGCCACCAGTTATATGGGTATATAAGAAGCACCTCCCATGCCAAAGTCACTAGTCAGTTACACTTTATATCTTAGTGTATACAGTGAAGCATTATATTCTTTGAGGTCGTCTAAATCACTTTGTGAGTATATATCACTGGTGGCAAGTGCCCTAGGGCTAATATATTTTTATGTTGGCTTCGTACTGTTACAATGAAAATAGTATATTTGACATGTTCACTATTTAATTAATTAAATGTTAAAATAATTATGATTAAAAATCTTGTTTTTACATCACTGTTATTACTGTAAGTAATAATAGTGTTAGCTTTTTCAATTAAAAATTAGTAGACTTGTACTCAATTCACCAAATTTATTGGAACAATTTTGACAGCGTTTTATAAAGCGTGTTAACACAACAAGAGTCAATTACGTAGTGAAGGGTTATAAAAGTTTAACAACAGAAATACGCATGCAAAAGAAAGAATTCGTTACTTAGCAATTAAATCTCTTAGCAACCAAATACATTAAGCTTACATCTTTTAATTACTCTACGTTCTTAGTAATTCTTCCTACTTCACATGCAATCTACACTAATAACTACTTTCAATCTAGATTTCAAATGTGCAAATATTCTACATTCCCTCACTTTGAAATCAAGATTGCAAGGATTACTTTTTATTTTTAATTAACTATACAATCCCATGCCTTCATTACAGAAATTAATTTTATTACGCGTTACAGCCTTCGTAAGTGCATCTGCTAATATACGAGATTCAGAAGGTACATATTTCAAATCTATTATTTTACTTTTAATAATTTCTTTAACAAATTTATATTTTGTGTCTATATGCTTTGTTCTAGCATGAAAATTGTCTGAATGTAGCAGTTTTATTGCGCTTTGATTGTCTGAATAAAGCTTAATTGGTTTGTTAACGCTCTCAAAATTAATTTCTTTTATTAACATTTTTAACCAAATTAACTTTTGAGTAGCTAAAGTGATTGCCATATACTATGATTCGGTAGTAGACAAAGAAACCGACTGTTGCCTCTTTGAACACCATAAAATAGTATTATTTCCAAAAAGAAAAACATAACCACTTGTCGAACGCCTTGTTTCTTTGTCTCCTGCCCAATTCGCATCACAAAAACCATGTAATGTCATTGAACTTAAACCGTCAAACTGTAATTGTAAATTAAATGTACCCTTTAAGTATCTTAAAACTCGTTTTATTGCTGACCAATGTGCTTTACTAGGATTTTCAACAAAAGATCCTAAGGTTGTTATCGTGCTCCCTAAATCTGAACGTGTAGCTTGATAAAGGTAAATTAAGCTTCCTATTGCTTCTCTATATGGAATATTTTTCATATCCTTCTTCTCAGAAGAATTTTTGGGTGACATTTCTTTTGTGAGTTCTTGATTGATATCAAGAGGTGTCCTCGCTGTGTTACAATCTTCCATATTGAAGCGTCGCAATATCTTTTCTATGTAATCTTTTTGATCTAAATAAATTCTTCCTTTTTCTTTATCATGACGAACATTAATTCCTAGTACTCTTGAGATTGCTCCCAAGTTTTTCATCTTGAACTTTTCTTCTAATTTTTCAATGATTTACTTTTTAAGTTTATTATCATTAGTAAACAATAATAAGTCATCAACATAGACAGCTAAATATGTTAAATTATTGTTATCTTTTCTTATATAGAGGTTTTGATCTACATCTGAACATTCAAACTTTAATTCTTTTTGTTCCTTGTCTAATTTTTTATTCCATGCATTTGCTCCTTGCTTCAAACCATATAATGCCTTCTTTATCTTATAAACTTTCTCTTCTTCTCCTCTTTGAATAAAACCTTCTGGTTGTTGCATGTATATCTCTTCTTCTAATTCTCCATTTAAGAAGGCTGTTATCACGTCCAAATGTTCTATATTATAGCCATATTTTACTGCCACTGTAAATAAACATCTTAATGTAGTAAATCTGACAACCGGACAAAATACATTATTATAGTCAATACCTGCTTCTTGTTCATAGCCTTTAACAACAAATCTTGCTCTATATCTTTCCACCTTACCTTCAGAGTCTTGTTTTATTTTGAAAACCCATTTTGTTTTGAGAATTTTCTTATCTTTCAGCGGAGTACATAATATCCAAGTTTCATTTTTCAATAAGGCACCATATTCTTCTTTCATTGCATTATTCCAATTTTTGTCCTCCAGAGCTTCTTGTACATTCACTGATTGTGCTGACTCTTCCATTGTCACATTGAAAGTGATATAATCCTTTTGGTTTTCTTATTCGTCCACTTCGCCGAATTTGTACAGACTCTTCATTTTCTAAATTCTCTTCTATGGTATCATTAAGTATTTGATTATTATTTAAAGTTGAAACTTCATTGTCACTTACTTCATCAGTTTCATCATTATTTTCTGAATTATTATCAACATTATCAATGTTATCTATATTATTGTTTTGTTCTTCTACATTTTCTATTGACTGTACCCCCACTAAAATTATATCTTCATCTAACTCGAAGTTATTACATACTGGTAGCATAAGCTTTTCTTTTTCTTTTTCTTCTTGTATTTTCTCTCTTTCTTCAATTACTTCATTTTCAGAAATCTCTGTTTTCTTCTTTGTTCCTTTTTCTTCTGCCTTTTTGTTTGTATTTGTATCGTCTTCTTCATAAAAGATAACATCTCTACTTTTGAATACTCTTCTTTTCTTTTCATCCCATAAACGATAACCTTTCGTATGCTGTAGGTATCCTAAAAATAAACAAGGTTTAGATTTCTCGTCCCATTTTCGTCGCATTTCTTTCGGTATGTGCGCCAATGCCTTGCATCCAAAAGTCCTCAGATGTGCTAAATTTGGTTTTTGTCCCGTCCATAATTCATAAGGGATCCGATTATTTAAAATTCTTGATGGTGATCCATTTAATAAATAGATTGCCGTTGAAGATGCTTCGGCCCAAAATTCCTTTGGAAGATTCGCGTCTATCAGCATACAACGTCCTTTTTCAACAACAGACCTATTACTCCTTTCCGCTAAACCGTTCTGTTGTGGAGTATAAGGTATTGTTAATTGATGTTGTATTCCTTCTTTTTGTACAAAAGACACGAAATCTTGATTTATGAACTCCCGTCCGTTATCTGACCTAAGCACTAATATTTGTTCGCTTGTCTTCTTTTCTACATATTTCTTATATATTTTAAAAGCATCTAACGCTTCAGATTTATTATTTAAGAAATAAATACTCAATTATCTTGAATAATCATCTATAAAAATGATGAAATATTTAGCCCCACCTATTGAATTAGTCTCCATTGGACCACAAATATCTGTGTGTACAATTTGCAACAATTTCGACGCTTTAAATTCTCTTGGCTTATTAGTCGCGAAAGATTGTCGAGTTTGCTTTCCTCTAACACAAACTTCGCACGCTTGTTCGCTCGGTTCTTCAAATTCTAGTCCGCGCGCATGTTTATCTCTTAATATTTTTATACTAAATCTATTTAAGTGTCCTAATCTTTTATGCCACTTAATCAAATTAACTAATCTACTTTTATATGCAAATTCTTTTAATTCTATTAATTCTTTCGGTTGTACTAGTTCATAAATATTATTTTTAGCTTTCGCAATCGCAACTACATTATTATGTTTATCTATTATTTCGCACATATCTTTATTAAATTTTACAATAAAATTCTTTTCTGTGATTTTTCTAACAGATAGTAGATTTACTTTTAAATCTGGTACAAAAAGGATGTCACTTATCGATATAATGCTGGTTCGCCCATTTACATCTAGCGCTATATTTATCGTACCTTTTCCCTTGACGCTCAAACGCATGTCATCTGCTACTACTACCTCGGCATTGGTTAAAGGTGTCATTGACTCGAACAGCTCCTCCGTGGGCGACATGTGAACTGATGCTGCTGAATCTACGATCCACGATCCTCTTCTTATTGATCCTCGGTCGGAAAGAAAAGCTGTCACTGTTGCCAGTGTTGCCAGGAACGCCACCTTGGAGTTCATCTCTCCCTTCTTCTTCTCTAGAACATTTAGCTTCTTTTCATTCTTTTCTTCCTTCTTCTTCTCCATACAGTTATTAGCTGCATGTCCGGTTTTACCACAGGACTAACATGTAAATTTCTTCGGTTTAAATTGCTGTTTAGCTCCATGAAAATGACGTTTTGTGTAATACGCCAATTCTCCGTCTGTATTTATTGACTTCTGACAAATTGTTTTTTGTAGAAGTTTGGTCTTTATTGAATCTCCACTTATTTAAATACCGGAGCTCTCCAATGCCATTATCATAGACTGATATCTTTCTGGTAATCCGGCCAATAAGATAGTCCCAAGCCCTTCTTCATTAATTTGAAATCCGATTGATGTTAGTTGTTGAGCCGTTGACGTAATTTCCGACACATATTTGTCCATTGAACCAGAAGTCTCTAATTTTGTTGTAATTATTTTCTTTAAGAGAGAACCTTTCTCGTCAATCCAGTATCCTCGAATGCTGTTTGGAGATTTTTCCTTCTTGCGCAGTATTTGCTTTCGAAATATAAATTGACTATTCCACACTGAGAATTATCTTTGCTTTCGCTTTTATAATCTTATCTTCATTGGTCTCCGTTCTAAGAACCGCTTTCCACAGTCCATCTAACTGAAGTAAATTCTCTATTGCTATCTTCCACGTCGAATAGTTTTCTCTTCCCTTTAGCTTAATGATGGAAACATGACCGTGTGATTCTGCCATCTCGATCTCTTAATCTCTTTCAATCTCTTCTTACAAATATCCAATATCCAGATTGGCACTGACACAAACTTCTTATTTTTCACGCTGTTATCCACTAATTTATTTTCTGGCACTTACTGAGCCCATAACCAATGTTAGCTTTTTCAATTAAAAATTAGTAGATTTGTACTCAATCCAACAAATTTATTGGAACAATTTTGACAGCGTTTTATAAAGCGTGTTAACACAACAAGAGTCAATTACGTAGTGAAGGATTATAAAAGTTTAACAACAGAAATACGCATGCAAAAGAAAGAATTTGTTACTTAGCAATTAAATCTCTTAGCAACCAAATACATTAAGCTTACATCTTTTAATTACTCTACGTTCTTAGTAATTCTTCCTACTTCACATGCAATCTATACTAATAACTACTTTCAATCTAGATTTCAAATGTGCAAATATTCTACAAATAGCATACAATGTGTTCCACAATTTTTTTGGTAATTCAACACATTGTGTTTTATTGTTACTACCTAAGTAATAGCAATAATATAAAAATGGAACTTCTAACCATATTTACTTTAACATTCAATTATATAGCTGTAGTTACAAATACAGCCAACTACTCTTTTGTCAGTGTAAGAGTTATATTTTGTAAAAACACAACAATATAATATTTATTATGAATTATAAGCAAACAATACGTTATATTTACATCTAAAAGAATGTAATATAATTTTTACCTTATCTAATAATCGCTAAGATGCCTACCATAGGCGACTCATCAACTTGTAGATTAGTGAGATAATCGGGCTAAATCTTACAATTAGTTAAAATCATGGGGTTTCACCGAAACCTACCTAAAATAGAAATTTATTTTCTTGAAAGTTAATTTTTAGAATATACATAGCTGTTGCCGAAATTCATTCCTCTCAGAAGTATTCTCTCTAAATTATATTTATCTAAAAATTATTTTTCTCGTAATTTAATTCCTTCAAACTTATTTCTCTAAAAATGATCTCTTGTAATTTATTTTTTTTTAATTGTAACGATGCACACCCCCAAAAAATGATATGCATCGTTCTCGGCCGCCGACAGCCGGAGAAAGAGCCGCGCCGGGCTATAACCGGGGGTGCCTCGGGGCCCTCGGGCACCCAATTATAAAAGATAACATAAGCTGCGCGCGATAAAAACCGTATCAAGCCATCGCGCGCACCAAGTCGGCGCGCACGCGCACACGAAGGAGCGCGCGTTCGTCCCACTCCGGCGACCCCGCCGTCAAGCGCCGAAAATGACGGAGACAAACGGAGTCGCCGGGTATACAGGGTGTCCCAGACCAATGTATAAAGATTATCATGATGAGGTAGAAGGGATTGAGATAAATGAAAAAGTCTAATACCATTTTGCGATATTTGCAATAATTTTTGAGTAATAAAATATTAAGTTCAGCCGAATAAGAGCGTGCGGAGAGACAAGCGGTCGCTCGTCTGAGCCGTAGGACCGCCCACTACGGCCCGATTGTAGGCGACGGTAAGTGGCGCGCGGCAAGGGAAAGGATAGCTTGGCACCGTACCGCGTCGAGACGGTTCAGGCCACCAACCGTTTGCCTCTCCGCGCGCTCTTATTCGGCTGACTTTAATATTTTATTACACAAAAATTATTGCAAATATCGCAAACTGTTATTAGACTTTTTGATTTATCTCGATCCCTTCTACCTCATCGTAGTAATCTTTATACATTGGTCTGGGACACCCTGTATATAGGGCCGCGTGCTCCGATAGAGGCACCTGTTCTCCGTCAGCCAGCATCACCCGCTGATCCGCTGCGCCTGACACCTCAGAGAATAAAAGTGATCGAAGTTTGCTTGGCTACGGCGGAGGTACTCCGCAATTCTCGCACCGCTCCTTCCTCCTCCGCATTTTCGCGAGCCCGCGCGTCCAACTCTCGTCAAGGTCCTTGGCGAGGGGAGGACCCCCGACCAGCTCTCGAGTCGCGGTTATCTCCGCTCCTCCACGGAACGCAAGCAAACGGAATCGCCGTTACGGGGTTTCGGCCAAGGTACTCGGCGCGTTTCGTGGAATCCCAGCCGCCATCGTCATCGGCATGCACGCGGCCGCGATCGCCCTGCCAATTCGCGCATCGCCACATCGCGACGCGGAGCTCCGGCCATTACGTATCGATATACCCGGGAAAGCCGCGCCCGCATTTAGTCGTCACTCGCGTTCCGTCACCTGGCAACACCTCGCGAACCGTATGTATATATAAACATGTAAATAGCCGCGTTTTCAAAAGATCCGTCCGTCCCCGCGCCGTTCTAAATTCATGTACCTTGTCCGTCCGCGCGCACCGAACCACTATATTCTTTCGGTTCCGTAAAAGTTTAGTTAATAAATACACGTAGATTATATCGCACACACCGCCGACTCGTCATTTATAAACACGACTCTTTCCTCTCCTCCCGTTCGAGCCGTTTCTCTCGCACCGCTCCGACGAGCTAATCCGCGCGAAAGAAAATCGGTACATTACAAAATTTAAAATCACAATTCAAAAATTTATTTTTAAATTTAAATTATTAAAATCTACGAGCCATCTTCCTGAATATATATTTCCTTAAAAATAATTCTCTTCTATACCACTCAGAAAAGAAGCGCAGTTTGGAAACCCAGGTTAGCGAAAACTCTCTGAGCCTTCACAGTCATCCTACATGACTCCCCTTCCATATTCCACAACAGCTCTAATTAATAGTAAAGGTCTTTCAATTCTTTTTTTCTTTCTCTTTCTCTTAAACTCTCAATATCAGAAAAGGTTTTGAGGGAACTCCATTAAAATCACGAATAAATCAACTCTCATATCATAAAAGGATTAAATCTTTTTTTATCTATCTTCTTATAGTATAAATAATCATACTAAAATTGTCAATCGGTATAAAACCTCTCTATATTACTGTAACAATTTAGTCTACAGTAAGAATCAAATCATATCTCGTGGCAAAATACCTTCAACGTTTCATTAAATAAAAAATATGCAGGACAGAACACTAACAATGATCATTTTTTGTCACAATTCAACAAAATATTTAGTCGCCTTAAAACACGTAGTTGTTTTGTGCAAGCATAAATTTCATTATCAAAAGAAAACTATTTTAGTTATTTTAATCAATGTTTTGTTGAAGGAAAAAAGATTTAGTTAATATAATTCTAATAAAATAAACTACTATGTGTATCCATACTATGTGTATCCATGAAGCTAAATATTTTCATGTCATTATTTATTTTCTATGAAATGAACATGTTTTTAGTTCAAACAAAATGATATCTGTTTTTTTCTTCTTTTGCTGAAGAATGCTGAAAAATAAAATACTTACATTGTTAATGCACGTAAAACAATCTTTATTATTCATGACAAGAAAAAAAATTGATTAAAATAAAAAAATGTAGAATTATGCAAATATTGTAATTTATTAGTTTTACTATGTTACGTCCGCAGATTGCAAAATTGTAATCAGGGACGTAAATTTTTGGTTTTTCCTTGGTTGGATTTTACCTCTGTTAGAGATTAAGGCAGCTGTCACCTGTCGTGGCTCTGAATCGTGCGATAACACGTCCAGATATACGACAATTTATTTATACAGGCAAGAGGAGACATTTTGAGAAGGTATTTTATTATGCGGTTAATAAGCAATGCATTTAGAAAAATCTAATAGTGTTTTATTAAAGTAAAAGGAGTTTTGACAAGCGTGATTGAGCTTGGCGTGGGGTTAAATAAACAGTGTATATTGGTTGAATTAATGAAATGTATTTATAAACATATGTACATGGGAACGGAGTCTAAGCATAATCGACTGAATATTACTTATATAGTAACCGTAATCTAGAATAACATTGCGTATTGCTATCCTTGATAGTGTAAGATAGAATAACCAGCAAGGGTCTTTGGATTTCGAATGGAGGCCTGATGTTCTCCACGATCCTGGGACCCCTGGACGACCTAATTTCCGTTCTCGGCTTCTGTACTGTCACGCTTACGGGACACGGCCGCGTCGGGGCCCGAGTGGGGACGAAGTCCTGAGTTGGGTTAGCGGGCTTGCGGCTCGGTTTCCTTGCTATCCTAAAAATTTTGCCCTGCTTCAGAGCACCCGAATCATCAAGAGAGGGCTCAGAGGGTTCCGGGGGATTATCAACGCAATCATTGCGCAAATCTGGGATGGCCAATGTTTTGGTGCTTAATGCTTCCTCCACCTCCAGCAGGGAGGGGAGAGGACTAAGGCGCGGAGGCGGAAATATCGACGGGTCAAACTCCCTCGAAGCGTGGAGCCCCCGGATCATTTTCCGGAAGAACCGCTTTCGTCCGCCGGCGTAAGCGCGGTGTGCTCTTTTTCGGCCTATAGCTTTTTGAAGAGATGCATGATTGTATTTATAAGAAGGATTGCCACGATGATATATGAATGAGTAGATGACTTACCGGTCTTCCAAAAGAAATGATTTTAAAGTGTTAGCGCTTGAGAGAGAGAAGTCAGTGCGAGGGATCTACAAATTTTAATGAAGGGAATTATTAATAATTGAAAAACAAATGGCAAAGAGAGTATATGTTGGGAGAGACGAGTCCGCTGGGTTGGAGTGGACACCCGTTAGAATGCCTTTTCTGAAGGTGGATATGATGTAGAAAAAGATTTCGAGTCACCGGGTAGAGAGACGGTGAATGCGTCGAGGAGTCGCGTTAGCGAGTCTTCTTCGATGCTGCAGGAGAGGGAGAGAGAGATAGGAAGACGCCGAAGAGTCGCTTTCGCGAGTCTTCTCCAACGCTCGGATGAAAGGAAGGGAGACAGAGAAACGAGTGAGGCCACACTCAAGCTAATGCCTGGTGTGGTTCAACCCTCTAAATCTCTGTTAGAGGAGGAGGGGGGGAGGAAGGATGATGGTGAAGGAAAAAGGCAATTTGACCGGGGCCACCCCAAAGACCAACGTCTTCATCAGGAGCAAACTCACCCGTCGTTGAAATCGTACCTGGAAGTCTGCAGTTTGGCGGTCGCCGATGGCAGCAAGTCTTACTCGACCAACAAGATTGATCTGAATTTTGGAGCTCCGATTTCGCTTCTTATATAGGCAAGGATATGGGCAAGAGGTGTTGCGGGACGATTCCTCAGGTTCGCGGAAAATTCGAAACGATAGTTTTTCGTAACGCGTAGTCCTTAGGAATCCGCCCTGTTCCGCGACCGCGCGGCTCGCGCCTATAGTTCGCGCGAGGCGCTTGTAGACGGTTCCGGGGTCGCGACTCGTGGGGATACCGCATACCACACTTCGATGCAAAATCTAATGCTTAGAAAATTAATATAAATTAAGTTCTTTATAGGATCTCGATTAGGCGTACATGGTACGGTGGAGGACCATGTACCGAAGAGTTACAATGTTAAATATTAATATTCTATTGTTGCTACTACGGGGAGTTAGTTTTAACAGGAAAAAATTCTATATAATTCTTTTATGACTGTTATTTTTGGAATTATTGTAATTGAGAATGTACGAGGCAATAGCGCCACGCACACGCTATAGGTTTAAATATAAAAAGTTAAAGTTTTATTGTTATTAGTAAGAGATTGATTGATTCGAAGTTTTTTGGCATTTTTATTGGCCACGGTTTTAGAGTGATTTTAATTTGAGTTGCATGGTGCAGTAGTAGGAAGCATCCATGAATCCAAAGAATCACGCTTCGATAATTATAATTTTGCCGTTCCTGATATTTTATATTAAATTGGAAAGATGAATGGAATTCCAAAGCGCGGAGCTTGGTGATATTAGAGGGGGTCGCGAGTCGAGGGGTCGGCGCGCATGAGGTTTGTCTAGCGCCGATAGATAGGGTGTTGCGCGTCGAGGGGACGGCGCCGCGATGTTGCCAAGCGGTTGCACATGTAAAAGCCGTATGAGCGATATCGAATTATAATTTCGATATAGGATTTATTTAATTGGTCGGAGGGTGTTCCCGATTCCTAATTAGGCTATTATCAATACGGATGGCACGGGAAAATAAAAAATTTTTTCCACCGGACGTAACAAATTTTATATTTATTTCTAAAAATTTCTTTTTTCCGCACAAAATCGTTGACAAAACAATTATTTTATTTATCCGCAGCAACCGTAAATAAACTGACTCTGATAGAAGCTACTGCGCAAAGTTTTGCCTTCTTCGCAGGTGGCTTCGAAACTTCTCGTCGACAGCAATATTCGCTTTATACGAATTAGTTCAACACCATGATATACAAAACAAACTTCGTAATGAAATCGATGAAGTTTTAGAAGAGCATGGTTATCTAACCTACGACGCTCTAAACGACATGACGTATCTTCAAAATGTAATAGATGGTAAGTATACAGACATGTATATCACCGCAATGTGCTTCTACATTTTTAACAAAGTAGTAAAAATTTAATTATCTCATTATTTATATATATGTTTATACAATTTGCTTGTATAGAAAAGCTGTTTATTCCTCTATTTTTTTCTTACATATTACAGAAACCTTAAAGAAATATCCACCTGTTCCTGTCCTAAATCGAATATGCACCGAGAAAATAGACTTACCAACTACGAACATTCGCGTACCAAAAAGGACATTAATTATTATACCGGTACTTGGATTGCATCGAGATCCGTCGATATATCCGGACGCCGATAATTTCAACCCTGAGCACTTCAATAAAGATAAAAAAAAAAGGAAAGGCATCCCTACGCCCATATTCGAGCAAGGTCCACGAAATTGCATTGGTGAAAATTTACGTGACATTTGTCAGTATGGTCGCATAGCTTTTTATTGTCACCAAACACCATTAAAAACAAAAAGCAAAATGTGCAAAATAGGGATTCTGTCCATTATGTCTGTTCTACATTTGCTTCTTTCATATTCTATTTGTTTACCATTAAAAGACCATTAAAGTGCAAAACTAGTGATGTAACAGTAACAAGGAAATTAATAAAGTAATGCATACGCTTAGCTCCAAAGGCAAAAAAACATATTCTTCGCAGACAAAATCAGAATACTAGTACTTTGGGATCGTTACATAAAATTTTTTGCAAAATTTGACACTATATTAATAAATGATGTTGCATACATTTTTCTAACACATATAAGGAAAATAAATAAATTCGATTCATCTTCTGATTTCTCCTAATGCTAACTGTTTAAAACTTTGGTTGAAAATGTTAATTTAACTATCATTCTTTCCGGCATTTCTTCTCTCCCTTACACTTTTATAAGAAATTTTAAAAAATATTTAATTATAATTTTAACTTTGTACAATTTTTGTATTGTAATTCTCATATATTAAAAGAATTGTCACGTCCGCGACGTTGCGAGTATAAATTTTTTCGACACCGGTATAAAACAGACGGGCAAGCCGGCATTCGCTAACAAATCTAACTGTCAGGTCGCATCCTGTTCTTAAGATTTTCCAGCGCCGGATAGTCGCGGCAGAATGATCTGCACGCACGGCCAGTAAGTCATAAAAATCATAGACTAATGTCTATTTAACATTTCCCAGCGCCGGATAGTCGCGGCGCGGCAGAGCGATCTGCACGCACGGCCAGTAAGTCGTAAAATCATATTTAACATTTTCCAGTGACGGAAAGTTGCTAGAGGAAAACTGCGCCTACGACACTCGAAAAGTAATAAAATCTCAATCCAACATTTTCCAGCGCCGGATGGTCGCGGCGGAGAAGTCCGCTCGCACGGCACTTGAAAGACACCGCGACAGAGAAATCTGTTGCGCGACCGTTAAAGTCATAAAATCGTGAACTGACATTTCCCTGACATTTCTCAGTGGCGGATGGTCGCGGCGGAGAAGTCCGCTCGCACGGTACTTGAACTTGAGTTTTCTCATTTAAGAAATCTGAATGGTGGTTGCATCAGCAGCAACCCCCACTAAGGGTACCGACTTGCCGCGCTTTTTCCAGAGCTTTGTCTCAAAAATCGTATAAATAGAGATGCAGCCCGCGACGCAGGGCAGTTCGAACTTGACAGTAGAGATCAGGGCTAGTGTAGCCAGGACGGTTCCGTGTCGCAATTGTAGCGACCGAGTTCCCCTGAGCTACTAGTTCGCGTTAATCCAAGCGAGTCACTCTAATTCTAATCTTAATTCGAAAATCCACTCTAATTCAAACTCTAACTCAAATCCTAAATCAAGATACATTCTAATTCCAATTCTAATTCTAATTCTAAGCCTAACCCTAAATCTACCGTTATTTCAAATTTTACTGTAAGTTTAATTTTAATGTAATCGTAGTTTAACTTGCGCTTTTGTAACTCACTTCTTTTACCCTTTATATCCTAGTAATAAAAGGGTAGTTTATACACAAATGCTTTTCGCTTAATTTTCACGCTTAACCTCCCCCGCTTCCATGCATCCCCGCTTCCATGCATCCCCGCTTCCATGCATCCCCGCTTCCATGCATGCAACACCGCGACGTGAGTGTAGTGCATAAACAGAAGTATCACGATCGAGGCCCGAGGACAACCGGACAGCCGGGAAGGACGAGGACGATCATCACCTGACCAGAGCGGCTACCAAGGCAACAGTTTCAACAGCAACCGCCATTCTAAAGCTAAGTCGCAACGTCCAATAAAGCATGTCACATAACGCGTATTTTTCAACTCAAGCCCCATATTTCAATTGGCTTAACTCCGCGTTGTGTAGCCTGGCCACCTTCCATCAGCACCAAATTAATCACACCATCATTTGCGACAGGTGCCAAAATAACCTCCCCCTTCGCGACCGCATATTTTACAACTCAGTCACGCGTCACTATTTAATTGTCGGCGGGGACGAAGAAGCCATACGCTGCTCGTCCTGCAATCGTTTAATCTCATTTCCGGAGACCGCGGTGGACTGCGTCGAGTGCTACGAAGCACTGAACGACCTCGCGCGTCATTTGTACGACTCGGAAAACAAGTCATACCTTAACACCGAGCCTACTATAATAGAGATCGAAGAGACGTGCACATGTTTATGCCCTGAAGAGTAATAAGTATACGGTAAATTAGAGTATGTGCCCACCGCAGCGCATTGCCATTTTCTCGGTCCGTGCCCAACGCGAAGCGAATTGCTCGTTCGGTATATGGTTACGCAGTACCCAGTGCGTAACCTCTCTGTATTTTCGCAACAATGACCAATCAACGGTATTATGTCTCGAGTGTAAAAGCAAACACTCGAGCTCTAAGAAAGAAAATTATCTCGGGGTAATTACCCACTATATCTATCTTGGCCATCCATACAATCCGCAAAAGTGCGATTCTTGCCGCGCGCCCGTAGCTGCCCGCCGTCACCCTCTCGATTGTGACCGTTGTCCCCACGAGTTGGAAGAATTCATAACTTATTTAATCCGAGAAGGAGATAGTCCCTGGAACGATTCCGACCCCACCATACTCGCGCTCTCGCGGCACCCCCTCTAAAGTTACAAAACTCCCCTCACTAGGCCATCGGTCGCGGAAAATCGGGCCCGTCCGCCGGTAAATCTGGCCACGCGATCCGCTCCTGGGCTGTGGAGCCCCCGAAGCTTAGGTTTCGAAACAGCCAGTTTCGCCGAAACGCGCGTATTCCGCTCAACGGCGACCGCGCTCGGTCGGGACGTAACAGAATCAATAAATATTCTTTAGATAATAAGTAAAAAATCTTTGTAAAGCCAATTATGTAAATGCTTCGCAATTATCAATCATTAGTACTACTAATATTATCTTTAATTTTCAGGTTTACGATTTGGCTATTTGCAAACAAAAATCGCACTCGTGAGTCTTCTATCGAAGTACAAATTTCAACTTCATTTGCGGACCCTAGTTCCGCTTAGTTTTAATGAGAGATGTTTAATTCTCAAAGCGAAAAGTGATGTACATCTTATTATCGAGCCAAGATAAAGTTATGTTCTTAAATTTTTGCTTGTACGATCTAGATCTCTTGACTTATCCCATATTTGCAGCGTGAGCGTTGAAGCCGCCTATACATGTCATTTCTGTATACATATATCACATTAAAAATATTTTTATATTGAAGGTATATGTATATTTTGTACGCACGCACGCACGCACGCACGCACGCACGCACGCACGCACGCACGCACGCACGCACGCACGCACGCACGCACGCACGCACGCACGCACACATTTTGTATTTAACATTTATATTTTTATATTTAAAATATAAGTTTATTACATATTCTATGTATTTTTCTATGCAATAAGCATCAAAATTAATAAGCAAATATAATAATTGTTATACAATGTAATAAATCTGTTTGACTCATGCGTATGTAGCAGCCCAATTTGTGTTAAACAATCTTATATAACACTAAAATCTACATTTTTATGCAAAAGGTGGCTTGAACCAGCCAAGGTCCGGCTTTTCTACCAAATATCGTCTTATTTATTGTCGGAAATTTCTTACGCTTTCGTTAGGAAAAATTTAAAACCAGAAAAAGATAATTAAAGTGAACATGACAGAGATTGAAATTTATCTACATTGTAAATTAAACTTTCTTTGGGGCAAAATATACATTCGCTATTCACTATCCCGTGTTATGAAATAGCAAACATCTCAGCCATAATAAAAATATTAACTGTTAAATAAAATAGACTTACGTACCGATCATTATCTTGCTTATTCGAAAATTTGATTATTTCAATTGAATTCCTCGTTGACCCTTCCAATTAAAAAGACTTGCCAATTTGTTGTTCAAAACAATCCGGAACGCAGAATTTACCGCTTTTTTAATATAGGCTCCATTAATTTCTAAGTAAAGCATTAATTTGTAAATTATATAAAATTATAGTCTATAGTGTCTATATTGTAGTTTGAGAAAAAAATTTAATATCTTAGCACGGTAGAATGAAAAGTTTCGTCTTTCTTTAGTTCGCGCTCAATTGTTTTTAAATCATCCAGATTTCTTATTGGAAATTCATTAAAAACGTGTACAGTAGTAGAAACATTTTCAGTTGTAGGCTTTTTCGTAATCATTTCTGATTCCTTTCTACGTTTTGATGCGTTTTGCGCGAGATCAATTTACAATATTTACATGATAACATTTCTAAAATTAACAGAATACAATTAATTTTAGTCTAAATAATTAAATATTAATTGACAGGAATAGGAAGTAATTCATTACGTGTATCAAAGATACAATTAGATCCGGTTCCTTATTATCTGATGATTATCTTATAGTTAAACTTGTAAAACCAATTATAAAATTATACATATATTGAAATTATACGAAAAAAATCTGAGAAAAATGTTTGGGAGCTTGTATACATATACGTATCACTCGGATCTACCCGCGTATGCACTGTCGATTGTAGCAGCTGTCATCTAACGAGCGTTTAGCAAATTACAAGTGTAGTTAGTACATTATCTCTTATGGTAAAACGTTGGGACAACCATTAAAATTTACTCTGTATAAGAAGTGCTATAGAAATTTATCAAAAAAATGGTAGAATATTAGAACGTTTTTCTTAATTTTAATAATTAAATACATATTTCTGAGAAAAAATATTTTTATAAAAAGAAATAAATATGTCTACAAAAAGAAATTTTTGTTTTTCATATTTTATAAAACTTTGTACATAATATTTATTTCGAAATTTATGCTTTTTAGAATATATAGAAATTGTAATTTGTTATAGTTTTAATATAGTTTTATTGAAAAATTTGTAGAAATCTTATAACAAAAATTCAAAAAAATTTTGAAGTGTTCCAATTCTAACATTTTCATATTGATTTTTGTAGCATTTTTGTGAACTTCTTTCGTTAGAGTTTATTTATTTATTTCCTCTGGCACTTTTATCAAGAAAAGATCGCACGTTTCAATCACTCAAAAATTCTCTTCGAGTTGCTACTTGAGATCTACAAGAACGTGTTGTCGAATGCCACGCACGCGCGGTTGAAAACGCGCGCAAAAAAAGTATGTTGTCGGTGAAAGGGCAGAGAGGGCAATCGGATCGCGCCGTCCATCAAATCGAAGGTGCAAAGCGGTCGGCCTTTGCCTCTCATTATTACATTTCGTTCGAATCAAAACGGTAACAAAGCCAACATGTCCCACATAGCAATGAATCTCCTTAGGATATCCTATTTTGATCGGATTGATCCTATTCTGATCTAAAATGTAAAATCATCCATAGGATGTTTGTAATTGTTCCTTAGGACATTTGTAATTGTCATTAAAGTCCTTAGTATATCTTATTTTGATCTGAGAAAAAACATTTTTTTATTACTAATAATATACAAATCCTAACAGCATAAAACGTACTCAGAACGACCTTGAATCCGTTCTGAATGTTCAGGAACAGTGAATAGGATAGGTTTAGAGCGTTACAACATCTCATGGACATCCTTAGGACGTCCCAACGAGGTTTGCCGTCTGGATTAAAAACATGTCAAACGCGTATGATTTTGATAACACTTATAATTTTTTCATCTGCGGAACTATTCCATTGAGCTATATGTAAATACTTAAGTTTCTGAATAGCATATATTAACTATTTAAAACTTGTGCTTTTTTATTTGAAAGTTTGAAATTTCTATCTTAAACACAGTATTATTGAAAAAAATAAATATTATCAATAGACAAAATAAGTCCATAGATGAAAAAACCTTGATTTACATCCCAATAAACAAACAATATTTCTAAATGTTTTTTAAATGTTTTTTTAAATATTTTTTTCATATTTAATTTAATTATTGTATTATGCATTTTTATTTAAACAAATAACAGAAGTTATTTTAGATGCTATTTCGCATTTGTAAAAATCACTAAAAAAACTATAATTTTATATATATTTATATAAATAATATGCTTTAATTATACGGTTCATCTTTTTAATAATATATATTCACCTAATCTATCAGTTATATAAATGTATTAGCATAAAGTGTTCATAGATCATCACGGGGGATCCAGTTCGCAGCAGTCGTAGAAGTCAAGCATCATCCACCGCGGTCACAACTTGGATGGGTGACCGCTTTGGAATTTCCGAAAGCAAATTCCCAAGATTTTTTTTTTGCGAAAAACGTTTTTATAAAATTTTACAAAAATATTGTTTTGTTCATTGGAATTATGTGATGCAATAATATTTATGTAAATATTTTGGAAAAATTTATAGAATTAGAAAGTCCTAAAAGTTATTTTAAGACATCCATTGGACATCTTCAGGATTAAATTTGATTATCCAAAGACATCCTGAGGATATCTGAATTACGATATCCTAGGGCTCTACATAGCGGACATTCAGACATCCACAGGATATCCTTAGGATCTCTTAAGTTTATCTAAGCACATCCTCAGGATATTAGAAATCCCTTGACATACATCCGCAGGATATCCCTGGGATCAAGTTTTGTTATGTGGGGTTCATCATGAGGAGCGTTACGATTGTCACCGCACTCTTGATAAGTGTAATAAAACAAGAGAAAAAAGAAAGAGAAGGGTAAAACAAATGACGGCGAACAAGGGTTAACAGTGCGGCATCGTATAAATCGCGACAGAGAAGTCGTTCTACGAAACTTCATATGGGAGCGTAGCTAAAAATTCCAATTTTCCTCAGAATTTTTCTCGCGATCGTGCGATTATTAATTCATCAATTATCATACTGCGAAAACATCCCGCGCGATGTTTTCGCAGCATATTAATTTTTCGTAAGGTTCTCTGAAGGAAAGGTATTTTACAAAATGGCGGAAATCAAGGCCGCGCTCGATCTCCTCTTTTCCCACCTTCCCTCTCTCCAGTCCCCCCTCCCCCCTCGCGCGCCGATAAGAAATTCAAATCGCTTTGAATTTTCCGAAAACTGTCGACCAATGGCGTGACCCAGAATGCGTCACGTGTCTACTTGCCTGCTTTCTTCCCTAAATCCGTCGGACTTTCGTCGAATGACTCGCTGATCGACGTTACATGTATTATTCCTGTATATCAAACCTGTCAAAGTTCGATGTGGCTTGCTCCCATATCTCGTTGCTCCGTTTCTCGCTTCACTTCCGAAACGCGAAGACCCAACATCAAGTACGTACATATTAAACACATTTTAATTACGAACGATTTTAACTCGCCCGCAAACAAAGTATGTCGCCGACATCGGATCACGTTTCTCTCGCGCTGATGTCAAAATCGAATATGGGATCACGTCGACTAGCTCCGATTAATTTCAATTTCAACGATTAACGCGATCAGTCGTCCGGATAGCAAGTTAATATAATTCATCATAATTTTGATGTAAAAAAATGCTATTCTGGTGTTAAAATGACAAGTCAGCTTGCGGGCGATCGTCGATTAAAGAGATTAATTTACAAACAACCGACTGAAAGACTTAAAGAATTGATTGTATTATTTTGTTTTCCTTGTCCATGTTTTGTAAATTAATTTATGTAAAATATAATTTGAATTAATAATTAATTATTTTTTTAATTAAAATAATTAAAAAATTAGGTTATAAGACTAATTAGATTTAAATTTTGCATTTCACAATTAATGAATTCAATTGTTTAAATAAATTGAGGTTGGTGAGATGAGTTTAACTTCGACACACGATGCGCTGAGCTCGGTTAGAAAAGTCCTTTACCATTTTTTAATATTTGCCATAGTTAACGAAAACAAAATTAATAAGGTTTGCGAATAAGCGCGTATCACCGCGCGCAAGGACCGCCCGCCGGTCGCCGAGACGTAGGCAGCCGCGGCTGTAAGCGCGGCGCGGTGCGGTGAGGAGAGAAAAGCAGCAATAGTTGCGGCCTGCGAGCGGCGCGGCAAGGAGGGAGAAGGCTGCCTCGGCTGCCTACGTCTTAGCGACCGGTGGGCGATCCTTGCGCGCGGTGATACGCGCTTATTCGCAGATGTTATTAATTTTTATTTCGTTAACTATGGCAAATATTTAAAAAATGATAAAGGACTTTTCTGCTCAGTTTTACTTGATCTATCAATCCACGAAACCAGGAGCGGTAGTTACCTGACACCCTGTATATATTGTATTTTATTTTATGCCGGAGAGCAATGGCGAAACACGCGATCAAATAAGATAGCGGAGACTATACACAAAGCGCGCGCGAGAGCGACAAAAGTACCGATGACAGCGTGCACACCAAATCGAAATTGGGGGCCAGACGCGATTATACCGGTCGCATCACCGGGTACACTCTCTAACGCCAAACGCGGATTTACACCACGCGATAGCTCGTCATACCAAAGCGCGAAATCGTCGCTCGCACGCGGCCAGCTAGCTCCTCTAACCGGTAGAGGGGCGGGGCAACGAAGACAGGGACGAAGCGGCTCTCTTACGGGAGGAGACAGGTAGGCGAGAAACTAAACAAAGCTAGGTCGATGTAACAGATAGAAATCACATGTATTAGGGTGCATCATAGAGACGGCATACAATAAAATAAGAAAAAGAAATCAGTCAACGTAAGAAAAAAAAACAAAGAGATAAGGAGTTGACAAAAAAAAGAATACGCAGAACGCGAGAATTTCCTTAACTTATCCAACAATTACGCTAGAAGCGCAGACTACGGCGGCTGGTCCCGCGCGGAACACGACAGCCAATCACGCGCGCTCTGAACGGCGCGGCAGGAACGCGGCAGCCGAGCCTTCGATAAGACGAACCAAGTAACGCAAGGACAAAGTAGGTACAGTAAAAGATTCGCGCGGTTCAGGCGATAACGCAATCGCCGGAACCGCACTACAAAATTAATCCAACACGCGCGAGACAACAACGCACCGATAGCTCGAGCGGCCGTGCAATCACGGCCGTAACACGACTCGCGCACGTGCGCGAGGGTTTTGCGGTTTCCCGGGAAGCCGGTCGTCCGCGAGCTTCTACGGCGGGACAGCTAAAGTACACGTGGCAGCCGACAACTGGGTGCGTCGACAAGGTCTCAGGCTTGAGGTGGAGAGCCAGCCAAACACTAAGAAAGTGCATTCAATCGCCACGCGGCGGACGCACTCGCACACTAACCTAATGGCTCCATCTCAGAGCGCGAGCCAGTCGGCACCGGCAGCTCGTGGCTTCACACAGATTCCGAGGGTCACCTCGACGACGGCTCCGGTCTTCCTCCTGGTCCCTTGGGCCCTCTGGGATCCTTCGCCGGACACACTCACTAGGGTCAGGCTCTCTCGCCGATATCAGTCCCTCCGATAGCCAGGCCGATATCTCTCGCTCGCTCTTTCTAACGCACCATGTACGCCGAACGCCGGGTCGCACGCAAAAGCCTAGAGGATCGCGCTCGATGGGCGCTACCCCTCCCACAGGGTGTGCGATATTCTTGCGCCTAGCGGCGCGGCCTATCAGCGGCCGCCCTTATCTAGCTGTGATGTCATGGCAGCGCAGTGTCGGGTCTCCGCAGGTGTCATGCGGTCCCCGCCGGCATCCGCCATCCTCGCCGCTCTCGCCGTCCTCGCGGACAACACCAGCTTCCTTCCAAGGCGACCATCCTCCGTCGCTATTATTTCGGGTGGACAGCCGGCATCCGACGGCCCTTAGCCTGGCCGTTCGTCTGCTCTAGCATGTCCATCCCTCGAGCCTCGCGCGAGCCCTCACTCGTCGCCACGTTGCTTCGTCCTCCTTTCCGTCGGCGGTTCCTCGTGCACCGGCTCTGAACGATCGTCCGCTCCCTTTCTGGCCGCCGTCAACATCCCTCGTCGCTGTTGCTCCTTCGGCGACGTTTGTCGAGGCGCCCGGGTTTACATAAAAATTAAACCGCAAATAAATAAAAGAAATTAATAACACTGCGCAGTCCCGCCGGAGATTTCGCTCTCTCGCTCAGTGCCCGGGCCGGTCATATGCGCCTCTCCGCTCTTTGATTTGGCGGAGAGCAAAGTGACGAGGCAGGTAAAACTGCCACGTCACAATATATATATATATATATATATATATATATATATATATATATATATAATAAATATAATGAGTATATTATATGAAAAATATAATATATATATTTGTAAAATTGTATGCAATAAATAGCTATTATTGTATATATATTCATTTATTATTTGTGACGTGTATAAATGACATTATATGACATCGGGAGAGGCTTTTTGGGATAATTTCAGTTACTTATAAGGTAACAATATTTTAGTAATTTTCAGTTAATTTTGAAACAAAAATTATTGGGCTCAATCACCATAATTACTACTATTTCAGTGGTGAAAAAACAGCAATAATATATTTTGATCACTGTGTTTACTAATTTCCTTTTAAATTTAACTGAAAATCATTATTAAAATATTGTCTTATCAGTAACTACTGAAATTATTCCAAAAAGCCTCTTTTATTTAGGCAGTAATATTTTGACAGTAATATATTGGCAGTAATATATTTCGGCAGTGGTACGAAATAATTATTGACAATCTATGTAATTGCCAATAAAATTTTCTGTGATACTCTGTAATATTTCCTGTGATATTCACCCTAGTAGCATTTTCTGCAATTTTCTACAGGACAGAATCTGCGTGCAGTTAATTGCAGTAGAATTAAGTCAAATGTGCAGAAGATTCCCAAAAGAGCCATACTGGCAGATTGCTAGAAGACTGCTTCAATATTCGTGCACTGTACTTGTATATGAACTGTTTGCAGAAACTTGGTACAAATATTGAGCTATCTTGAAGCAGATTCTTCCCACAACTGCAGTCTGTAAACAGTCTAGCAAAGTTCTTCAACAGAATGATATAAGATTCTTTTAACAGAAGTAGCGTGCAAATCTTGTGTAAATATTACACAAATATGATCAGCAGATTTCTGCAAGTTTCTTATAATGAAAATGACGCGCAGATCTTGCGCAGATATTGTACAGATTCTGCTTAATCAGCGGCAGGAAGATCTGCTGCAAGGTTTATAACAATTTCAGAATGAAATGGATTTAACAAGTGAGTGCTGGTGGCCACGCTACGGAAGATCTTCTCGTGAGTCGAGTGCGGCCACAGGCGTTCTTATCTAGGCGCGGGTGACTGTCCAGTTCATACTTCAGTGAGGTCATATATATATATATATATATATTGCGACCGCACTCACGAGCGTGGTGCAACTACGTTAATTGCTTGTGACGCTAGTTAGGCAGCCACGGTAATCGCGAAGTCGCTCACATCAAAAGCGCGAAGTTAGTCGGTACGATTGGGCGCCAGGCACGAGCGAGCGTGCCACTCTTAGATCGGAACGTGACCGATCTCTCGATTCATGCCGGAAAAGGAAACGCGAAAATACTCTACTTCATCACGGGCAATAACGGGCTCTTTTAACCGGTAGCTCAGCCACGGAATTGGCAGAGGGGGTGGTTCGCGGCGGGCGGGGAGGTAGAGGAGAGCGAGGGAACTTAAAGAAAACACTTCGATTTAATAGAGAATTGGACAATGTATTTCCGAGATCTAACACTACTCGCATGGCCTCGCGACGATGTCTCGCGACTCGGGCGCGGTCGGAAAATTTTACGCGGTCGTCGGTACGAGCTCACCGAACGGAGAGAGACAAAATTCCGTTCTACTTAGCGGCGGACAAACTACGCCGTGCACACTCGCAACTCGGCACACACACTCTCATTTCACGCGAAATTATATGGCGATTCGGTAGCAAGCGTTCGGAAATACGCGGAACAAACGGAAATCACCAAACAGAAACGCATACATACGCTACTACAGACGACACACAAAAGTATGATACAATTATCGCGACTTGGCTGTGGCGTCGGCGACGCTCTCAATAAACGGAACCGAAAGAATCAAGACGCGACTTGGTCGGATGAGGCGTACGGCGGTTGAGCACGCGGACAGCACGCGAGCACTAGCGTGTTCCCATTCCGGCGGAGGATTGTACGGCGAACGTTAACTCTAAAGACGACTCTCGCACGCGCGACTCATCCGGCCGGCGAAATCGGTGGCTTTACACTAGTTCGTTCGTCTCACCACGACGCTGGCTGGGCCCGAACTCGTCCTCGTGCGGGGATGTGACTCGGCCTCGAAAGCGGCTCCCATCGTCTCGGCTCTTGATATCGCACCCGTGACGATGCACAGCGAAGTGATCGATAGCGCGAGGAAATTCGGCAGGCGGCACGCAGGATCTCTCGCCCCCACGCACGGGGGTTCGTCGCGCCGCGCTATTGGTTCTGCCTTATAACGCGGTCCTCGCGACCCTCAGGCTGTCGCGACGCGGCGCGCAATTCGAGGTAGGTCGGTGTCTTCGGGCAGCTTGCTACTCTTCCCGTGGTTTTCCCGAGGCCGGATGGCTATCTCTACGGACTCTTCGACGTCCGGTGCCCCCGCGCTCGGGACCACGTCCGGAACTTTCCCTCGCAGCTCCTCGTTCGGAGTCTCCTACGCGATGATCCGCGTGGAGTGTCGACATCTCCTACGCTGGACCTTCCCTCTTTGCGTCCTGCAATTTCAGCGGCCTTACTGTTGCGTACCGGCGCGACGGTAAGAGATAACGTAATTAAATGAAGAGAGATCACCTGTCGTGCGCGCTACTGCGATCCTGCGCACGGTCCGGAAGGTCTCCAGTGGCGGCAGCCTCCTCCTTCTTCTAGTCTGCTCGCCGGGTGAGATTTTGTCGATACCAAAAAAGGAATATTCGCTAGCCGCCGATCCGCAAAACGTCGCTAAAATTAACGGACGGACACACGCACACAAAACAAAAACGCGGAATTATAAGCGCACTCGCCGACACGTCCGTCTCCAAGCCGAGAGGACGTAAAGCCGCAGCGTGCGCTCCTCGTTCGGATCTTACGATCCCTGTGACGGACAGCCAAACGGGATGTCACGTCACAATATATATATATATATATATATATATTAGGAGTACAAATTGAAAACCACCGTTTTTTGTCAAAATTTGAGGATTGATTGTTGAAAAATGGTTACATACTTATTCTTGAAAGTATTGTCCATCGCTGGCCACTACTTTCTCCCACCTTTTGGGCAGCATACGAATCCCGCGTCGAAAAAACTGCTCGTCTTTTGCGGCGATCCACGAATCGACCCAGTTTTTGGCCTCTTCGTAATAATGGAAGTGCTGCTCAGCCAGGCCATGCGCCATTGATCGGAACAAGTGGTAATCTGAAGGGGCGATGTCAGGAGAATACGGCGGATGAGATAAGACGTCCCATTTCAATGTTTCCAGATAGGTTTTAACGACCTGAGCAACATGTGATGACCGAGCGTTGTCATGCAGCAACATCACTTTTTCGTGTCTTTGCTCGTATTGTGGCCGTTTTTCCTGCAATGCTCGGCTCAAACGCATTAGTTGTGTTCGGTAGCGAGCTCCGGTGATGGTTTCACCCGGTTGCAACAGCTCATAATAAATCACGCCGAGCTGGTCCCATCAAATACACAGCATGAGCTTCGAGCCATGGATGTTTGGCTTGGCCGTCGATGTTGATGCATGGCCGCGGTAGCCCCACGATTTTTTTCGCTTTGGGTTATCATAATGGATCCACTTTTCATCGCCGGTTACAATACGATGCAGAAAACCCTTCCGTTTTTGCCGTTGGAGCAGCTGTTCGCACGCGAAAAAACGCCGTTCGACGTGTCTCGGCTTTAATTCGTATGGCACCCAGTGTCCATGCTTTTGGATCATTCCCATGGTTTTCAAACGATGTGAAATAGCTTGTTAAGTCACGCCCAATGAATCTGCAAGCTCCTGTTGCGTTTGAGATGAATCTTCATCCAGTAATGTTTCCAATTGTGCGTCTTCAAACTTTTTCACCTGTCCGGGACGCTCCTTGTCTTCTACGCCGAAATCACCACATTCGACGCGCCTCAGCCGCAAATTTTTTCGAATTAAAGGCAAAAAGCAAAACTTCCCGCAAATGACGCTTATTGGGCACAAATTTCGACATTTTCGATCACAAAAAAATATATAACGCCGATAAAAATTCACAACTGCAATGATAAGGAATTGTTGCCAGATGCCCAACCTTACATTTAAAATTTTTGATCTAACGTTTGGCGCCAGCATTTACCGCTGGCGCCATCTACTGGAAAACGGCGGTTTTCAATTTGTACTCCTAATATATATATATATGAGCTGCTTGAGACGAAAATTCGCTCTCATTCTTTTTAAATATGATGTTTGTGTGTGGAATGCTGTTCCACATAAAATTTTATATTTTTACATGTAAATAACAATTTGTATTGTTATTTAATCTTGTATATAAATGAAATGTTTAATTTGTAACGATGCACCTCCGCACCGTTCCTCCTGGGGCTACGAATCGCCCCCCTGTCCGGCCGAACGCCCACCGGACAGACGAACAGGCGCTACGCGCCGATAAACGCCTCATACACGCGCGCGCGAACGCGCCGTTAATCATACAAACTCCGCGCGCACGCGCATTAAGCCGCACGCTTCTGACGTTGGAGCAACAGAGAGGCATACGCACAAGCGAGAGCGCAATACCGGACCGATCTCGAAGCAGCGGGGATGTTGTATTCCGAGGAGAACCGAACTCCACCCGAACATCCTCGACTCTCCAAGATCGGGGTAGCGGACGATCTCGTAGAGAGATCGACTCTTTTCCCGGTCCAGCCTCCGAGCCAGACCCAGGAAATCCGCGTGGTAGAGCGAGCTCTGTCACCGCCGAAAGATCTCGACGATTTCCAATCCCGCTTTCCCGGCATTCAGGAAATCCGAGCGGTAGAGCGAGCTCTGCCACCGTCGAGAGATCTCGACGATTCCGCCAGCATCCACCTCCATCCGAGAGTCCGCGGTGACGACTGCCACCCAGGGAGTAGAGCGATCTTTGCCTCCATCGAGAGATCTCGAGACAGCCGGCACCGGCGCACGAGCGGGGATTCCCTACTAAGGGAATCCCACCGAGCACCTGTCGCGAGTTCTAAGAACGCTAGCGCGACTTCTGAATAGAGCGTCCCAACCCGCGCGCGCGTCGCGGATCAACGAAACCGCGACGACGTAAACACCGCAAGAGACGCGCGTCGGGATCGAACGGGCGTGACAACGCTACCGTTCTCTCGCACCGGCCGCAAGCCGAGTACAACACGACCGAACCAATGTAAATAGATCACCGTACTGTATATACCGCGTTTCACTATTATTAGCTCACGACACCGTACCGCTTTGTATATACCGCGTTTTTTCCGAACCATATATTCATGTATCGTCTGCATCGTTCTGTTACAATAAATTCATACTCTCTTTAAACGCACTCCCGATCTCAGAGTTAATTAACCCGGCAACCTCCCTTCGAGCCCTAGCTTCCCTGAGCTCGTCCGCGCTCGGACAAACACAGGTTGTTACAAATTCAAATTTAATCTTTTTTAAATCCATTTTAAGGCTATACTAAAATATTCTGGTGAAAGAATTTTACAAATCTTGCAGCAGATATATATACAAATTTCTTGCAAGAATTTGACTGCAGAATTTTTCAGGAGAATTGAACAGAATGAGGAAGCAGATCATAACGTCCTGCTGGCAAAATTTTTCAAGAATCTGCTGCAAGATTTACAGCAGTCTTGCAGAAAATCGCTACTAGGGCAGTAATATTTTTTGTAATTCGAATCATATTTCCTGTAATATCTAGTAATATTCCTATGTAATTATCACTAATATTTATGGCCGGTATTCATAGTCGATTCTTATATTTAAGAACATCTTAAGTATCATCTTAAGATGCCATCAATCAATCAGAGAGCCGTATTAGCATCTTAAGACGTTACTTAAGATGGTCTTGAAATAAGAATCGACTGTGAATACCGGCCTATGTGTGATCGGCAATAATCCTTTGTCGTAAGGGTAGGACCATCTCCTTCAATATTATCTAAGTTATTAATTAATAAAGATAGTCAAATTCGCTTGGATTACTGCCAAATGTAAGCGTGCAGTTAAATGTGGCCGCCCTGCAAAGGTTGCTAGGAATGCAGAAGTTGTTTAATAAGCATTGAAGCAATGGAACACACCTCCAAACATTTTCTTGTGCATTTACAAGGAAAACCCGCCAAGAACGGATTACCAATTTTAATAAAATTTTATGGGTGTGCAGTATTCATTCAAACCTTTACTATAGTAAAGCCATAAATTGCAATATGTAGGCATTCTCGAGAAAATGACGATTAAATATTTCCAGCACCTATACTACCATTACAGAAGAACTGTGCGCGCTCGATCGTAAATCGCCGCACTTTATTTTTCAAATAGAGGGACAAAGGATGAAAGAGACAAACAGATTAGGCGCCGGTACTCGTCTCGCACGAGACGATAAGGATCGTGACGATTACGGGGAGATTGAGATCGGTGAAATAATTGTTTGGAAAATTCACGGGAGTCAAACAGTTAAATATATTTATGGATTATCACAGGTACACTGAATGATCACCAAAGTGATCGAAACTTCGAATACGATACAGTTCCGCGCCACGTGGTAATGGCGTGACCACAGGAATCTCGCCACCGTAGATCGCAATAGTGCGCGCAGAGAGATCTCGCCACCGGAGATCTCATGCACAAATTCTTACCACGCGTGCGAGCGCGAAGAGCGTGTTTCACAAAGTCACGATTGTTCGATTCTCGCCAAACGGAGAATCTTCAGAGCAACCGCGGTTCGAGCGCGTTTGCTGCCGCGCTGCTGCGTGATTACGATATCGACGCGTGACACTCGTCGCCGACGGCGAATGCGAGCCGGTTCGGAGCATGCGAGTTTGCTCCGGCTTCTTCCTCACTCACGAAAACGTGCTGTTGATCGACTCGATCACTCTGCTATCACTCGCGTGAGTCCAGCGTTGCGACCGCGATCTTAGAGTAGTGGCGAATCTCGGCAAACTTGCACACGGCCAGGATGCCTGTTGCTGCTTCGAAAACTCGAGGAAGAAGAAGGAAGAAGAAGCCAGAAACGAACAACTCGCGTCGCCGTATCCGCACAGAAAACGGGAATCGCGAGCGCTCCCCTCCCGGATATCTTCAGCGCTACGGTGATATATCGAATAACTTATTGATTTCGCAATAAGATAATCTCGGGGAGGTGACGTCATTCCGCGATCTAAGTAAAGCGCGCAAAGAACACGACTGTACGTCGCGGTTTCATTTTCCATCTCGAAACAAAAACGATTCGAGTCAGCAGTGTAGCGTCCGGCGTTAAGAAAATTATACTTACAACGGTCTCAGAGTAAAACGATTTTATTATTTTTTTTGTTTAGACCTTATAAAAAAGCTAAAAGCTATAACGGTATTATAAGTATTAGAAATATTTAATCGTAATTTTCTCGAGAATACCTAATTCCGCAACTTGCAGCTTTATTGCAGTAAAGATTTGAGTGAGTTGAGAATACTACACATCCATAAAATTTTATTAAACGGCGATCCGTTCTTGGTGAGTTCTCTTTGTTAGCAATGATGACCGCTGGGTGGTCGTATCCCTCTGTTCAACGGAGCTCAAAATTGTGTATTTGATAGAAATCATGTTCTAAGATTATTTATACACAACACATATTGTATAGATACTTACCGCAATCTTCCAGCTTTCTTCTGCAATTTCTTAACAAAATAAAACCTGGAAAAGTCTAGTCTAAACGAGATAGACTAATGGATTTTTAACCCGTAATGGTCCAAAAGACCCCACGCATCCTTCTTCTAACTTTTACATAGACCATTCAAAATCAAACGTTCAATGAAATTAATTTTTATCTAAAAGTATACTATCTTGAGAATACACCCCTAAATTTTTGTTAAATTATCTCAAAAATTAAAAATTTTATGAATATTTTTGTAAAGTTAAATTTTGCATTCTTTCTATTAAAATTTTTTTTATTATGTTAAATTCTAATTTAAAAATATTATTGAATGATAAAGAATAGATCTCAAGGTATGTCAGTAAAATTTTTGCGACGAAATATCAAAAAGCTGCCAAATGGTAACTGATTTTGTGCAGAAGAGTCCAGTGAACCCCATGTGGCCATTATGTTATTATTTGGAAGTGTGACCATTACGGGTTTATGATCCTCGTTATTATATCTAGATCATTAATTTAATAACCGTTAAGCTTTTCTGAGATCATGTCAATTAAGGCTTTTGTTCAACATCATAAGAGCAATCATAGACCATAATTAGGCAATTTGACAAATGCCAGTTTTTTTTATAAGAAGTGTACGAAGTCCTTTGCATGAAATACAACGAGATTTTCAGACATTGGCAAGTGTATCTTTTAGCAATGAGTATTTATTGTAACTAAAAACGGTGAACAATAAAAAGAGGTATACGCTACAACATCAAAAGTTTGAAAGTGAAGGCTTTCCTAGATACAGATCTTGTAAAAATGTCTCAAAATATATCCTTCTCTTATCTCATCTTGAATACATTTATGATTCGCTTATCCAATAACGTTGCGCAAAAGAAGTTTATACATTTTACGCGACATTAATAGTTTAAAACTTTTTAAGAAAATAAATTGCGTCAACACTAATTATCTAAGGGAAATTAATTGTTTTTCTTAGTTCGTAGACATTATAATTCGTGAGAAACGGCCCAATGTGTTGTTAATTCAAAGTTTGGCAATGAAGATCAATACAGCTGTCTTAATTATTATAGATACTTAATTAACTGTGAATAGTTTCCTCCTAAGGGATGTCTTGTCAAATCTGCAAATTAGAAGAAAAAGATTATGTATTAACATAAAATTAGCATCACTATTAATAATAATAAATGTATTTATAAAATTTGACGTATCCATAAAAATAAACAAAGTTTAAAGAGGTATTATCATTTTTGTGTGGATTACAAAATCAATTTTTTTAAAATATATTTTTAATAGTTTTTAATAGTAAATGGGTTTAACTCTTCTTGTAAAAGAGAGTTTCAAGTTGACGATTTTTACTTTTTTTTTAAATTTCTAAAGAAAGATACATAAAAAACTATAAAAAAATATATTACTATTTAAAAGAGACTTTAGCAATTTATCCAAAATATAAAACCTTTACTCAAAATAAAATCTGTAATAATGAAATCAACATAACAAATAAATTAGTTATTTTATTATAAGAGTACATTGTTGAAAAGTAAATGTGAAATAAATCTATATAAGTAAAAATCTTTAATTCTATTACTATTATTTTTCCAATTAAACTATAAATTAATATAAAATTTAAAAGCAACATTTATATCCCTTAAGTTTTTGTTAAAAAAAAAAAAAAAAAAAAAAAATATTTTACCAATTAATCAAAATTTTAAAAAATATTTGTATAAGGTTTCATTATTATTAATTCATTACTATTAATGTTTTCTTTAAACTCCATAGTGGTTAATGTAATTTACCATTTAAAGCAAAAATATTGTTTTACATATAAACATATTTTAATGTTACATATTATCATCATATTTATAATTTGATTAGTTTATTTTATTAGATAAAGTTCAGGATAATAAAACATGACTTTGCTTGGTCTTTTTCCCCATTTATTGAATTTTTTCAGTCAAGAATTCCCTGAAAAATATCTCTTTAAAATAAAAGAATATCCCTTTAAAGTATAATAATATATACCTGCATGGATCGCGTTTCATAGCTAGCTGCATGTCATGTCGCCAGCGGTAAATACAAGGATATGCATCAGGACAAATTGCGGATGAAAGTGCGTTGTAAACAGCATAATCTAATTTCGTTGGTGAAAATCTAAAAAATGTTAAACAATTATGTGAAATATTGAAATAAATAATCGTTTTTTTATGACACTAGAAAAAATTTGTTTACCCTTCGAGAAATATTTGAGAACCTTCCTCTGCAGTCTGCATATCATCGATGTTGTCTTGAATTAGTTCTGGCGAAGATGGAGGTGTAAAAAATTCTAAGCTATCTGCAAAATAAAAGATCAATAATAAACACTAATTTAATTGTAATAAAATTATGATTAACAATTATAGAATGTATTTTCATAGAAGAAAAAGAATTGTGAATATTATTTATTTCTTTGTAAGGAAAGCCAAACATGCAATACCTGTATCTTCTTCTATATTATCTAATTCAGAAGATAATGAATGCAAGCATAATTTATCACACAAGTATTGTATATCGTTAATGGCATCCATTTCTTTTGGCGTCTGTTGGCAACTTACAGATTCAACTTCGCAACTTGTTGATGCATATGCATTATTATTCAAGTTTCTCTATAAAAAAAAAAAAACAGAAGAATTAAGTGTTATAAAAATTAAAAACGTATTATTTAATGTTTTTACCGTCGAATAAAATAATTGTTCCTTATAATCCTTAAATTTCTGCTCAAAGTATTTTTCAAGCTTTGTCAAACCATCATCATTCCGAAAATCAACAAAATCTTTTAAAAACGGCCAATATTCTTTCCAAGGCACTTCACATTCTTTAGCAAGATCTCTAAAAAAATATCAGATATAAAAAAGCAAATTAATATACAATATTTTTATTTTAACACTAGAACTACGGTAAAATCTCTAAAACTGCGGCAGAGGTTAACTTGACCTCATTAAAAATTAGCGTTTAAATTATTATAATTTTAAAAATAATTATCAGGTATATGCCCAGGTATTAACGGATTTAAAAATAATAAATTGCCTTTATTTAATCGTTTATGTAACTACTACTGAAACGATCATTTTGACCGCGGCCGCTGTTCTAGTGTTAATTAAATAAAATGTAGCAAACAATAATATGAAAGTATCATTTTTATTGATCATTTGATATCATTGAGTAATGTAATAATAAAATTAAAGACGCCAATTGTAACAATATTAGTTTATATATTTCTAAATATTTTAAAATATCTAATACATGCATGTACTTATATTGCAAGTATATTGAGATTTATTACTTTGTCGCATGAATTTTAATAAGTTTGCAGAAATTTTTGTAAAGAAAATATATTTTTCAAAATTACTTTTTGTTCTTTATTATTTAAAGATTTATTTTTTTAATGAAACAATACAAATTATTTATTAACAATAAATTTATTTAATTTTTGATAATTTATTAGTGGCCATAATTCCGAATCTGTTAGTGAAATTGAAATTCTCTCAAACATCATTTTAGGAATGTATTACACCTACTTTTAAAAATGTGTTATTATTTATACATATAAAAGTTGTGTTTATAACATATTATGTTTATTAAACAATACATTTTTATAATTTATTTACTTTATTTGTTATTTTTTATTATAATACTAAAATTTTAAAAATGACAAAAACCTCAGTTCTTCATATAAATAGTGGAGAAGAGGGTAATATGGCACCCATTTTCATTTTATTGAATAATTTTGTTTATAATTAATATTTTCTCTTCAAATTTGAACGATTATATTCGTCAAAGTGTTCTTTGACAGATTTCAGACTCAAAATAATGAAATATTTATTATTTAGAACATGATTTATAAAAATCTAATGCACTGCATAATCGGTGGAAAAAAGTGGTTGTAATATGGCTATCCATAACAATAATTTTAAAAAATTAGTTTGGTTTAAACGAAATGCAATACGTTGTTCCAAAATTATATATTTTTAATTTTCTATTGCTTAGAATTTTCCTGCGTTCAGAAACATTAGAAATACCATTAGAAATTTTATTAGAAATATTATTTTATCCCTGTTTAACATTAAAAAACAAGCATAAAATGATGTCTCTAATGTTGTTGAACACCACACTCTAGAATGACAATCGATTTATCAAAGAAATATTTTAATATAAAAATTTCGTTTAAAAAGTCATATTAACAAAATTTCATGTTATTGCTTTAACTTTGTATAAATGTGTACAGCCAAATAAAAAGTTAAATAACAAAAAAACACTCAAGTGTATGTACCTTCGTGTGATAATATACTCAAATTTAAGAATAATGAAGAAGTATGTGTAATTAAAGATTAAAAGTATACCTTGAAAAAGTTTCAAAGTGCTCAAAAATAAAAATGTCTTATAACAATTGTCAGTTATTATTGACATATTAGCATCATTAAAAAACGGAGGGTTACTAAACAAATAACTTCATAAGCAATTGTTAGAATACATCACCTAATAACGGAGATAATAGAGGTAACCATATTGTCGACAGTAACCATAATACCCTCTTCTCCTCTACTTTAACATAAGATAATTTATATTAAATTTCATTACGATTCTGAATTTACAAGAGGAACACTAGGTTACAACCCTGGGACACAGCTTTACAGACTGTTTTTGGACGTATAAAAAAACTTTATGTCTACAGCTGTTTTATTGCGATTGATCCATAGTTTCGAAGAAATCGATTTTTAAAGAATGAGTCGACTGATAGATGTGTGAGACGCTTCATATATTCGGCTGTTATTACTGAAGAAAGCAATGATAGCATAGTCAGTAGACACTGACTTTTTGTATGCAGTAGGTTCGAATCACATCTCGTGTAATTATTTAGAAATTAGATTGATATATTCAGTAATTATGCAGTAATAGGGACCATCCTTCAGTGACCTTGATCTTGACATATGTTGTCAAGGTCATGACCCTGAGCAACTTTCAACAAATTTTAGCTCTCGCTTGACTTTCGTTAAAAAATTATAATCGTAAAAAGTTTATGAAAATTAAAAATACCAAGTACACATATATATACATATAAATATGATACAGAGAACGCGTGGACGGGGGAGGGGCTTCGCTTCTTCCCCTGCACCCCCTCTCCGTATTTTTTCTAACCTAACCTAACCCTATTTTATTTGTAATTTGTGAGTTTTAATGATATTAGATTTGAAATTATGGGTTGAGTTAGGAAACTAAAATAGGGTTAGGATAGGTTAAAAAAAATACAAGGAGGGGGTGCAGGAGGAGGGACGGAACCCCTCGCCGCCAACACATTGTGTACCCATATGAAACAATAACATAGGCCCCGTCCCGCTTGAAAAGTCGAAAATTTATTATAATTTTCACAAACTTTTTATGATTATAACTTTTTAACGAAGGGCGAGCAACGGCTAAAACTTGTTGAAGGTTACTCAGGGTCATGACCTCTACAACATATGTCAAGGTCAATGTCATTGGAGGGTGGTTCCTCTTACTGTATAATTACCTTATATATTTTTTTAAATTAAATTTTAAAATAAACTTTTTAATAATTTAAAAAAATCTGTACAAAAAAGATTTATATCTGTACAAGTTTCATTTACTTAACGTTATTAATTTTAATTACTTTTGAATTATAACAAAATTTCATAAAGTGTCTCACATCCAAGGAAAACCTCTGGAAAATTCTACAAGAATTGATACAATAACGGAGCAGAAACTATTCAAAAATTAATCATCAAAATGCCAAGATTATGCCCAGGTCAAATCAAAGAAAATAGAATGTTCTTGCGAAAAGACAGATTAATTAGCTGTATTATCTAACACTAAATATGTATGCTATTCTTTCAATACTAGAAGGACCAAGGTAACCAATTTAGCTCATCGTAAAATTCAATCTGCTATAACTTTTTTCAATTTTGCTTCTACAGATATCCTTTCATTATTTCTTATGTTTTTAATTTTGATAAAAAATTTGTAATTGTCTACCTAAAAGGTTAAGTTGGCTTCCTTATATTTGATGTTATATTCACATATATTTTACGGTTCTATTTACAAGTTTTATGAATTTAAATAAATAAATATCTTGATGTGCTTCTATTTGTTCGTTTAAAAAACAATTTTCTATATACAGTGTTGACCAAAAGTTTGGAAACACTTGCAGTTCTCTCGCATCTCACGAAAAATCACACATAAGTATCCGCTGTGGCATTTGTAAATAAAAAGAATTTGGGTAAAACAGAATAACGCAATCGCTTTAAAACACTTGTAAAAATAAACTTTGATTATCCTTTTTCTGCCTAATAGTCAATAAATAAAATCATAAAGAACATATAAAGTAAAGCATATTCAGACAGGAAAACACACGGATTGCTATTAAAAGAAATGAAAAATATATTTTTATGTATAAAATTCATAGAAACTTTATTTGCGGTTCATTTTCAAGAATTTGGTAAATACGTAAAAAGCCACATTTTTACAATAGAAACGAAATTATATGCACGACAAAATTTCATCGTAAATCTGTCAGGTTTCACACATATTAGGATAAATTTTGTCTGCGACGCTACCGTCAAGGCGGAGTTCTAGTTCTAGTACGAGTGAATATCTCGGTGAAAAAAAATCATAGAAAAATTTTCAATCATTTTAAAAAGCAAAGATAGGGCTTTAAATCTGTGTTTAAATTTTATTTCTGACATTTTGTTTTTAAATTACATTGCAATTAAAAATTGATATTTTTGTAATATTTTTATTTTATTTTGAAGCACTGCAGTTTGATGAAACTTCATCAAACAAAATTTAATATTAAAAGTATTTTAATGTAGGCTTTTTGAGCTTTAAAATGCTTCCTGAAAAAAAATTAATATACTTTTTAGCAATATCAAATTTTTTGTATCTGTAAAAAAAACATGATTTTATCTAAAAATTATAGAATGCTCCAAACTTTGGAGCGGTAGAATATATGTGAGAATAAAATATCATGATATGTCATATAATTCATGTTGAATTTGAAGAGCAATTGCCTGCCCCCCTCCCTCCCCCATTTCGAAAAATTGTAAAGAAATTGTAAAAAATATTTCGACCAAGATTTTAAACATGAATCTTTTTATATTACGTGCAGATACAAAAGTAATGGCATATAACTATGTGTCTAAATAACCATAACCAGACCTTAGTCCTGAAATTACAAGAAACGTTATTTCAGGGTTCCTATTTTTGAAATCATCCAATTAATTTTCGTATACGAAAATGACAAAACAGCCAATGGAAGAAATTAAATAATTCCATTGGCTACTCTGCCACTTTCGTATACAAAAATTATTCGCATGTTTTCAAGAATAGAGACTAAGATCTGCTACGACCATTTAAGCTTTTCAATTATTAGTGTTTTCACATAGCAGTTCATGTATTTTTATTAACCTTGTTGCACTTTTCTTCTAGTAAATATAATTTTGTGAAACTTGTTACCTGGTGATTTTTGGGGGGCGCTGAGTATAAAATACAAAATTCAAAATGGCAGAACCAATATGGTGGACAAAATTTTCAAAACAAACTTTGAAACTTGATATTCGCATTTTGGAGATTGCTGATTACGAATCCGAAAAATGTAAATTTAAAAATGATGGATTCAATATAGCTATCAGAAATTTCAAAATCAATCGAATTTGCTTAAGGAAATATTAAAGTGACATTCAAACTCACTCGACGTCGATATTACAGATTCTTTTTTTCGAGCAAAAGTCAAGTGGCACGCGGTCGCGCGAGGAAGGGTAAGAGGAATAGCGTAAGGCCAAGCAAATAGGCTAGTGCTCTTTGTTCAACACACTCATCTGTCCTTGTGTAGAAATTCCAACACTATGCAGTTACACCTTATGTACACATATCAGACTTTCAGCTCTCTCACACATCTAGTTATTTACACCTAGGTTGGGTTAATGATTAAAATTTAGCGCGCTTTCATTCACAGAATAGATACGCTTACCAACTCACGTGCTGACACAGCTTAGATTACACACGCACACTTTGGGTGCTTTCCAACAAGAGACACAGGCGACACTGTGTAACACAGTGTCTAACACATTGGTGCTTTCCAACTATGACACAGAGAGACACAGAGCGACACTGCAAAACACAGCTCAATCTTAAGTTTGGCCGTGTCAGCCATCAATAGTGTCAACACATCGGGCAAATAAATTATTTTTTCAAGTATGGTACTGGTACATTTTAGTCATGTTTAATCATGTTTTGTCGCCTTAACATACAAAATTAAAATTATAGTTTGAACCTTTTGTTTCTTTACATGCTACATCTTTAAATTAGCAAAATGGACTTATATTTTTACTAAAAAGCTCTTTGTGTTCGAAAATAACGTACCGGACCCAGAATTCTTGAGATGGTAATCAATATTCATTATTTTTATTTAAAGAATTGTCTAACCCTAAGAAACAATGCATTCGTTGATTATTCATTATTCATACGTATTTCATCGGATTAATTTGCAAGTTTATTCTTTTGTCGGCATTGTAAAGAAGTTATTCCTACGTTGGATAACGTAAAATTTCTTCTTTAACGGGTCTGGATTTTCTACGGATAAGTTTCTGATTCAATTTGAATCTGTGTTTTTTACTAACAAGGAAACACAGGAAAGTGTCCGCCTCAGATTAAAACGAGTTTTTAATATGTTGTAGTACAGATAAAAATATGGGACACATATTTTTTTATACGTGCCCATACGCACTTTAAGGGGGTGAAACACCCCTTTGAAGAAAATCGGTTTTTTTCTTTCGAAGCGTATGCCGTCAAAACTATAAGAGATAGATAAAAATGTTTTAAATAAAAGTTGAATGGCTTGAAGAGTAATAACAGCGGGGAAAAAAATTTAAAAAAAATTTTTTTAAATACTTTTCCCCACTACTTACCTATTTTTTTTCAAAATTTTAATTTTTTTTATAAGCAAAATAAAGCTTATTTTATTACGAATTTAACGGTATATGATAAAGTTACGATACAACATTCCCATTTTCCAAAAATAATTAAAAACCTCTCTATACGCACGGTACGCGCACCCGTCCGCGTGCGCTACGGAAATGACTCCCTCCGATTTCGACGTGCCTTTAATATGTAGTACAAATTAAAATAAGGGACACGTATTTTTTACACGTGTCCTAATACACTTTTAAGGATGAAACACCCCTTTGAAGAAAATCGGGTTTTTTCTTTCAAAGCATGTATCGTCGAAACTATAAGAGATAAAGAAAAATGTTCTCAATGAAAGTTGAATGCATGTTTTTCTCGCATAAGATGACAAAAACATTTCGAGGACAGTCTGTGTCTAACATGAAAACGCAGACATTGAGAAAAACATTTACTACAAAATAAAACGACACTACACTAAAGAATAACAACAATTACGGTGTTGTAAGACATTAATTTCTTGTTTAGAAAATAATATGTAATTAATATAAGTTAAACATTTATTTACTGGTCTACATGATTCGACTAGAATATTTGTTCTCTTTAACATTTTATAAATGAGACTTGGATTACAAAAAATTATTACTCACACATTCCATACCTTCACTATCTAATGCCAGCTCATCAAGTAACAACTAATTAAAAAATTAGTTAGAAATTTCATCTTTTATACTGCATTTATACAATTCAATTAATATGTTTATTAAATTCGATTAGTGTAGAAATATGCATAACCACGCTACTGTGCGTGCACTTTGGGTCATTTCCTATCTTAAAATAGAATGTTTACGTCTCGGCAGTATTGACATGTATAGATTCAAGAGTTACGTATGTAAGGAAATGACCCAAAGTGCACGCGCCAGTAGCGTGGTTATGCATATTTCTACACTAATCGAATTTAATAAACACTATTTAATAAACATTAATTGAATTGTATAAATGCAGTATAAAAGATGAAATTTCTAACTAATTTTTTAATTAGTTTTATGTTAGTTCTCTTGTTGTTAGTTGATGAGCTGGCGTTAGATAATGAAGGTATGGAATGTGTGAGTAATAATTTTTTGTAATCCAAGTCTCCTTATTTATAAAATGTTGAAGAGAACAAATATTCTAGTCAAATCATGTAGACCAGTAAATAAATGTTTAACTTATATTAATTACATATTATTTTCTAAACAAGAAATTAATGTCTTACAACACCGTAATTGTTGTTATTCTTTAGTGTAGTGTCGTTTTATTTTGTAGTAAATGTTTTTCTCAATGTCTGCGTTTTCATGTTAGACACAGACTGTCCTCGAAATGTTTTTGTCATCTTATGCGAGAAAAACATGCATTCAACTTTCATTAAGAACATTTTTCTCTATCTCTTATAATTTTGACGATACACGCTTCAAAAGAAAAAACAATTTTCTTCAAAGGGGTGTTTCACCCTTAAAAGTGTATTAGGACACGTGTAAAAAATACGTGTCCCTTATTTTAATCTGTACAACATATTAAAGGCACGTCGAAATCGGAGGGAGTCACTTCCGTAGCGCATGAACGCGCGGACGGGTGCGCGTATCGTGCGTATAGAGAGGTTTTTAATTATTTTTGGAAAATGGAAATGTTGTATCGAAACTTTATCATATACCGTTAAATTCGTAATAAAATAAGCTTTATTTTGCTTATAAAAAAAATAAAAATTTTGAAAAAAATAGGTAAGTGGTAGGGGAAAGTATTAAAAAGAATTAAAAAAAATTTTTTTTCCGCTGTTATAAATTACTCTTCGAGCCATTCAGCTTTCATTAAAAACATTTTTTTCTATCTCTTATAGTTTCAACGGCATACGCTTAAAAAAAAAAAAAACCGATTTTCTTCAAAGAGGTGTTTCACCCCCTTAAAGTGCGTATGGGCACGTATAAAAAAATACGTGTCCCTTATTTTTATCTGTACTACAACATATTAAAAACTTGTTTTAATCTGAGGCGGACACTTCCCTGTGTTTCCTTGTAAGTCAGTTTTTTACGCACTCTAGTGATCGTGTTTGGTAACTTATCCGTTCCAATTAGACTATACAACTGTGTTACACTGTGTCTCTCTGTGACACTGTGTCACACTGTGGCACTCTTGTTGGAAAGTACCCTTTGTAAATCATTCGTTATCATTAAGTTCCGTATTGTTAATCGCTTCGCTTTATTTATTAATTTCCGCTCCCGACAGATCGCTACATTTGTTCTTCTTTAGCGTCATCTAATGCAAGATTTGTTATCTACTGTATTCCACAATAATTGCTCTATGTATCATGGTTCATCTTCGTTGCGTGCATAAATTTTCCGGTACGCAAATCTTTTATATTAGACTTCTAAGCCAAATTGCGGAAATTCTACGTTGTTTTTGCATGTAATTTGCACCTCACAGTTATTTCATTTTATAGAAAGACTGCCAAAAATTTGTATAAGACAAATATGGGTACCCGTTGACAGCTCTAGATGAACTAAGATTAGATAAAAAAGATATAAATTTAACATTGTCGGCATAAAGTCGATCAGTATGAGGTACATTAACGCCTATACTTTAATTAAGAATTTTTTAATCTGTAAATGCAATTAGAAAAACGGTGTGCGCAAAAATTCGTTTTTAGTCTGTAAAAAGACATCTTCTTAAAACTTTAAAAAGTACATTTGCCATATTGGTTTGTCATATTACATCTGACATTTTAAATTTTGTATTTTTGACATCAGATTCGTAATCAGAGACCTTAAAAACAAGAGACTTAAATAACAAGTTTCAAGCAAATTCAATCGATTATAATAATTTTGTCCGCTATTTTAAATTTTTAACTGGATTCACAATCAGCGACTTCAAAAACCATCAAATAGTGATTTTAAAATATAAGTTATTGAGCAAAATTTTATGGAAACAAATTATTAAAAACGACAAATTGGCAGTATATATTTATTAATAACAAAGTATTTATTTTAAATATGATTCTAAAAATTAATTTATTAATTAGGGAAAACTTCGTAGTGCAACAATACAAAACATACATGAAACAATTGATTTATTGAAAACAAACTTGGATGATAGCCTCTCAGAGCTACATTGTGCAGTAAAAGATCAAAACACACATTTTGTAATGTGTTCTTAGAAAACACTACCAATGGTTTAGATAAACACACTACAAGCGAAAATTGAAGCATCACCTCACGCACTTCCGAAAAATAGGTAAATTTTAAATGAGTATAACTTCGGCAAAAGTGGTCAGACTGAGATGTTCTAAAAAGCATTTTACAGCTTAAAATCTTTACTTTTCAAATGTGATATTCAGATAACAATTTTTATAAAATTACATAGATACAAATAAACATCTGTCAAATTTAAAAATTTATTATAAACTGTGACGTCTTTCGCTTGCTATTATCATAGTATATCATAAATCATAGGGGATTATGCAGCCTGATCATAGAGGCGCAATTTCATTGACGCAATGTTTACTAGACACGAATCCTGCATCTTTCCGGCTCGCGAGCAGGCGGAATTTTATTGGCGCAATGTTTAAATATGTGTGTTTGTCCATGTGTCGTCTTTTCTTTTAATAAAATCACGCGTCTAAGTGCCGGATAATGAGGCCAAGATTAACGATTGCGGCAATTATTTTCGTGTATTTTCAAGGTCTTATTCGCCTAGAAAAGAGCAAGAGGATTGCCATTACCGCCGAAGGATTACTAGAGCACCTCAAAATGCGGGCACGCAGGTCAATCGCCCTTATTTTCTTACTTTATCATGTGAGGCATGCATAGATTTTTGCTCAGAATTTACTTACAGGAACGGAGAAGGAATCGGAGACGCGGAGACAGCGCGAAGGAAGCAAGTTGCATCGGTTATTGTGCGAGAATAAACGCGAGAGTGTCTACGGGCAATTGCCAACAATACAGAACTTTAATGATAATAAATAATTTACAAAGTGTGCGTGTGTAAGCTATGTCAGTACGTGAGTCAGTAAGTGTATCTACTCTGCGAATGAAAGCGCGTTTAGTCATTAGCCCAACCTAGGATGTGTAAATAATAGATGTGTGAGAGACTTGAAAGTTTAGTACATAAGGTGTACATAAGGTGTAACTGCATAGTGTTGGAATTTCTACACAAGGACAGATGAGTGCGTTGGACAAAGCACTAGTCTATTAGAGTATCCTGCTAGAGAACAATTACGAGTCTGAATGTGGAAACCATTCCCTTGGTGAAACGGCCGGCAGATACTGGAATCTCACGAAAAATAAGGAATTAACGCTGCCGTTCCAAAGCTATTGACGAGTTCAAGTCGCGTGCCAAAGATGCCACCAGTGCCTGGTGGCCGTATAAATTACACCCTGTGAGGATTGGGTCACAAGGCTGCAACAAACGTAGAAGTGATGTAATTGTGATAAATGGAGCGCATCGCTCTGCTTGTGATAAGATATTAATTGCAGAGAAATTTTACGCTGAGTATACGATTGGTTTCAGAAATATATAGGATCAAAGTGGTCACTTACCTACGTGTACTAAGAAAGTATGATACTAACGCTTTATAATACAAATTTTTGTTGAATTTTTCCGAAAGGTGGTATTCATGGGTTCTTTGAGTTGCTGATTACAATTCTGATGTCAGATTTTAAAAATTTTAAATGACAAAATTAATATGACGGATTCAAATACTGAAACTATCATTTATTTTTATGGAAACTGTCTAAAAAAATGGTAAACAGCAACAAAGCAAAACTCATATTAGAATAAACTTTTTCACGTGTATGGAAACAAAACATCGTGAGCATCTTCAATTGTTTCAAAAACTTCATTTTTTATGAGTTTATTTGAGTGTTGTTGGATAAAAAAAAATTTTATATTATTGAATGTAATGGTACGTAGTTATAAAAAATCACGGAAACTGCAATAAAAAAGCACGTATACAATGAAAAAACTTCTAAATATAACAATTTAAACTATCATATTATTCTTCATGTAACCTATGAATTTGAATTTGATATTTTTACGAAAAACTAATCAAAAAAATACTTTTTCCACTCAAAAATTGTCATTAATTACTTTCTAAAATCTGATAAAAAATTCATAAGCAAATAAAAAAAACCATAACAGTTAGAATGATTGTTCCAGTATTTGTGTTTTGCTATATCATATCCACCATTTTGATTTTTAAACTTTGACATCAAATTCGTAATCAGCAACTCAAGAAATCCATGAGTACCGACTTTCGGAAAGATTCAACAAAAATTCGTATTATAAAGCGTTAGTGTCATACTTTCTTAGTAAGTAGGTGAGCAATTTGATCCTCTATATTTTTGAAACCAATCATATTTTCAACGTAAAATTTCGTTGTGATTAATGTCTCATCATAAACTATCTTTTAACATAAAATTTAATTCCAAAATCGAAGATCGAAAAACACAAAAAAAAATATCCTTTTTGCTATCCGATGCTCTTTCGGTAGAAAATTTTCAAATATATCAATACGTCAAGAATAAATATAATAAAGTTTTAAAAAGGGAAAAGAGAAAAGATTGGACTTTGCTGTGCAATTCTTTCAGTGACAAAACTCCCCTTGTTAAAGTAGGGGCATTAGCAAAATTGTTTGCAAAAAAATTTAAATACATGCTCCTTCCGGCCTAATCCTAACAAAATTTTAGTTTAGTCGTTCAAAAGTTGGCTATTCACAAACTGTGTCTTCCCGTATGTATATCTAACGGTAATCTTTCTTTCTCTCATATGTTACAGAAGGATTTAGGATAAGAATAACTGTTATTAGATATGGTTGGATTTGGAAAAAAATTAACCTTTAATTTGGCTAAAAAAAATTTGGATGGTAAGGGTATTTTGTTAAACAAAATAAAACAACAATTTTTTCTTTACAACTTTAAAATACTCTTTAAACCGTACAACTTTTGTTAAAAAAAATTATTTCTGCTTTTCTACTTTCGACGATATTCACCCCGAAAGGAAAATATCGTTTTTTTCATGTTTCACCCCCTAAACATGAGATTCCGACAATATAAAAAAATATGAGTCTTTTAGATTTTCGTGTTTAACAGCATATTTCAAGGAGAATCAAATCGGCGCCGAACACCCGTGACATGTCTCTTGTAAGATATAGCTATGACAGTTTAGACTTGTCAATTATTTATACAAAGATAAAATAGATTTATGTTATTAAGTTACTATTCATATATTATATATAAAAAAAATAGCAAATTAATATTTAAATAATGAATAAAAAACAAGTAATTGTGAAAAAATATTTACCCACTTTCCTAAAAAAGAAATTTATACAGACCTAAAAAATCAGATTTGAATTTAATTCAAACATACCTCCCAACACGTTCCAATCCTTTTTCTGTATCTTGTAGCCTTAGAGCTACGTTAGGACTATTAATACCATGTGAATCGCCTTGTCCTTTTTTAGGAGTAACACGTGGGGGAGTTTTCCATTTTTTTCGAAATTCTACTGCCTGTGTTTTAGACATTGGACCAGCAAATGCCCTTACTTCGACACGAGGACTGATAGGATCATTGTTTAAATTCTGAAAATATTGTACATATTTTTTATAATTACATGCATGCATGAATGCTTATATACGTATATATAATTGTTTAGCAAATGGTGCATGAAGTTTATCTACTGAATTCACCAATTAGAAAATTATTTATTAAATTATACAGTAGAACTCCCTATAACACAAAAGATACGTTCCGCGTTATATGAAACCAAGAGTGCAAAAAAGTTAGAATTGAATAAATACTCTTTTTTAATATTACAGAAAATAATATGCAATTTACACTATTTTAAGCAGCAAGTTAGAATTTAATATTCTGTTTTAACATAACAGAAAATAATATGCAATTTATTCTATTTTAAATAATATGAAAGAAATGTTAGAACTAAAAACTTTTTTAATAGAATAGAAAATAATATGCAAATTATTCTATGTTAAACAACAAGTTAGAATTGAATACTTTTCCTTCTAATTGCATTATACGGGGTCGTACTGTATATTCATATACATATACATATAATACACTCGTACATATAGGGGAGAAGGGGGTAAGATGATGACTTTAAGGTTTGTCGATTTTTGCTAATTTCTGTGATAATGTAAAAATAACGATCTATTTTTTTTAGAGTCACTAAAATCTTGTTTATCATCTGTAAAAATTAGAAGTTGTTAAATAAGCAAGAATTTTTTAAAATTTAAATTATTTTAGGACATGTCAATTTCGTCATCTTGCCCCCCCCCCCCATGTGGGTAAGATGATTTTTAATACCGAGTAAGGTGTAAAAGAGTCAAATAAAGTTAAAAATGTACTCTCATGAATAAAAAAAATAGATTATAATAAAATAATCTTATACTATTTTGATATTACAACATAGTTAAAGAAAAATTTAAATAAAATAAAAAATATTTGTAATCTGCAAAAATAAAATTATCAAAATTGTGATATACATTACAATATATATTGCATCTAAAATTGCGTAATATAATTGTCCGAATGCTGTTAAAACCGGAAAAAAATAATATACAAATAAATTACCTTGCCTATGCACAACTTTCGTTATCTTGTCCACAGTCGCCGTGTTTATTTGTTTATGAAATATAAAATATTGCAACACAAAAATTGAAAAATATAAATACATTATTGTATACGTTTTTAGCTACACAATATTCAAATTCTATAGACAAAATAAAAATAATTGTTATAATTATGTTAATTTTTATAAACAAACACTAAAAAGTTAGGGATAGGTACTTCCAAAACACATTTTTTATTATATTATCTATTCTTACGGACAAATGGAAATCAAACAACCACCGATTATTTGTTACCATCTAAAATCTCTAATAATTTAAAGGTAATTGTGCACTATAAGGAACCCAGCTCCAATCATGTTGACCTTGATGTTATAGAGGCAAGGATACTGACCAACTTATAAATTAATTGGCGCTCTCCTACAGATTTGGAGATATACTTAGAGAAAGAAAAAACAGTTTTTCTTAATTATTTCAGAAAATTTTCATTTTACAAAAAAATGTGTTTAAAAAAAATGAAGCTTGTGATAAATTTTACAAATAAGATTCTATACATATTTTACCTAACTCCAATATTTTAGGAGTTATAACAAAAAAAACCATTTTAAAAAAACTGTGACAAATTCAAATTTTTACATGTATGTACAAAGAATGTGTTGGCGGGGGAGGGACTCCGCCCCTCCCCCTGCACCCTCTCCCCGTATTTTTTCTAACCTAACCCAACTCGTCTCAGTCGGTTCACTAATGACGTGGTGGGTGCGGGAGAGAGTGGGCTATAATTTCAAATCTAATATCGCAACATGGTCAATTAGATATCCTTGGCCAAATTACAACTAAAATAGAATAAAGTTAGGTTAGGTTAGAAAAAATACGGGGAGAAGGTGCGGGGGAGGGGCTCCGCTGCATCTACATTTCACGCAAAACTACTTAAAATAAAAAAAGAATTATTTTAAAACAGTTTTTCTACTATAACAATTACAGTATTGAAATTAGGTAAAATATGTATAAAACCTTTTTTATAGAACTTATTACGAGCTTCATTTTTTGTTTGACACATATTTTTGTAAAATGAATATTTTCTGAAATAATTAAGAAAAACTGTTTTTTCTTTCTTTAAGTATATCTCGAAAACTAGACGAGAACGCCAATTAGTTTATAAGGAAAAGTTGTTCAGTATCCTTATCTCTATAACATATATCAAAATCAATATGATTGGAGCTGGATCCCCTATAGTGCACAATTACCAAATTAAACATTGGTTCGTTATTTGTTATTAACTGAGAAAACTTAACAATTCGTTATCTTACCCACTTCGTCATCTTACTCTCCTCTTTCCTACATACAAAGTACAATACAATGTACACACAACTCGACAACAAAATTAAAGCATTATCTATTCTGGTTTTCAAAAGTAAACAAATTTCAAAAGTGTAATTTTGTAAAAAATGATAATGAAATTCTTCTAAAAGCATTTTATAGTTTGGAATCTCTATTTTAAAAATCTATTTCATTAAACAAATTATTGACTTTTTTATGAAGCTTTATGGATTTAAATAATAAAGCAAATTTGAAAATTTTTTACAAACTTTGCAAAGTTCCATAAATTAAAAATTACATACAAATGCGGTTTACAGCGTTCAAATGCGTGAATTTTTATCTTTAATTTGCATACTTTACAAGCGCTGTATTATTTTTTTTCATCCTTAAAAAAAGATACTAATCATTGAATAGTAACATGATCAAATGTCTGTTAACGTAACGGCGTTTGATCAATTAGAAAAAAATAATAATTGCTCCAGTAGCACTTTTCATAGTTCTACAGTTTCTGATAAAAATTGAAAAAAAGTTCCGTATTTCTAATACTAGAAACATAAAAAATAAAAAATGTGCTAACTAATGTTCCAGCACACTCTCCTTTAAAGTAATGGAAGCCGTCAAATATTACATCTGTTTAGATGTTCTCATTAGTTCTAAGTTAGTTTCATATGTATTTATATAGCGTTTCAAGGTAAAATTCAACAATTAAGTATTTTTAATGCAGTTTTAACAGAGGAATAATGGAGTATGGAAGTAAATGTAGGCAAAACCGAAAAGATGTATATAGGAGGAGAACAACAAAATACATCACTTGAAGGCGGAAGAATAATTCAGTGTTGTGAAGAATATAAATATCTAGAATTATAAACAACCTTCGATGGAATACTAGATAAAACTATAAAAGAACGAAATAATAAGGGTAGAAAAGCAATTTCCATGATGAATGGAACACTCTGGGATCAAAATATACGTAAGGAATAAACAGAAAATATATAACACCATCGTCAAGAGCATCATAGCGAAGTTTGACAAATAAAAGAAAAAACGGAGAAGTTAGTAACAACAACAAAAATGGATTTGCTGAAAGATCAAGGCGAGACAAAATGACCAACACAAGAATTCAAGAAATAATAGACATGAAGCATATAATAATTGATGATATTAAAACAAAACAATTAGTGATGGTACGGTCATATGCAGAGGATGCCAGATAATAAAATACCGAAAAACTCCTGAATGGAATACCGCATGGAAGAAGATGAAAAAAACCACGAAGGAATTGGAGAGAGGACATAGATAAAGAGATCCGACTACGAGTTTTGATAGATAATCTGTGGGAGAATAGAGAATGGCGGAGTAGAGATCGGAAAGTGTAGAACGCTATAAACCAAAGATATATAATGCAGTTTTGAATATTCGTAACAGCACAATACTCAGTAGAAATATGTCATGCTAATCATTTTCGACACTTTTGATGATAGTTCTGGCTTGTTCAGCTCAGATCTGTGATTAAATCATTTTTAAAAGTTGTTCCATCTTATAAATTAAAATTGCTCCAAAATATTTATAAGACAAAACAACTTTTAAAAATAATTCAATCATAGAATTCAAACTAAACAAGCCAGAAATACCATCAAAAGTGCCGAAAATTATCAATATGACACATTTCAACTAAATATCGTACTGTTACAAATATTCAAAACTGCAAATTGTTAGAGGAGAAGAGGGTATTATGGCTACTGTCGACAATATGGTTACCCCTATTATCTCCGTTATTAGATGACGTATTCTAACAATTGCTTATGGAGTTATTCATTTAGTAGCCTGCCGTTTTTTAGTGATATTAATATGACAATACATAATAAGTGACAATTGTTATAAGGCATTTTTACTTTTGAGCACTTCTAAACTTTTTCAAGGTTCACCTTTAACCTTTAATTACTCATACTTTCTCATTATTCTTAAACTTGAGTGTATTATCACACGAATATACATACACTTGAGTGTTTTTTTTATTATTTACCTTTTTATTCAGCTATACACATTTTGAGTTATACAAAGTTAAAACAATAACATGGAATTTTATTAATATGGCTTTTTAAGCAAAATTTTTATATTGAAATATTTCTTCAATAAATCGATCGTCATTCTAGAGAGCGGTGTTTAGAAACATTAAAAACATTATTTTATGCTTGTTGTTTAATGTTAAACAGGGATAAAATGACATTTCTAACTAAATTTCTAATGGTATTTTTAAAGTTACTGAACGCAAGAAAATTCTATATTAGAAAAATTCTAAACAATGGAAAATTAAAAATACATAATTTTGTAACAAGATACTGTGTTTCTTCTAAACTAAACTAACTTTTTTAAATTATTCTTATAGATAGCCATATTACAATCACTTTTTTTCTGCCACCGATTATGCAGAGCATTAGATTTTTATAAATCACGTCCTAAATAATAAATATCTCATTATTTTGAGCCTAGAATCTGTCAAACAACATTTTGACGAATGTAATCGTTTCAATAGTTTCAATAGAAAATATTAATTATAAACAAAATGATTCAATAAAATGAAAATGGGTGCCATATTACCCTCTTCTCCTCTAATAATTAGAATTTTATCTTAAAATGTTATATAAATATGAAACTAACTTAGAACTATAACTCTTATTAGATATTGTAATATTCGATGGCGTTTGGTACTTTAGAGGGGAATATGCCATACTGGAACGTGAAGTTAGCACATTTTATATTTTTTGTTCCTGGTATCAAAAATGCGGAACTTTTTTTTAATTTTTATCAGGAACTGTAAAAATATGAAACGTGCTATTAGAATAAACATTGTTTTTTTTATTTTTTAATAAAAATCTGAGCTAACTCCACAGATATCAAACAGAATCAAGCGGATTGCATCCGGTTCAAACGAATGGCATCGGAACATATTGTTGCAATTATTGAGTCACAAAATAATACCGTCGAACGGTTAAATATTTTTAAAGAAAATGTGTAATTTAAATATATTATGCTTTTGATTTAATATCATTAATTTTTAATAACATTGAAATGTAGAGATTTAGGGATGGAAAGTAACGCGTTACAAGTAACGAGCCATCGTTATTTTAATTTATTTTTCTATAATAATTTGATAATGACGTTACAATTTTTCATAACGATAATGGTATCGCCAAGGTTAGGATTATTTTTGACAAGTAACTCGTTAAATGACTTGTTATGTAATCAATAAACAAACAAAAGTAATGCAAAAGTAACGCGTTACCTTGACTCGTGACGTAATCAATAAACTCAAACAGCACATAAGTAAATAGGATTTCATAGAAAATTTATTTTAAAGAATACATACAAAATTAGAAAAAATAAATATATGAAAAATTCTTGAAAAATTAAGTTAGTTTTCCAAAAGTTAGTTGTAAAATATTCCTTAAAAGCTTATTGCAATAAACACTTTGCGATTTCTTCGCATTCCATACACTTGTTAGGCGATCTCTTTTGCATATATCCGTAGATTATATACTTTGCACTTAGTACTTTGAATACTCTGAAAATTTATAAAGAATTCGAATATCCGGATTCTCCTACAGCCATCTTAAAGAGCTGTATTCGTGTGATCATTCTGTATGGTATTTATACTAGAATATCTAGATGTCGAAGCAGGAGATTAACAACTTCTGTGAGTGATTTGAGCGTGGCTTGGATCCACTTGCAAATATTGTCGACGCTTTGGACATCAACAATGTCGCCGTACTAAAGTTTTATCTGAAAAAGCTACATAAATCCTTCTTTCCTATCAGATGCTTACTTCGAGCATCTGATAAAATTGGTGTAGCTCATTAAAGCAAGATTTCGTTAACAAGGTTTCTGTTAGATAATGATTACTGGATATTTAGTCCTCTTTTATTCTAAAAACTATTCTTCTTGAATTCGTAAATATTTATTGATATGTACGGAAATCTATTGAACGTTTTAAGAAGTTCTCAGAAATTCTAAACACGCATGCATGTTATTTCTTGAGGTATTCTTATTGCGTTTTTCTATGAATTCCTAATTTAAGAAACAGGAAATTTAAAGAATACTTTGCAAATTTATTATGTTATCTGGAAAATTTATAAATTAGTATTTTTCAATGAGTAACGAGTTAATTATCAAAAGTTAATTATCAAAAGTGACTATATACTATCCAACCCAGGGCTCAAAAAATCATGAGAGAATTTGTACCAGTGTTAGTAACACCATCTAGAAATTTGTTTTTTAGAAATAATGAACTACCAAAAAAGCAAAAAAAAAAACGAAAAAAATAATATGTTGTCACACAATATCGTATACATCATACGTTGACATACGTTCAAATAGTGTGAATTGGCAATCGTTAATAATTCTATATCGTGTGAAACGGTACAATTCAAGTATAATAATCTAACGCTTAATAATTTTACTTTTTATAATTTATTAGCTTGTTCCTAACATAGATGTATATGTAAAACATAATAGTGTTATAGATAGTTAAAAGTGATAAAAAGTTAATGAGGGTTAAGTTATAGATTAGGTCAATAGAATTAACATATTTAATATTTTTTTGGCTACGTAGTTCCAATTTTCTGAAACTAAACTTTCAGATGACAATACTAACGCTGGTACATATTTTTAATATGGAAGTTTGACTATTCTGTTCCAACCTTGGCTTTACCATTATTATTATAGAAAATTGTAACGTCTTTATCAAATTATAAAAAAATATTATAATAAAGTAATGGTAACAGCAGCAGTAACTAATTACTTCTCACTCTTGCAAAGATTATAAAAATTATTTTAATTTTCTAAACCTAGGTGACATATGTAAATGCATTCAAATGCACTTACATATTTGGTATTCACAAGTAACAATTTTCATTGGACCGCCTTCAATTTGACTCATGTAATATTTTTTATTTAGTAATTGCAATGTAAAATCACATAACAACAGAATTATGTGCCGAATAAATTTAAAATTATGGTAAATCGTTTTCATTCTCTCAACTCTTCTTATTCTTCTCGTGCCTACATTCTTCATCCCACCATCCTCTAACTCTCTTTACTCCCTCCTTTCTTTGCTCCTTCTGCAATATTCTTTGCATTTCCTTCTTCAATAACTCCCATCCTTCCCTTCCTTCAATTTCTTTCTTCTTCCAAACTCTCTCCATTTTATCCCTAAACCTTTCCTTTCCTTCTTCTGTCCACTTCAATTTTCTCTTTACGTTTTCATCTCTCAAACTCGCACCTTTTTTCTAATTTCGTCCTCAAAATTACTACCAAAAAACGATCTAAATCAACTTTAAAAAGAGCAAGAAAACGCCGAAAACATCTTCGAAGGAGAGGAACAAAAGAGGGAAGAGGAAATATCGATGATAAGAGTGATGGAGGACTGTAATGGAAAATGGGAAAGGATGGAGGAGAGACTAAAAAGTATTATAAAAGAGTTAGAAAGGATAAGGAAAAGGGAAGAGAAATAGAGGAAAGAAAAAGATAGAATAGGATAGAGAAAAGGATACAGAAATTGGAAAAAAATGAGAGAAACTCCTCTATCTCTAACTTTACCAGTCTGTCATCCATATTTCCCCATCTCCTATCATGTAATCTAATACTGACTTCCCTCTTGCACCTGCGTATGTCCACATTCCTTCTGTGTCTCCTTTGCCGCATCCATTAAATATGTACCAACCTATCTCTTCAAATCTCTCTACTAAAAATCTTTCCTCCTTATTTATCTTCTTGTCTTTCCATTTCTTCCTTTCTTTTTCTCCCTTTCGTCCTTCTCTTCCCACCAACTCTTCCGTCCTTGCATTAAAGTCCCCTTCCAGTATCTTCCTAACTCTACCCTTATCTTCCACTCAATTTTTAATTTTCTCCCATTTTCCCTCCATATCTCAGGTCACATATACCCCTATAACTCTGCACTTCTCCCTCCTTATTTTGATCATCCTTGTCATTTTTCCTTCTAATTCCTCTTGTTCCCCCCTCTTCTAATTCCTCTTGTTCCCTCCCTATCATTTCTTCTTCATTCCCTTCTTCACTAGCATTCCCCCAATTGCCCTGCTTTTTTTGTTTTTCCTCTTGCTATTTGCACCTTCCATTTAAATTCCCTTACTCTATCCTGTGCCTTTTTCTCTAACCATGTCTTCACTAATACTTCCCATTCCTTAATCCCCTTCCAAAATTCCCTATCCTTGCACTCAATCTTTGCTACATTACAAAACGCCATTATCGTTGCTCCCACTTCTTCATTTTTAATTCGCTCTCTCCGATGTCCTCTTTCCCTAACATTCCTCTTCTCCTCTCCGTCGTTTTTCCACCATCTCGTTTCTTCTACTATCCTCTCTTCCCCTTTTCTTTTTCCGTCTACTCCATTTTTCCCTTTCCCTAAATTTTTTCCCTTTCTGCTCTCTCTCTTCTTACCCATTCTATCTCTCAGCGTCTCTTTCTCCTCATCTCAGAACCACCATTCTCCATCAATCATCACTTTATTATTCCTTAAGAATATCCTCGCCCTCTTTCTCTTCTTCGCCCTAGCCACTTCCTTTAATTTCCATCTGTTCTGTCTCTCCTTCCATGTTAAATCCTCTTCAATCCAAATCCCCCCCCCCCAACCTTTTCTTCTTCCTCATAACCTCCTTTTAGTCTTCCTCTGATTTCAAACTCACTATCGCTATTCTCCTCCCATTCTTCTCTACCCATCTTAACAAGCCTTTTCTCTTCTATCTCTACTTCCGTCCTTATTTTTTTAAAGATTCTCCCCTATTTTGCTTTTCATCTATTTCTTTCTCCTTGTATCTCTTTACTACAATATTTCTTCTTTTTTTCTGTCTCTCCCTTCTATCCCACATCTTCTTAACTTTCCTAATTCTCTCCTCCATTTCCCTGTTCCTTCCCCTTTTTTCTTTTTCTTTTCTTTCCCCTCTAAATTGCTTTCTTTCCTTTTTCTAGGTTCTTCAACCCCTCCCCCCTTCTTTATCTTTAACGCCTTCTCCTATTTATTTCCAGTTCCTCTATCCTTTTCTCCATCCTATCCCTTTCTTTCCTCCACTTCTCTTCCCTTTTCCTCATCCCTTCTAACTCTCTCATAATACTCTTTAGGCTCTCCTCCATCCTTTCCCATTTTCCATTATAGTCCTCCATCCACTCTTTCATCACTCCCATCATCGATATCTGCTCTTCCTCCCTTTCTCTCCCCTCTCCTCCGGAGGTGTTCTCGGCGTTATCTTACTCTTTTTAAACAAATGCTCTTTTTCTTCACTTTCCCCCTTTCCAACTTCCTTCATTCCTTCCATCAGTTCCCTTTTTCATAATTTAAACACCCCCGCACTTCCACTATGCTCTCTTATTTTTCATCTCCCTCGTTTTCCCTTCCTTTATACCCTCCAATACCTGCTTCTCCTTCTCCTCTAGCTTGTCTCCTTCCATCCTTTCTACTGCTATTGCACTGTTTCCGCTCTACTATGGTCCGCTGTTCTATGCCCGTGCAAATGCAACTCGACTCATTCTCGTCATTTTTCTCCGGCATTCTCCTCTCTATCTTATCGCACTCTGCGGCCGCTCGTGGGGACTTCGCCTTTCCTGCCCTCTCTCTTTTTCACGACTCGCCTTCTTCATTCTTTCTAACCTTTTCACCTAACGCACACTTTCTATCACTCTATCTCTTTTAGCCCTTCGACATTCACTCTCGTTATGCACTCCACCTTTCCACTCCTGTTACTCCACCTCATGCACAATTCACTCTCTCCTCTTCTTTCACTCGCTCACTGCCTTTATTCCAAATTCAATATCCCATCCACTTCTGCATCAAAATCACCATCAAAAATAAAAGTCAAAATTTCTAGATATAATATAAGATTCTAATTGATTTCCTAATAATTATTTTCAAAAATTGAAGTCGTAACTAAAAACTTGTATAAAAAGCTCAATATTCAACTGTAACAACCATGTTTTTCGTGCACGGGCGTAGCTTGGCGGGATTCCAGGGCACGATCGAAATCCAAGAAAATTAAACACGTTTTTTTAAATAGATAACACAACAAATTTTATTCAAGATTCAAAACATCGATGGTTTACATGTATATGTGAAAATGAGATATAATACAACGCGAAGATATGTTTTATAATAATTGACAATGGTCGATTCCGTGTTAACAGTGATGAGTGATGTCTTGCAGAGCGACATCGATAAATTTAAATAATACGCGGTAAGTTTACAGATGTCGATCGAAGTGCGCTCGCATAATTCCGCAAGGCGCATAATAACGCCAGAGGGGCGGGTTGGAGGAACGATAATTAATCAAGGATCGACGATGAATGTCTTGACTCGATAGACGTTCGCGTTTGCGTTCCAGCGGCACCAGAGCAATGAATACGCGGCGCAAGCTATTGTTGCGACGATCAGCTGTAGAATACTATTTTAGGCATAGCACGTGCGGCGCGAGCCGTTTCTCTCTATAGAGATCACTCGACAAACCTGACGCGTTCCGTGGCCGGCGGGCGCGCGGACAGGGGGAGGGGGAGCGTCGCGACACAATAGGGCTTTAATCTGCGAACGCGTGCTGATCGGTCACCGTGCGATATACATGCTTGTCTGGGATGCACCTACTGTGCCAAGAACACTTGGCGGAATCAAAGACACTTAATCCCATTTGTGTCGGCCGGTGTAATCAGATCGGGTGTAATTTAGGAAAAACCGGCAGTCAAAATCGCTTGATTAGCAAGATGAGAAGCAGGCGGCTGTCGCCAAGAACGCTCGGTAGAGACAAAACACGCTTTATCCCAAGACTGCCCAGGAGGCTGCTTCGGTAGACTAGTCAGTGAAGTTACTAACTGGCCGAGATGAAGAGACTCGCTTCTCTTCATCTCAACTCTTTTATACCCAAATCTCGAAACGTTGGGGATGTCCTTTCGAATCGGTCCGGAGTCAGCATCGCCGTTGCTCAAGTTCAGTCGCTCCAAACGGAGCACGTGGTTGACGCGTACTGGTTTCAGATTCGGAGATGGCGCGTACGCGGCAAGATAGTCGCCGCGCGGGATGTGTTCATACGTTTACGCACGCGAATTTGAATCGTTTATTGACGCATTGCGCCTATTTCGCTGTCTGGTGGGTGTTTGGTCGGATGGATGATGATCGGCCCTGGAGGGTATCCAAGAAAACGGTTCCTTACAAAACACTAACGTTTAATACAAAGGTAAGTCACAAATTATCCACACTTTCGCTGGAACATGTATTTTAACCCTTTGCACTTGAGGCCGCTCGGGCAAACCAGCAACTAGAGACAATTTCGACTATATTAGGAAAATATTTTACAGATACTTTAAAATCATTTTATACTCAGACAAATGTATAGAAATAATAAAATTTCATCAATTTATTTATTTTTACATTAAATACAACAAAATTTGTTAAGTGGAAGTATCAAACCAGCCGCAGCGGCGCCGCTTGAGTGCAAAGGGTTTAGTTTGTCACACTGCGTTCGCAGCAGGCAGGCTTTAGTTGGCACTACTGGGGTCCCGTGATCAAAGTTGGACCTTGATTGCATCAGTTTGTTTACCGCTTTGAGCGTGTAAATATGGCCGCTCTGTTAGAAGTTTGCACCAAGGAAAAACAAAGACCTGTCATACTATTTCTTTGGTCGGAAGAAGTAGAAGGTGCTGAAATTCATCGGAGGCTTTCAACACAAAACGGGGACAGTGCTTTACCATGTAGAAGTGTATGAATGGACCAAAAAATTTAAAAGTAAACGCATGCAACATACAAAGAGGGAGTAGAATACTCGTCAAATTTCAACCACAACGAAAAGGTTCAGCAAGGTCAAAAATTGAGACTGGCAAACCATATTGTGTTGAAAACCTTCGATAAATTTCAGTACCTTTCATTCTTTCCAACCAAAAAAATCGTATCACAGCTCTGTTTCTAGTTAGTGCAAACTTCTAACGGAGCGGCCATATTTACACGCTCGTAGCGGTAAATAAATTGACGCGATCAAGGTCCAGCTTTGATCACGGGACCCCAGTAGTGCCAACTCAAAGCCTGTTTACCCGAAAGTATGACAAACTTAAAAACATGTTCTAGCAAAAGTGCGAATAATTTGTGACTTACCCTCATATGAAATTACAAGTCTAACATAATTCCGAAAACGACTAAATTGGGATTACGAAGTCTCTTACATAGATCAGGAAAAAAAAGACACGAAAATTAAAGAACATATTTCGGATATCAATAAAAAGTCTGGATCCCCGTCAATGATTTCCAAGCACAGTTTACACAAAAATCATGATTTTAAATGGAATAAAATCAGGATTCTCGATAATGAACCTTTTTTATGAAAAGAACAATTTCCAAATTGATTTTTATAAAAAAACAACGACATGGGTTTAATAAGCAGAGCAATACAAATCGCTTACCGAACGCAAACCTCCCTATGGGAGGATTAAGGATACCCTAAACCCTCTCCTAAGTTTTCCCTTCTCCGGTTTATTCTAAGATTTTCACTGCCATTTCCTTTCAATCATCTCTTCAATCCCATCATTTGTTTCGGTTACTGTCTTGTTGCTGTTGTTAAGCAGTTATACACCTACCTCTGTAAAGTTAGCCCCACTTTTTAAAAATTTGAAAAAAATAAGCACAGTTCTAGTTGCCCCCCGCCCCCCCCCCAAGAGTTCTAGAGTTCTCGATCGATTAAAAAAAAGAGTTCAGTCAATTAAAGCAATAAAACAATTTGAGAAAACGGTGGGGCTAACTTCACAAATCTTCAAATTCAAAGGGTTATAACGTCTCCGTTTTCAACTTTAGCACATTTTTTCACTAAAGATAATCGATAGAACTTTTTGGAGAGCTATCAGAACTCTAACAAAATTGCAGAAATTCCAACAAAATTATAAAAAAAAAAAAAATTTTTTTTCCGAAATCTGGTTCTCTAAAAAGTCAAAATTCACAAAAAAATTTTCGACCAACAAGACTTGGAAAATTTCCAATCTTCAATATTCAAAGCGCCAGAACTCTCTTGTTTTCGATCTTGGCGCTTCGATCTTTAAGGATAATAGTTAGAACTCTTCGGGGGGACTATCAAAACTCTGAACAAATTGCCGAAATTTGCAAATTTTCAACCAACATGGACTTAAAAAATTACAAAACGCCAAAACTTTTTTTGTTTTCGATTTTAATGCTTTGATCCTGAAGGATAAAAGTTAGAACTCTTCGAGGGGCTACCAGAACTCCAAATAAATTGTCAAAATTCGCAAAAAAATTTTCGACCTACGTGGACTTATAATGAAAGTCATGGAAGTATCCGCCTCAGATTTAAACAAGCTTTTAATATGTTGAAGTACACATAAAAATGAGGGACACGTATTTTTTTATACGTGTCCAATCTCAATTTTAGGAGGTGAAACACCTCTTTAAAAAAAATAATTTTTTTTTTGAAGCGTGTATTGTCGAAACTACATTTATCAACAAAAAATAGGGAACATTTCCCAAGCACAAAAAATTAGACTATTTTTAAATGACTATAGCTCGGGAAAAAGTCATCGCAAATAAAAAATAAAAAAAGCATTTTGAAGCTTGAAATTTTAACTTTGACGCTTAATTAACAGATTTTTAAAGTTTTTTATCTTCCTTGTTTTATGCAGTAAAAAAGCACATCTTGTTTTGTTTCTTAAAATTTTGTATTTTTGACAGTTTGCAACTCGACAAAAAAATTTTTTTCAACAATTCAAAGAAAGCTTCATAAATTACAACATTTTGCTTACAAAATGCTTTTTTTAAATTTTTTTACAATTTTTTTTGACCGAGTTATACAACTTTGAAGCTAAATTTGCATTTTTTACAATTGATATCCGTACTTCGTGAAAAATCATCATAGACAGAAAATGAAAAAAGCATTTTAAAGAAGTTTCAGCTTTAACATGTTATCAACGGTTATCAAAAATTTTCTCTATTTCTTAGTGCTATGCCCCCAAAAAAATACAGTGTTTTTTCTTTAAAATTACGTATTTTTGACAGTCTGTAACTCAATAAAAATTTTTTCTCGACAAACGCAATGCAAGTGACAAAAATAATATTTTCACTACAAAATACTTTTTTTAAACTTTTTCTACAATTTTTTTTGACCGAGTTACAAGATTTCAAAGAAACACATTTTTTACAATACATTTTTCTGAAAACTAACGTTTACCGCCGATATTAGCATTACCCACTGTTCACTACGTGGAGGTTGCCGGGCGGAGTTTTGTACACCTCTACATCATGCGTATACGTGTGTTGTGTATGTTTATGCGTGTGTGTGTGTCAGTAGAGATAAAGACCCTATAGTTCGTTACGCAAAAATTTCTACTGTGACATGCACGCACGCACGCACGCACGCACGCACGCAAAGTTTTCAAAGAAATGTACTGTAAAAAATGTGTTTCTTCAAAGTCTTGTAATTTTGTAAAAAAAACCCATGAAAAATTAAAAAAAAAATCATTTTGTAGAGAAAATGTCATACTTTATAGCATTTGCATTGCATTTGCCAAGAAAAACTTTTTCATTGTGCTACAGGCTATCAAAAATACGTAATTTTAAACAAAAAACAGTGTACCTTTTTGGAGCATAGCACTGAGAAATTGAGAAAATTTTTGAAAATCATTGATAGCATGTTAAAGCTGAAACTTCGAGCTTTAAAATGCTTTTTTCATTTTCTGTCTACAATAATTTTTCACAAAGTACAGACATCATGTTTAAAAAATGCAGGTTTACCTTCAAAGTTGCATAACTCGGTTAAAAAAAATCGTAAAAAAATTTTTTTAAAAGTATTTTGTAGGCAAAATGTTGTAATAAAGTTTTGTTTGAATTGTTTGAAAAAATTCTTTTGTCAAGATGCAAAGTGTCAAAAATACAAAATTTTAAGAAATAAAACAAGTTGTGCTTTGTTACCGCATAAAACAAGAAAGTAAAAAAATCCAAAAATCTGTCAATTCAGTTAAAGTTCAAGCTTCAAAATGCTTTTTTATTTTTTATCTGCGATGATTTTTCGCCGAGCTATAAACATTAAAAAATAGCCTAATTTTTGGTGTCTGGGAAGTGTTCCCTATTTTTTGTTGACAAGTGTATAAGAGATAGAGAAAAATGTTCTAAATAAAAGTTGAATGGCTCGAAGAGTACTTCATAACAGCAAAGAAAATTTTTTTAATTTTTTTACTCTTTTCCCCACCACTTACCTATTTTTTTCAAAATTTTTATTTCTCTTTATAAGCAAAATAAAGCTTATTTTATTACAAATCCAATGGTATATTACAAAGTTATAATGCGACCTTTCCATTTTCCAAAAATAATTGAAAACCCCATGACTCATGGTACGTGTACCCGTCGTGTACTATGGAAGTATCCCCCTTCAATTGTGACGAGCGTTTAATAGCGTTGTAGTACAGATCAAAATAAGAGACACGTAGTTTTTTCTACGTGCCCTAATATATTTTTAGGGGTATAACAACCCTTTAAAAAAAATCGGTTTTTTTCTTTCGAAGCGTATATCGTCGAAACTATTATATAAGAGATAGAGAAAAACTCTAATTCTATTAGAAAAGTTCTAATTAAAAGCTAAATGGCTCGAAGACTACTTTATAACAGTGATAAAAACATTACACAAATTTTTTTAAATATTTTTTCTCACCACTTACTTGTTTTTTTTTTTCGAAATTTTTATTTTTTTATAAGCAAAATCTTTCAATTAGAACACATTTTTCTGTCTCATAAAGTTTTGACGCTAGTTTTGATGCTTCAAATAAAAAAAAACTAATTTCCTTCAAAAGAATGTTACACCGCCTAAAATTGAGACTGGGCACGTATAAAAAAATTCCTTATTTTTATTTGTACTACAACATATTAAAGGCTCGTCAAAATCGGAGAAGGATACTTCCGTAGCGAATGGACGGGCTATCGGCGTGTAGATACGTTTTTAATTATTTTTGGAAAATGTCAAAACAGAACTTTATCCATACATCGTTGAATTTGTAATAAAATAAGCTTTATTTTGCTTATAAAGATAAATAAAAATTTAAAAAAAACGTGGTAGGAAAAGTATAAAAAAATAAAAAAATTTTATCATGTTTATAAAGTACTCCACAAGCCATTTAACTTTTAATGAAAACATGTTTTTCTATCTCTCATAGTTTCAACAATAAAGGCTTCGGAAGAAAAAATCTAATTTTCTTTAAAGAGGTATTACACCCCCTAAAAGTGAGATTGGGCATGTATAAAAAATTACGTGTCCCTTATTTTGATCTGTACTACGTATTAAAAGCTCGTTTAAATCTGAGGCGGACACATCCGTAACTTTCCTTGTAAGTCCATGTTGGTCGGAAATTTTTTCGCGAATTTCGACAATTTGTTCGGAGTTCTGGTAGTCCTCGAAGAGTTCTAACGATTATCTTTAATAATCGAAATGCTAAAGTCAAAAATAAAAACAATCTAGCGCTTTAAATATTGAAGATTGAAAATTTTCCAAGTCCTGTTGGTTGAAAATTTTTTTGCGAATTTCGACTTTTTGAGGAACTGCCAGAACTCGTAGCAGAACATATTTCCAAAAAATAATAAATAAAAATTATTTTTTTTTTAGAATTTCTGCAATTTCGTTAAAGTTCTGATAACCTCCCAAAAAGTTCTATCAATTATCTTTAGTGAAAAAATGTGCTAAAATTGAAAACAGAGAAGTTATAACTTTTTAAAGTTGGAGAATTGTGAAGTTGCCTCCCCCCCCCCCCTCGTTTTCTCAAATTGTGTTTTATCGTTTTAATCGATGAAACTTTTTTTAATCAATCGAGAACTCTAAAACTTTTCGGGGGGCAACCAAAACTGTGCTTATTTTTTTCAAATTTTAAAAAAGTGGAGCCAACTTCACAGAGGTTATACACCTTCCAGAATAAAGTAATTTTATACACATTATGGTTCGACTTACTGCGCGTTTTAATTATTACTTGTAATTATTTTAGAATTCGGGTTATTCGTCTTCAGAATTATATTAAGTTTTTATATTTATGTATTGTATAACGTCAGTGTTTTAACATTGAACTTTTTACATAAGTTTTTAGCCACCTTTAACTTTTGTAAATATTTATTATTTTGTAAATATTTATTAAGAAATCAGTTAGAATCTTACATTATGTCTGGAAAATTTTACACCGTTAGCAAGATAAGATACAATATCTACGGGAAGAAATTGATGTAAAAAAACATGGATCCTCAATTTCTTACTGTACATCATTCTGCACGCACTAATAATGATTTCGTGAAAAATTGAAACGTTTGTGATATGAATTTATGTAAAATATAAATTTTATAAATCAATAGCACCATAATCTTGCATGGTTTGTCTCGCTCTTATTGCTTTGCCATTTTATTTTGAATCTACCAAACTGATAGCATAATTGATTGTTATTCTTAATAAAAATTCTATTTTCTAGAAAATTAATAATATATCCACGTTGTCTTCGATATTTTGTATATGCAAACCTAGCTGTTTCAATACACATTAATAGTACTGAAAATCTATAGCATATATAATGTTAACTATAGCTATTGAGCTCATATACTTACAAGCGGACTAGTCGGCGAGAATGGTTCTCCAATGATAGGGGGACACGCATTGCCTTCCGTTCTTAATACAGGTACATAGAATTGATCTTCTAGCAGCATAAGTATCTCACGCTTTAGAGCTTTATTTTCCTGACATCTTCTGGCACATATTATCTAAAATCAATAATATTACATATGTATAAAGCTGCTTTTGTAAAAGATAATCTTCGTAACAAAGATACATGGAGAGCTAGAATAAAGTAAAAAAAATGTTCTATTAATATAAAATGCGCATCAATAATGCAGAGTGAGATAAATGTTAAACTATTAAACGCACTAAATATCACAAAAAACATGTAAACATAATTCAGTATTCAGAGTAACTGCATCAGTTAATGAACAAGTAAATACAATAATTATCATTTTTAAATAAAAAAATATTTAAAATTATTTATTTTTTAAAGAATTTTAGATATTTAAAGATATTTAAAAAATATTTTCAAGTCTATATGAAATTAAATTTAAAAATATCAATTAATATGCAATTTATTATTTTAATCTTTTTAATGTTTTTATACTTTAATCTTTTTAAAATTTTTCTTAAAATTTATTTATTGGTAATTATTCAGTGATATTGGTGTAATGCCCTATTTATATTCCGGTTACATAATTTTGTTCATTAAATCTTTACCATTCAATTTTTATTTTTATAATGCAATTATATTAAAAAATTAAGAAAATATATCAAATTTCATTACAGCAAGTAATATTATTGTAGATATATTAAAAAAGACGCATCAATCAATTTTGTAGCAAATTAAATTTTGTGTAAAAAATAAGATAATAATTGATGCTAACAAACATCTAAATGTGAAAAAACTTTCCCCATAAAAACTGTAAAGATTTTGTTGTAAAAAATATCTCAATCAGGGATCAAAACTGGGTCCTCTAAATTTTCCAGGACAAATATCTTAGCCTATTCGACTACTGAGACATGTAGTGATATTCTTTGCAGCAATCGTAAATTGTATAGTCACGTACGGAATTGCGCCATTATACAATAGAATTTTTTAACTATACAGTCCATTTGAGTTCTATTGTAAAATTTTCAAAACTTCATAATTAAAGTATAAATATAAATTTATTTTTAAAAAATTTTTAAATTAGTGAGTTAATAATAAAAAATATTAATAAAATATATAAACAAATAAAAAATATTAGTTTATTTATATACTCGTAAAATAAATTAAAAATAACTTGTTTATAAATCAAATCACGATCTTCAAAATCAATCTCTTGCATTTTTTTACGACTAACAGTTTCGACAATATAGTAATTTAAATGTTCGCATAAGTGACGTTTTTTTATAAATTTTTGCAATTTCCAAGCATCAATATTGTAAATTACTTCATCAAAAAAAATCTTGAATTTTTTTCTGAAACACGTTTTCTCTATAGAAACATTTAAACATATTTTTCTCTATAGAATGTGTTAATACATTGAAAAAAAAAAATAAATAAAAATGACGATGTTTCAACGGTGCCCAGAATGAGCATTAGAGTAGATTAAAATACAATAAAATTAAAAAATAAAAATATTTACGAATTGGATTAGGAACAATTAGTTTTAACAAACAAAATAAAACAAAGGTTAAGGCTCTTATAAATAAATTAAAGTTAGGGAACAATGAGCTCAAGAGCCACGCAGGATTTCAAACGCAAATAAATATATCAACGCATCACTCCAATATCAGGCATACGTTTCGACCTTTAATGACGATCTTCTTCAGTACAGATATTACAAGTCTATAAAAACAAATTAATCGCACTAATTAAGATATGAATTTGTCAAAATAAACAAATAAAGATCAAAAATAAAAAAATTTGAAAACAAGTTACCGAATAAATAGAGATTGTGCAAAACCGCGGTGTACATCTTATTTCAACGTCTTAGCATAATAACATTATAAACGACCTCACAGAGAGTGTGCAGAGACAAGAGCTTCGTAAAACCACATAAATTGGTTGCTAACAAATAAATAAATAAATAAATAAATAAAAATAATATTAAAATGATGACTTTAAAACTTGTAACAGACAACAATATAAATTAAATAGTTAAAAGATATAAACGGACAATAAATAAAAATAAAAATAAATATGAAAGCTGTCATAAGAAATAAAATTGCAAAAAACACACTATAAAAATTATGCAAAATAAAAAAAAAAGAAAATAAATAGAAGCAAAAATTATATACAAGTTACCTCTAAGCACTAAAACTTGTGTCACAGCCTTGAGATGGGATGTTACATCTCGGTGAGAATAGGTACAAATAATAAGGACCAAAACGAGATAGCCTCGGTGGTCCGAACGAAAGGCATAGAAAGAGAAGGGATGACAAACCTAAGAAGGGAGAATACGATCGAGGATAGGAAGATACGCATCCGAGAGGAGTTCAGTATCGCTTTGTTTATTGAGTCCATACAATTGATTTTTGATGTGTAACATCTCGGATATAGATCTTTTAACAAAAGATGGCTTTTTGTCTAAAATTTCCACGTTTTCCCAAACAAATTCTTGATTTTCTCCAATGCGGTGTAACAAAATAACTGAAAGAGAACTGGCTTTCCTAATATCTGCTTTGTGTTCGCTGACTCTTGTTTTTAATTGGCGTTTCGTCTGTCCCACGTAAGAATCGCAGTCTTTACAACTAATTTTATAGACCACGTCATTACAAGAAAGATGCTCTATATGGTCTTTGCCAGTAGTTATAAATTTATTCAGTTTAGAAGAGATCGTAAACGCAACACTACAGTCAAACTTACATGAGAAAGACGAAAAGTTATCTGATACCGACTCAATGTAAGGGATCGTAAAAAATCACACGTTTATCCTCAACGCAGTGTCATCTTTATAAAAAAAGTGTTTGAGTCTGAAATTTATCATGGAAAAGATCAAATTTAAAGGATAACTATTTTCCAATAAAATATTAACTAAAAATATGAAGTTCTTACGATGAAATTGAGGATGTGATAATAAAAGTGATTTGTCAACCATACCAAAAATAACACTCTTTTTATGACACAAGAGATGGTGTGAGAAAAAATTTAAGTATCTTCCTGAGAAAGTTGATTTGCGGTATTGATAGAAAATAATCTTATTATTCACCTTTACAAGCATAATATCAAGAAAATTAATTTTTCCCTCGATCTCTCTCTCCATAATAAATTGTAAACGGTCATGCATGGAATTAAACATGTCAAGGATGCCCGATAACGAGTTAGCCGAGGCTGCTAATATAATGTCATCTACATATCTACAGTAAAAAGGTAGGTGAAAAGAAAAAAGTTTTAACACCTTGCACTCCAAATCCTGCATGACCAAATCTGCTAAAATAGGAGACAACGGTGATCCCATCGGCAAACCAAAGATCTGTTTGTAGCAAAAATTATTGAATTTAAAAATACGTAGAATCTATTATTAAATTCAAAGTTTTGAGAAATTCATTGACCGGGATAGTAGTATTTTTTTAAATCAAATCTCATCTAGTCGTGACGTTTTCCACCGCTAAGTCTTTTGGAACATTGGTGAAAAGACACGACGTCCAATGACACTAAGACGTGATTCCAAGAAAAAGCCATTAAGTTTATTAACTAAATGGAAACTATTTTTAACAAAACTATTCGCTTCTGGTATACTGTTGTAAATTATGTTATGTAAGAAATAAGTCAGAGAGTGTAAAGGACTATTTATGGAAAAAATTATAATTCGTAAAGGATTATTAGGTTTATAGATCTTTGACAAACTATAGGCTCTCGGCAAGACGCCGTCCGTTTTTAATATGCTCCTATATATATGTAACAACCTGTCTTTTTCCGCGCACGGGGCGGCGTGAGTTCGGCGGATTGAGGTCGCCAAGAGAACTAGACTGTTTTGGTTGGAAAGAAAACAGCGAATCTTTATTTCGCGTAGCGTTTTGTACAAAATAATAGCGTGGCGTTTTTAGCCACGACGCGCGGACAGACGGATGACGGTGACGCTCGGACGGACGTAACAAAACTTAGAAATTACGCGCGGACGGTCAGACGGAAACCAGAACGCCCGGACGGACGAACGGTATTTACACGCGATATTCGGAACGATCGGATTTTAAACGCGGTATCGTACACGGTGTCTATTTACAAGTTCGCGGAATTCCGAGCCGAGATTCTCGGAACTCGGAATCCTTGTTGACGCGCGGGTACCGTGGCCTTGCCGAAGGCCGCGGCCGTAGACGATGCGCGCGCGGTACAGCTGTACTCTGTCGCGGCGCGCTGCGGTTAATACCGCGATGTTCGGCGGTGGTAATCGGCTCACGCTAAGATCTCTTGGTAGAGGCGCGGAACTCCACATCCCAAGTCGTGAGTCGATACCGAGACGGGACGGCGGATCGGAAAGTGCCGACTACCAGGATCTCCTGGTGGAGCCCAAGATGGACTTGAGCCCGTGAACCGGCGGTCTAGGAAGGCGGATGGCTCGTGTCAAGATCGCTTGACGGAAGCTAAGGCGCTTAACTCCGTGTGAGCACTCGGGATAGGCTTTCTTCTGCGGACGGGAGATCGGACGGAGAAGAAGAGAGACTCGACTCTCGGAGCGGCGGTGCTTATATACCCGAATCTCAAGGGCAGGGACGGTGCGGGGGTACGGAACGGTACGGAATCCGTGGGGGACTCCCCGCCGCTCGAGATCGGTCCAGCGGTCGCCACTCCGGTCAAGCGCGTGCGCGCGGAGATCTGTCGCGGAGATCTGACGCGCGGATGCGTCAACGCGCGCTACGCCGGTGTTCGTATTTCTTATGGGCGCTACGCGCCGTGTTTTCGCTGTCCGGCGGTTGTTCGGCCGGACAGCCCGGAACGGTGGACGGTCCGAGGGGGGAGCGGAAAGGCGGTTTGGCGGTATATATATATATATATATGTTGTTCAATAAAACCTTTTTCTTTCCAATTGAAGAGGAGAGAACGCGCTTCTTTGGTCAGTTTTAGTATCGGATCTTTTGATAATTTAACGTAAGTAGATTCGTCAGAGAACATGACTTCCATCTTCAAGATGTAATCATTCTTGTCAAGGGCAACTATTATGTTACCCTTGTCCGCTCTGGTTTGCCTGACATTGAAATTATGCATTGATTTATTTATTTGCGTCTGATATCCTGCGTGGCTCTTGAGCTCATTGTTCCCTAATTTTAATTAGTTTTAAGTTTCACTAATTAAACTTTGATAATATATTAACCGTAATTTCTTGAAAACATCTAATCTTTAATATTGTTCGCATGAGATTCACAATTCAGCAAACAATTTGTACATTTAATGAGAAAAAAAGATGTAACCTAGATAGGTTCAAATTCTTCGTAATTATCCGACTCTGTCTAAAACCCACTTAGCTCCAGAAATTAAGTGGGTTTTGAATGAATTAAAGCTTTTTGAGTAATTCTAAACAAGAATTTAAATATCATGCAGTTACTTAGGAGAGCCGAAATCCGATGATTGAATAGCGGGAAGTACGGATGAAGAATCCTAACGCACCCTAGGAATCGATTGTGTGTCACATTAATTTAAATAAAAATTATAAAAGTGTGTAAATTCACTAAATGTTAATCAATAAAATAATTAATATTAGTATAATGTTATATAGTTAATTTACTCATTTTTGTCATTTTCATCAAAGTTGTGTAATACGCAATCGACTCCAAATCTAGAATCACTTTTTAAATTTTCTCCTATTTGTTGCTGAATACCTTTTATATACTTTTTCTATTAAAATCCTTTTTAAAAGTACGTACACACACGCACGCACGCGCACACACACACACACACACACACACACACACTCTCTCTCTCTCTCTCTCTCTCTCTCTCTCTCTCTCGTTCTTTCTCTCTATTTGTGCACTCTATTAGCTTGCACGACAAGAAAATTTAAATAAAATTCGTATTATAATTAAAAAACATTAAACAAAGAATTTTTTCAAAACATACATCTTTAGGCAGCTGCTGATGCTTATTTGGCAAAGTTTTGATACATTGTGAATAAGAGACAAGAACCCGAACAACATCTTTAAAGCCATGTTTAACAGCAAAATGTAACGGGGTCTCATTAAGTCCTTTATCTGGTGTATTTAAGTATAAATCCTGCATAATCTGTGTGGGATTTACGTAAGTTTTACATTTATCCTCCCCATAATGCCACAACATAAATTTGGGATCTCCAACGGTATTCAGTATAAGTTCACACATTTCTGGGTGGCCTTCTTTCGCTGCTATATGTAAAGCGTTGTATCGAGAACCCATCTATAAAAAAAAAATTACATATTCAATTTCTACAAGAAAATATATAGAGGGGAGAAGAGGATTATAAGATAGATGGATGGTGAGGTATTATACATAATATTCGTATAATCCATTAAATTCTAAGAGCAACTGTTAAAATTACTTCGTTACCATCTATCTAAAATAATTATTGTAAAATGTTTATTAGTGTTTACTGCATTTTTATAAAAGTTAAATTTCAGTTTTGCAGGTAACAAAAATTTTTACAGATGTATATTCTTTATGTATTTTTGAAAATCGTATTAGATATTAATTTTTTAACTTTAGTCTAGCTCTCTTGAATGTGATTTTCAAATAATGTAACTGAATTTAATGTGTGATGTAATGTGTATATAAATTCGATGAAGTATACAAACTCTCAAAATTAAAAAAAAAATTAACAAATAAAGTGGGCAAATAAGAATGAGTCGCTGCTGTTGGAGCGCAGAGATTTAATTAGCATACATTTAAAATTGCATTTCGCATTTCAAGATTAAAAAATTATATACTAAAATTAGGTATAAGACTAAAAAAAGTCCAGCGCGGTTCGTATTGCGCAAAACAAATTTATCCGTTATAGATAAAAATTTTATTCCAAATATTTGAACGTTTTGACTCAACTATAGAGTCACCATCAGCTTGTAACATAAATAATTGATAAATTTAAGTAACAAGTTCAATTGAAATTATCTGCCCATCGTCAATTTGATGTGCGGTCGAGTCACAAACGGTTTGCCAAATCCAGTGCAACTTTTCTACCATGTATATTGTCAAAGGAGATGATTTGATCTCCCTTGCTATTTTGACTTGTTTTATTATCTGTATTTGTAATAATATAATCAATCGGGTTCAATCACTTAAAAGCAGCACTGTTAGAAATATCAGGTTAGAAATATCAGGTTATAACAAAGTGAAATCTTAATTTTGCTTATACACATGGATTAAAAATGCTTCAAAGAGTTACGTTATTCATTGCTTTGCTGATCTTTGTCGGCCTCTTGGGTGAGTCACTTGATGATTTCTTCAAATTAATTCTTCAGTTGTAATTTATGTAGAACAACGTTACATATTTATAGGGAGATCAAACCATCTCTTTTGACAATATACACGGTAAAAGTTTTGGATTTGGCAAACCGTGACTCGTCCGCAGATAAGACTGACGATAGCCAGATAATTTCAATTAAACTTGTTACTTGAATTTATGTTGACACGCTGATGATGACTTCAAAGTTGAGTCAAAATGTTCAAATGTATAAGAATTGCTCCGTAAGTTTTGCGACTAGTAAAAAAAACACGGTAATTTGTCATTAAAAATGGCTTTATTGTTTTCCAAAGTGTTCTCCATGATAATCAATACACTTCTGCATTCGCTCAAACCATTTATTATAGCATCTATGCTACTTCAAAAATGGTACCTCCAAAACATGTGTTTTAAACGCTTCTTCTAGCGTCAAAAATCGTTGACCACGCAGTTTATTCTTGATGTTCGGGAACAAAAAAAAGCCATTGTCAAATCAAAACAATAGGGTGGATGATCCATTGATTCGATGTTTTCACCGGTCAAATAGGTGGTTGTTTGAGCCAATGTGTGAGAGCTCGCATTGTTATGGTGAAGAATGATTCGTCGCTTTTCTTTATTTGGTCGAAGACTTTTGACAAACAAATGGTTGTGTACCACTCAGAATTAATCGTTCTACGTTTCTCTAAAGGTACTGTTGCCACTTGACCAGTTTTTCTAGGAGAAAAAAAAATACAAGCAATCATTTGTTTCAAAGTGCTTCAAGCGCAAACAACTTTTGTTGGATTGGATTCATTTTGAAAGACCCACACAGTCAAATGCTTTAGTTTCAGGCTCATATGCATAGATCCATGACTTGTCACCTGTGTAAAGATTATACATGGCATTTGACGCACCTCGATCGAATTTCTCCAGCATTTTTTTTGCACCAATTTACACGATCCTTTTTTTGAGCAATTGTCAAATTATGCGGGATCCAACGTAAACAAATTTCTTTTACGGCCAAATGTTCATGCAATATCGTTTGTATGCAATTCATACCAACACCCAGGGATGCTTGATCTCACGGTATGTCACATGTCGATCTTGCATTATCAGTTCACGTACAGCATAGATGTTTTCTGGCACAGCAGCTGATTTTAGATGACCTTCGCGAGGTTCGACGGTAAGCAAACTATGACCACGATTGAATTCATTAAACCAGCGACAAATAGTGGCCTTGTGTGGTGCGTCATTGCCAAAAGTGGAAGCTAGTTGATCGATGCACTCTTGTCTCGATAATCCACGTCGAAAGTCGTAAAAAATCATCGCACGAAAGTGTTCTCGTGTTAATTCCATTTTTTCACTGACAATGAAACAAAATTTTCAAGTCATTGTAAACAATACAAGTAGTCTCCGTACGACAAAACGTTTCGAGTAAAAAAATCTTCCAAACTGTCAAACTTTTTGATGATAAGGTTAGATTTTACCTAACAACACCAGTGTTGCTAAATCGCAAAACTTACAGAGCAGCCTATGTATTGAATAAAATTTTTGGCTATGATGGATGAATCTGTTTTGCGCAACATGAATCACGCTGGACTCTCATTAGCTTAATACCTAATTTTGTTAAATCTCGAGAATCTTTTACTTAAATATATTTAAAGTAGAGAGATATTTGACCATTACTGTAACAACACAACTTAAACAAGAATGCCTTCTACGGCCGCAGATAGATTTTCGTGTTTGTATTATTTGTGTGATTTTATATACTTTCCTCAAATTCAATAAATCATATATATTTGTTTTAAAATTATACATGTTTTAACTCTACTTCAAATTATTATCAGTGTACAAAATCAAACTTTATATTAAACGCTAAAAAATAAAAAATTAATTGAAATGTCGAGTACTCCTATTTAGGAACCAAAGAATTTTATGGACATTACTATAATTAAGAAAAATCACGGTTTGGAATTTGACTGGTATCACAAACCCACTTTTTCGGGCAGATACCTCAATTTTTTGTCTGCACACCCAATCTCAGAAAAGAGGGACAATTATGGCAATGGTTGACAGGGCGATTTTGTTATCTGACACACTGTTTCACAAAAAAAAACATTGAGCTCATTATTAGTGTCCTTTTAAACAATGACTATCCTGTTCAATTTATTTTTGAGACGGTCAATGCTCGTTTGAAAGCGTTTATTTACAGACACTCAAACAGACTGACATATACACGATTGATGGCATTACTGAAGAAAAAACTCCATGGTTTGTTTTACCTTACGTACCGCACATTTCGGATAAATTCGCTTCCATCACTAAGAATTTAAATGTAAAATTGGCGTTTTTCAGTCTCAATAAATTGGACAGAATTGTTAGAGTACAGAAAGACGCTATCCCGTCAAATTCGAAGAAAATTTGTTGTATACAAAATTGTATGTAAAGACTGTGATGCATCGTACGTTGGCTAGACAGGCAAAAGACTGAAAATATGAACAACGGAACACCGTAATAACATCAATCGGAATAACACGTCTCACTCAGTAATCACAGAACACAGAATTAATTGTAATCACGAATTCGATTGGAATAATGTTCAAATCTTGGATTCAGAGAGATATTTGGGCAGGCTTAATGTCTGAAATGCTTCATATCCAGATGCAAAAGAATAGTCTGAATCTACAATCAGACATTGAATGCTTGCATCATGCTTAAAAAATTATGAATCTTGTAGTTGTGTCATGTGATTCGATTCCTGTATTTTTATATCGACCTAACTTATACAATTTGTTTATTTAATATTTTGATTTTGAACGAATCTTGGGACGGACTGCAGGGGTCTCATATTGAAAAAATTTATTTATATCAATTTCTTTTTAATTGTCACTGTCCTAATTTATTTAACTTATTTTATTATCTAACTAATAACTTTATTCTCTTCATGTAATCTGTGTATTTCTCAACGGCGGAGATTATTTGTCTGCTTTAGTCCCCCCCCCCCGCCGCTTGAATATTGACTATATATATTCTCTTTATTTGACTTTTCAATGTTTCATATATCTACGGTTAACGCTCAGTCACTTGTGTGCAGCGCTGTTTTAAACACCGAATCACAGCAATTGAAAACGTACTCGTATAGTGACTGCAAATTGCCACAATTTTTTATCCATGGCTTTGGTGGTCTTCGTCGTGATCTGGTGGTGAATCACTGCTTTAAATAATCTTGTCAATCATTTTAGATTTTATGCAGAATTTCGCATATAGTTATAGAGAGAGCTTGCCATCTCCTCTATCATACACGGTAGAAAAGCTACACCACGGCTTGTGCAAATCGTGAGTGACTCAGCTGAATACCGGAACGACGATGGCCGGACAATTATTATATTAGTCGAATCTTGTATTATGTTGATAATGACTCCAAAAAGAGTCAAAACGTTCATTTTGTTTGTAATTGACATATAGAATAAACTTTTCTTGTGCGCACCGATAACAGCGCTGACTCTCATTAACCTTGTCAATATTTTTCGTTTTAAAGAATTTTATACTTATGAGTTTTGTCCATGATGGTTGCATAATCACGTGATGATGATAAGCACTGCGATGTAAACAAAACGATAATGCAAAAAGTCAAAACAGTAGGACCTCCTATAACGCAAGATGCGTTCCGCGTTATAGAAATCTCATATTATACGAAATCAGGAGCGTAAAAAGTTAGAATTGAATAAACACTTTTTTTAATATAATAGAAAATAATATGTAATTTATTTTGTTTTAATCAATATGTTAAAACTAAATCGTCACTTTTTTACAATAAATGAAAATAATATGCAATTTATTCTACTTTAAACAACACGTTAGAACTGACTAACATGGGGAGGACCAGGTGATTCACCCTGGAATTTCGACCCTAATATTTTAATTATTCTGGAAATAAAAAAAAAAGTTTACGTCTCCCAGCGTTTGATCAAATAGGCTTTAGTTTCGGAGTAATAAATTTGTGAAAATTGGCCATATTCGAAGCATACTGTAGCGCACCATATAAACCTTCCTATTAACCGCCATATAAACCTTCCTATTAACTGTTCTTTCAACCAGCAGACTTATTAAAGTGCAGAAAGATGTTCTCCCAAACAACCATAAGAAAAATGTAGTTTATAAGATTATGTGTAAGAATTCCGATGCGTCATATGTAGAACGGGCCAAAAATTAAAAACAAGAATCACTGAACATCGTAACCATATTAAGTGAAATACCAAATCACTCCGTAATCACCAAACACAGATTCAATTTTAACCATGACTTTGATTGGGAGAACATAAAAATTCTAGACAATGAGCGTTTTTTGGGCAGGCGGTTAACATCAAAAATGTTACACATACAATTACAAAATAACAACCTTAATTTGCAAACAGATACTGATTGTTTACATCATGCATATCTTTCATTATTTAACAAATTGTAACAGAATTAATAATTTATAATATTAAACTCTTGTTATTTATTTTTATTCAATATAACAAGCTGTGAACAACTCTTTTATTTTCTTATATTATCTTATAACCCGTATTTATGTATTTATTTTGATCTGTATATTCCCGTCTGCTTGTCTTTGCGTGTAAAGTTGAAACAAGACTTTTGAAATCAAACACACAGTCAGTATACATTCTGACTTGTGATAGTGAGCACGTTCTGTCGTTGAGTGTATACTGTGACAAGAAAATCGTAATTATTTTTACAAGACGAAATCTTATCCAAGGCTTCAGTTGTCCTCATCAGTCAAAAATGGGTAAGTCAAGCAAATATAACCAATTTAAATATTATCTTTGTTAAAAAAACGTTCAATTATTGGATAGAGAAGTGTCATTTCCTTAGACACGGTCACGGGGAAGATGCCACTGCGAATTTGGCAAACCGCCGGTGACGCAACGTCCTCCCGCTTTTTGCTGACTGATGATGATGAGATTCTGTATATATTGTGCTGAAGATGATTCAAAATGAGTCAAAACGTCCGTATTGTAATTCGATATGAAAGTGACATGTTGAAATAGTTTGTTGACCAGAAATAAACATTTGCGCACTTATACCCTGACTCTCATTGGCCTTTTTGATTATTTGTTTTTATTTGTGTTTATTTATTTTGATGATATTGATATAGTATGCAAATTTGTGAAATAGAAAATTTAATATATCACATTCTAACATTAATTTAAATTTAATTTGAAGGGAATTTTAATTCAAGTAATAATATTTGAAATAATAAATAAGTAATAATAATAATAATATATAAGTTATGTGTAATGGATAACATATAAAGGCAACGTATCTAAATTTTCAAATTGTTTAAATTTATGCTTTAAATGTTTTTATGATATTTATCATCCAAGTAATTGTTTCGCATAGAAATAATTTAATTTTGTAATAAATCCACAATACTTGAATAATTGAATTTTGTAATAAAAATATTCAAATTCACATTCAGATGTTTGTTCTTCTACGACTAATTATTTTTAAAAAACTAGAAATTTAAAATAATATTAATATTACTTATAAAATTAAATTTTAACCCTTAAACACATAAGTGGGTCTGAGAGATCCCATATGAAGTTTCGAATGCTTGCTGTGTAAAGACGAGCTATAATTAAAATACTGCAGTGCCGTGAAAAAGAGGAATTCTGCGTAGGGTCCAAAATATATTATGAAACAATATTTCGTAAATTAAAATCAGACATAAATTTTCAGAACAGCACGCAAATAAATTATGATCGATTTACATATTTTAAAGTTTCTGAACAATCTACTTCTAAACATTAATTTCAATTATATTCTTACCACACGGCAAAACAAAAACAAGGACTTGTTGACATAAACAAGTCCTATTGTTTACAATCTATCTAATGTATGCGTAATGTAAGAATTCTGTATCAAATTGAAGATTCAAACTATTTGTTTGTTTTTTGATAATTTCTAATCTTTTTCCCAATATTCCTTCTAAGTCCATTATTTTACGATTATCCCAATTAAAACTATGATTGTGATTTAATCTATTTTCGTATTTTTTCTAATATGGTTTTTACGGTGTAAAATTCTTGTTTTTATTAATTAGTTTGTTTAACATATGACATGCACGCACGCATCATCTTTTTTTATTGTTTTTTTTTAAAGATAATTTTCTACTACTTGTAAATTACTTTCATTATATACACCCGATGAACTTTGACGTATAAAGTAATTGATAGAACATTACTAGCAAACTGGTGTGCATAAGAATTATGTCGCATCAGTAATATTTACTGACAATGAGATTTACTTATTTATTTTGAGAAAACAAAGTAGTATTCCATCATTCCATTCTTTTCTCAAATATTAACTGCAAAAATAATTATGCAATCTAATTCTAATATAAATTATAAATAATTATGTAAATTAGACATACATCAAGTTTGTTATAATATAATTGTATTAGATAATATAATTGTATTAGAATATAATTTTGACACAAAAATAATATTGAGTCAACAAATACTGATTACATGACTAAAGTTTATAATTTTATTTATAAATAAACTAATAATTAAAAAATTAAATAAATATAATTTTTTATAAATATTTTTATTATACAGCGTTATTAACAAACCAGAAAAAAATTCCATGACATTTCTACGTTTTAAAACATTATAACATTTCTGTTCTATTGACTTTGTCTTTTATGAAGTATGTATTAATGCTACTAATAGCAAGTGTCTTCGATACTTGTTCTTGTGTTTATTGTACTTTTTGTTTTAACAATAAATTACAATAAGCGACAAAAAGGAGTATGCCAAAAATAGCGAGATTTTTCAAGATTAAGCTTAAAGATTGTTTCAAGATAGGCTCTACCGAGGGGAAATTTACAGCCGGCATTGGTGTACAAAATTTCGGCAGTGGACTGAAAAAAGTAAGCAGTGACTTATAATATTGACGGCATTGTCATCAGTGGTTGGGGAATGGTAATAATGACTTGTGGCAGTGGCAGTGCAGGAAGTATTGCATAGCATTGCTAAGGCAGTGTCTGAATTTTATCCGGCATTGGCTCGGCAGTACGGCAGTGTGGACGCCCCCTACTCTTATTCCCGCTTATTCCTGAGTATGCGCATGCGGCATGTAGTGATGACAAACGGCAGCCCGCGCTTGCAGCAGCGTACAGTTAAAACGGACTTTTATGTGTATAATTAGTAAGTTTTCGTGCCTGAATGTGAATTTAAAGTAGTGAATTTAACTGCGGTTAATAAAATTAATATGGGTAAGTATAATTTGCTCATCTTAACAGTGTAGGTGATAGATTAAATTCCTAACCTCATAACTAAGGGCGCACGAGCGGTTTGTGCCGCGCGGCAGAATACTCTCTCTCTCTCTCTCTCTCTCTCTCTCTCTCTCTCTCTCTCAAGAGACGCCGCGTGAGATAAAGAGAGAAAGAGCACTGCCGCGCGGCACAAACCGCTCGTGTGCCAGCGCCCTATCACCGCTAAGCCTTTTCAACTAGTTCGCTATAAAATACGCGAAAAATTATGCGATATTTTCGAGAAGCATCTTTTTTTCAATTTTGATTTTATATTTCAGAGAATGCATGTCCGACAACCGAAAATTTACCATCCGGTGAGCCTTTGGAAAAAATCACATTTGAGTCTTTGATTGAAAACAAATTTCCGAACCTTCCAAATAATATATTAATGTTAATAAAATACTGTGGATGGAACTCTTTATCTCAGTTCCAAAACATCACCGATGCAGATATTAACCAAATGGAGAAATTTGCTCAGGAAGAATTATGGCAGCTCCTTTCAAAAGAGGAAACCGAAACTTTTTACGGCATTTTCTTCAAAAAACCTATGCTGTTTAAAATTCTTAACGGGCACAAAAACTTATTGATTAACATAAAAAATGCATGTGTGGAATTGTGTGGTAGAGAACATTTAAAATTAAGTGGGCAAATCTGCCGCTGTAAATATAGAAGTAAAGACAGAAATGAAACTAACAAACCTTACAAGCTAAAACAAGCTTCTTCGCGTCTTCCTAATTTGTCAAATCCAGTACATCGCTCTCAAGCAAAAAATAATGCAGCTATAACTGACGATAAAACTCATATACTAAACATAAGTTGTAATTATATTAAAGCTTTTTGTAATAAAAAATTAAAGGAACAGGAAACTGCCCAAATTTTGAACAAAATTAATAAATTGAAAGTTGACGTATTTTTTGAAAATCCTGAAGAAAATCCCTTGTTTGCTCATGTATTATTTGCGAGCAAAAAATTAAAGTCAGCGTGGCTATCGGAAAGTATGGACGGAAATGGATTTGTTCAAATTTCAATTTTCATTTTAGAACTCATTTTGAAGAAGAACTAAATGGATCGGATAAATTCAAACAAAAGCTTACACAAAACTCCCTCAAAACTGTCTCAATTTTAGAATTTGTAAATGTCAAAAATTCAAAGAAAAATGTTACCAGTGCCGATACAATAGAATGACGTATCTACAATAAGTGGCTCTCTAACTAGTCAGTCTACTTTGGAAGCTAACGCTGATTTGGAGTCCAGCCTTCAAGATCTTGTTACGGAGCGAGAAAATGCTGTCGTTTATCGTTCTGTAGATGGAAGTCCCTCTATTGTAGAATTCAACAGTGATTCTGACCCCAATTTAAACAGCACTAAAACGTCAGGTTCTAACGACTTAATCACTCAGGATTTTTTTGAGAACGGTAGAACTTTCCATGAGGCGGAGAATTCTGCCGTTTCCTTAAAGCCTCGTAACGTTATTTTCACTGACACTCCTAAAAAATCAAAGTGGCAAGATGAGAAATATTCCCGTCGACAAAGAAACTGTAGAAGACTAGAATGGCTTACAAAAGATCAAGCAAAAATTACATCTTTCCTTGAAATAAAGGAACATATGCAACAAATATTTGCAGAGAACACTGAAATTGGAAGCACAATTATAAAGTCATGTAAAGATAATTTTAATATTGAAAATATAAATATGAGTAACTTTTTGACAGTCCTTATGACTTCTGCGCAAAATAACAGCAGTTCTTCGAATCACAATAAGTTCACTGATGAGTTGATAAAGTTTTCTTTGTACTTATTCATAATTGGAGGTAAACTTACTTATGAGACTTTAGAAAGCAATTTGAAGAATGTTCTTCCATCTCTTTCAACATTAAAGAGAACTTTAAATGAAAATGTAACTGTGCAAGAGGGCGTTCTTTATATGGCCAATTTAAAAATGTTTCTGAATACAAGGAAACTTCCATTAAAAGTGTTTATTAGCGAAGATCAAACTGCAGTGTTGAAGAGAATTCAGTACGATCCAAAGTCAAACAAACTTGTTGGATTTGTGCTTGACAACAATGACGAAACCGGCTTTCCTTTAACTGAAAAATTTATTGTGAATTCAGCCTGGGATATACAAGAAGCGTTTCAAACAGGCATTTTATCCAATAATGCTTACGTTTTTATGGCGCAGCCTCTAGAAGAGAAAGTGCCAGCTTTTTGTCTTGGCATGTTTGGGAGTGACAATAAATTTACCTACAAAGAAGTAGTGCACAGATGGAATTTCCTGATACAAGAGGCTGCAAAACTTGGAATTATTGTAGAGGGTTTTTCCTCTGATGGCGATACCCGTTGCTTGAAAGGAATGAAAATATTTAGTAATTTTCCAGATCAAAATGCATCCAATGAGCTTTCTCCATATTTCCAGGTAAGTAACTTATTTGTTTATGTATTGGCAATATATTGTTTATGTATTGTTTATGTATTTGTGTATGTATTGGCAATTGAATAATATTTTCAATTTTTTAGATGCCTTTTAACACCGATAAGGCGACAGTAATTCAAGACACAGTAGATATCCTCACGAAAATGAAGACAAGGCTTCTAAAACCAGGGTTAACTATGAAACTGGGATGTGAAAATATTTCTTTAGAATATTTAGAGGAAATGGTTGACAAATTTCATAAAGACACCCATTTATTATGTAAATCGGATTTGAATTGTAAGTACTGATTGGTTAATTACGATAATATTTCATAGTGTACTACATATTTCTAACGATGAGGATCTCAATTATGGATAATTGAGGTTCTCATCGTAGAATGTAATAATTGATTAGTACACGGAGAGAATTTTTTGTTATATTTTACCCTTAAATCTACTACAAACTTAGCAACTTGCCAAGGAATTTTTAAAATATACAAAAGACATTTTACAATGTGATGAAAATTACCAAGCAGATTGATAAATTTTGAAAAATTATTGAAATTTCCTAGATATATTTTAGTAAAATTAATCAAACATATTTTATATTTTAATTGTAATAGATATTAATATTTTTTATTATGGTGGATATTAATCAGAATAGCTCGCATAAAATTCTTGGTGGTACATGTTGTCCCACAACTACCATGATTTCAGGGTAAGAGAAAATTCTCTCCGTATAGGATTTGGCATAGTTGTAGACATTCGTTTTCTGATTACTTTTTATTATAGCTCAAGATAAGATGAACTTCAATGCCGCAAAAAAAATATCTTCTGATAAAGTGAGAAACACTTTAAAGCAAATACCTGGTAGCAAATGTACTATTCAATACCTGACCCTAATGAATAAAATTGAAGAAGCCTTCCTAAACAAATCATTAACTTGTTCGGATCGAGTTTATAATATGTGGTATACAATATTTTTTTTGAGGGCTTGGAGACATTGGCTCTACATAAATAAGATTACTTTCAAGAACTTCATAACTTCAAATACGTATACATGTATAGAGCTTAATGGTCATGGGCTTATTTTACTACTAATTAAACTAAAGGATAACCCAGAACAGTTTTTACCCTGGTTCTTTTCAAGCCAAACTTGTGAACGAATATTTCGTCAAACAAGGTCAATGACGAGCACTTACTCGACAATTGTAAATTTTTCTATACTAGACCTTTTGCGAAGGCTGTCCAGAATTCAGATGATAAACGAAATCGTCACTGACTTAGGTATGTCATTTATATATTACAATATAATTAAATTTTATTACTTTATTATTATTTTATTATTTTTCCTATTACTTTGTAACTCATTTTAGGAAATTCATTTATCTTTCTTCGAGGGAAAAGTGCTCGTCAAAATTGGGAAATACAGCAGAAAGAGATCGTGGGAAATTAATAACACTTAGTGAAATCAAAGATATTCTTTTCCGCGCTAAAGCTGACGCATTAACTGATTGTCTTGCGTTAGGAATAAATGCTACAGAAGAAGCTTTTTATACGATACATATAAAGCCAGACTCTGCTGATTATTTTGATCAGGAAGACAACCGGAGTGAATCTGATAGCGACGAGCATGGTATATCATCAAATGAAAATTCAGGGTATATTTCCGAAACAGACCTTAATGATATTACTGAATCTAAAACTATTTTTCAAAACATGGATCATCTGGATTTGAAAGATTTTAGTCAAACTCCAATTAATAATAAATTAGTTTTAAAAATAAAACTGAAGACTGGCAAAACTATGACTATAAAAAATCAACCCTTTGCTGGTTTTTTACCGAAAACAAAAGTTGTTTGTCTGCCGACCGGCTAGAGAGAGTAAAGAGAATGGGCTCTCAAAAAACTCTTCCAAAAACCAAACGTTTAAAAAGTGGAAAGAGAATAAAAAAATCTATAAAACCAAAGAATACAAAAAGTAAATTGGAAGAGAAGCAAGTTGAGACGAAAACTGAAGATGACTACATTTCAGAATTTGAAAGCAACGGCAGTGAACATGTGGCAGAACACAGTAGCTCTGATTCGGAGGCCCCAAAGAAGAAACAAATAGCCATTGTTGAAGAAAAATACTACGCAGTATACTATGACGATCAGTGGTACATAGGAAGAATAATAAAAATCGAAGAGGCAACGTGTCAGATAAAATTTTTGTACCGAAATTTGGACAGTTTTAACTGGCCCAAACAAGAAGACGTGCAACAGGTCAAAAAATGTTATATTTTTTATGGACCTATTTCGCTTTTAGGCTTAAGTCCATTCAACCTTAAAAGATACGACTTGTGTGCAATTGAAAAAAAGTACAAGATGTTTAAAAAAGATAAGTAATTAACAAGAATGTAAAGTTTATTTTTATTATTATTTTTAGTGTTTTATTATTTATAATTATAATATGCATAAGGCATTACATAATAATGCGTAGTTACATTTAAATGTATAGATTGTTTAAAAAAAAATGTTTAAAATTTATTTTGATTATTATTTTTAGTGTTTTACTGTTCAAAGTTAGATATACCTATGCATAAGACATCACATAATAATGTGCAATTATATTAAAATGTATAGATACAGTTTATAAATAAAATTTTTGAAAGTTTTTTGTATAATTGTGTAGAATACTTCGGGAAAGCTTTAGAATTCTTGTGCAGGCATTGGCCTATGATAACGGGTAGTACGCGGTAGTGTTCATAATTGCATGGCATTGCCTTAATAGGATTGACGGCATTGTAGGCATTGACTAAGCATTGTCGGCAGTGTACGAAAATGTCGGCAGTGTTTTACAGCAATGCCAAAAATCGGCATTAGTGTACAAAATTTTGGGTTGTGAATTCCCCCTCGGGCTCTACTGAGTCCAAGGATCATAATGATGTGTGAGTTTAAGTGTTCAGGTGTTTTCCGCTATAAAATTATTTACAGTTTTTCCGAGGAAGAGGAGCTTTTATAAATGTTTCTGAAGCATTAATATTACGTATTCCGGTTTCATGACTGTTCGGTTTTAAGTACAACAAATATACGGTTCAAATAAGTCAAAGATTGTAAAAATTAAAATTAATTAATACATTATCAGCACTAAGAACTGTTGTGACTGACATAGGCCTGCTAACTTTATGTTTGATATATTTATAAGTTATATTTACTTGTAAAATAGCAGGCGTATCTCCACTGCTGATTAAATATCTTGGATTCTCCCATACAATATTCTTCACAGTTTCTAAATCCCCATCTTGAATTAATCTTTTAAAGGCTGTAAGATCTTGGGGACTTGGTGCCTCAAAATTACTGGATTGTTCCTTCACCGTAGCAACTGTCATAGAATAATTATTCGTAGATTCTTTATATCCAGTCTTCGCATATGCTACAGCGTCAGAATAATTTTTGAAACTTTTCAAACGGCCCTTCTTATACGTGTTTATCACTTTTAAAGCATCCTGCATCTCTAAATAAATGTGAAGAATTCCTGTAGAAAAAAATTATAATAATATAATATTAATTTTCCAAGTACACACATTTTTGAATACTTTCCCAGTATACATGTGGATATAGCAACGCTAATTTTTCAACCTTAAAGTATTAAAAATCTTAAAAAAATCGTGAAATATCTGTCAACATTGTAGTTGGAGATTTTTTTATAGTTACTTTGATAAATATTTTGTGATTAATCTAGCTCATCTAATCGAGAAGAATGTCGGTAAATACCAAGAAAGCCGGTCGGTCATCATGTTCGATACATCTAAATTATTATTCCGCAATTGGGTCCTCACGACGGTCTCGCAATCAGCTCCGATTGACGGAGTTCTTGCGGCAACTGTAAGGCCCAGCCGGCGAAGCATTCCTTGCCTGGCATTAGCGTTTCCGGTATTAGGCCAAACAGTCTTCGAGCACATTTCGCCATGCGAGAAATTAGTTTCAGCTTTACTTAGCCTTCTTTAATCGTCATTCTACTACAAAATCTTTCTAATTATAAAAAGTATGAAAATTCGCATAGTACTGCATAAATAATTTTTTTTGTTATGCGGTTGCCACAAACGTACAAACTGATATTATATGTTTTAGTCGTCTACATAATAAAAACTCAATATATATCTAAGTCATGCGTATTTAATAAATTCCGCGATCACAAGTAAATTTGTCCATTGGTGGACAATGGAAATATTTCCACATAAAAATCGTTACATTGCGACACATCACGAAGCAAGAATATTAATTTTTAATTGCCCAAAAAAAGATTCACTTTAACGTATTGGTTTTTTTTTATTCTTTGGAAGTCGGAATAAAAAGAAGAAACACTTAATGAAGACTTTGTCATTTAATTATGACTGCGGAATTTGTTAAGTATATGACTTACAAGGAAAGTCATGGAAGTGTCCGCCTCAGATTTAAACAAGCTTTTAATATGTTATAGTACAAATAAAAATAAGAGACACGTATTTTTTTATACGTGTCCTTTTGCACTTTTAGGGAGTAAAACACCTCTTTGAAAAAAATCGGTTTTTTTCTTTCAAATCGTATATCGTCAAAACTATAAAAGACAAAGAAAAATATTTTAAATAAAAGTTGAATGGCTTAAAGAGTATTTTATAACAACAAAAATTTAAAAAAATTTTTTTTATACTTTCCCCCCACCACTTACCTATTTTTTTTTAATTTTTTTTTTCTTTATGAGCAAAATAAAACTTATTTTATTACAAATTCAACAGTATATGATAAAGTTACGATACGATATTCCTATTTTCCAAAAATAATTAAAAACCTCTCTATACGCATGGTACGCGCACCCGTCTGCGCGTTCGTGCGCTACGAAAGTGACTCCCTCCAATTTCGATGTGCTTTTAATATGTTGTACAGATAAAAATAAAGCATACGTATTTTTTTATACGTGCCCTAATGCACTTTTAAGGGTGAAATACCACTTTGAAGAAAATCGATTTTTTTTCGAAGCGTGTATAGTCAAAACTGTAAGAGAGAGAAAAATGTTCTAATTGAAAGTTAAATGGCTCGAAGAGTACTTTATAACAATAATAAAAAAATTTTTTTAAATTTTTTGAATACTTTTCCCCATCACCTATTTTTTTCAAAACTTTTATTTCTTTTTATAAGCAAAATAAAGCTTATTTTATTACAAATTCAATGGTATATGACAAATTTATGTTGCAACAATTACATAACACTTAAATGTATACATATTAAGGTTAATACTGCTGAGACGTAAAAATTAATTTCAAGATAAGAGACGATCCAAAGTGCATGCGCCAAGTGGCATTGTTATGCACATTTCTACACTAATCAAATTTTGTATATAAACACATAAATTGAATTGTATAAATGCAGTATAAAAGATAAAATTTCTAATTTTTAAATTTGTTTTAAGTCAGTTCTCTTGTTGTTAGTTGATAAGCTGGCATTAGAGAGTAAAGGTGTGGAATGTGTGAGTAATAATTTTTTATAATCCAAGTCTCTTGTCTGTAAAATGCTGAAAAGAACAAATGTTCTAGTCGAATCATGTAGACCAGTAAATAAATATTTAACTTATATTAATTATATTTGTTATTTTGTACACAAGAAACTAATGTCTTACAACACCGTAATTGTTGTTATTCTTCAATTTGGTGTTATTTTATTTTAAAGTAACCAAGAAAAATATTTGGAATTAAAAACAAGTTATGAATAAATAATAATTTCTTTGTTCATAATCTGTTTTCCATACATACTGTGACATATTATTAAAAAAATTTGACTAATTTTAGTGGTTCACTATTATCTTATTATTACTATTATTATTATCTTATTATTACAAAATTATTATTTCAACATTTATTGTATTGTATTGATTTGTCTTCGTGCTCTTTCGCGTAGTCAATATAAGACAAATCCGTGAACGCACGGACGGGTAGGCGGTGCCATGCGTTATGGAGTGATTTTTAATTATTTTTAGAAAATAGAAAAGTCGGATCGTAACTTTGTCATATATCATTAAATTCGTAATAAAATAAACTTCATTTTGCTTATAAAAAAAATTTTTTTTTTAAAAAAGGTAAATAGTGGGAAAAAGTGTAAAAAAATTACAAAAAAATTTTTTTATTACTATTATAAAGTACACTTCAAGCTATTTAATTTTCAAATAGAACATTTTCTCTATCTCTTATAGTTTCGACCATACGAGGTGTGTTCAAAAAGTATCGCGAATTTTGTGTTTTTTCAAAAATTATTTATTTATTCATGAATATCTATTTTGTCCCCTTCAAAGTAATCCCCATGAGATATTATACACTTGTGCCAACGGTTTTTCCAATCTTCGAAGCACTTCAAAAAATCATTTTTTTTTATCTTGTTCAGCTCCTCCTTCGATGCCGTCTTTATCTCGTCAAGCGTAGCGTAACGTCGTCCTTTCATGGGCCTCTTCAGTTTAGGGAACAAGAAAAAGTCACAGGGGGCCAGATCTGGGGAATACGGTGGCTGCGGCATCATTAGTGTGTTGTTTTTGGCCAAAAAGTCGCGCACAAGCAACGATGTGTGAGCAGGGGCGTTATCGTGGTGCAAAAGCCAATTTTTGTTCTTCCACAAATCCGGGCGTTTCTGGCGGATTGCTTCGCGCAAATTGCGCATAACTTGCAGGTAATATTCCTTATTGACCGTTCTACCCTGTGGCAAGAACTCATGATGCACCACGCCCCTGCAATCGAAGAAAACTGTCAGCAAAACTTTCACATTCGACCGAACTTGGCGCGCTTTTTTCGGTCTTGGTTCGTGTGGCAGCTTCCATTGAGATGATTGAGCTTTGGTTTCCACGTCATAACCATAAACCCACGATTCGTCACCAGTTATGACCCTCTGGAGCAAATTTGGGTCGTCGCGGACAGAGTCCAACATCTCATTAGCAATGTTCATGCGATGCTGTTTTTGGTCGCAATTGAGCAATTTTGGTACGAATTTCGCGGCGACCCGTCTCATGCCCAAATCATTGATAAAAATCGAATGGCACGAGCCAATCGATATGTTTAGGTCCTCAGCAACTTCTCTAACGGTGATTCGACGATTGGCCAATACCATTTTCTCCACTTCATTAATTTTTTCGTCTGTTGTTGAAGTGCTCGGGCGTCCGGAACGCTCTTCGTCGTTCACATCTTCTCGGCCTTCTGAGAACATTTTGTACCACCGATAAACGTTGCTTCGGTCCAAGGTAGCTTCTCCGTATGCCACAGTCAACATTCGGAATGCATCCGCGCACTTAATTTCGTTTTTCACACAAAATTTGATACAGGTTCTTTGATCCATTTTTTTGAATAGGTAAAAATCGAAGACGATCCAAAACACGTGCAAGCAAAGCAGCTGTCAACAATTAAGTGAACATTCAAAATGGCCGAGCTTGTCGGCATAAGTGAGAGACATGAGTACCAACATAACGCCACAAAAAGATCGAAATTCGAATATACGTAACCCGCAAAAATTCAAAATTCGCGATACTTTTTGAACACACCTCGTACATGCTTCAAAAGAAAAAAACCGATTTTCTTCAAAGGGGTGTTTTACACCCTAAAAGTGCATTAGGGCACATATAAAAAAAAAATACGTGTCCCTTATTTTAATCTATACTATAACGTATTAAACGCTCGTCAAAATCGAAGGGCAACACTTCTATAGTACACGGACGGGTGCTCGTACCATGCGTTATAGGGTGATTTTTAATTATTTTTGGAAAATGGAAAAGTCGCATCATAACTTTGTAATATACCATTGAATTTGTAATAAAATAAGCTTTATTTTGGTAATAAAAAATAAAAATTTTGAAAAAATAGATAGTTGGTAAAGAAAAGTATAAAAAAAATTTTTTTTTATTTTTATTACTGTTATAAAGTACTCTTTGAGCTAAAGTACTCTTTAACTTTCAATTAGAACATTTTTCTCTATCTCTTATAGTTTCGACGATACACGCTTCAAAAAAAAAAAAAACCAATTTTCTTCAAAGTGGTTTCACCCTTAAAAGTTCATTAGGGCACGTATAAAAGAATTGTCCCTTATTTTTATCTGTACAACATATTAAAAACACGTCGAAATCGGAAGGAGTCACTTTCGTAGCACACGAACACGCGGACGGATGTGCATACCATGCTATAAAGAGATTTTTAATTATTTTTGAAAAATGGGAATATCGTATTGTAACTTTATCATATACCGTTAAATTCGTAATAAAATGAGCTTTATTTTGCTCATAACAAAAATCAAAATTTTGAAAAAATAGGTAAGTGATGGGAAAAAGTATAAAAAACTTAAAAAAAAATTTTTTTTTTTCGTTGTTATAAAGTATTCTTCGAGCCATTCAACTTTTATTTAAAACATTTTTCTCTATCTCTTATAATTTCGACAAAAAAACTCTTATACTCTTCGAAAAAAAAAACCAATTTTCTTCAAAAGGGTGTTTTATCCCTCAAAAGTGCAAAAGGGCATGTATAAAAAAATACGTATCGCTTATTTTTATCTATACTATAACATATTAAAAGCTCGTTTAAATCTGAGGCGGACACTTCCATGACTTTCCTTCTTAAATGTTATTTAAGTTTTTATTATGTGACAACATATAGTATCAGTCTATAAGTTTGTAGTAACCGTATAACAAAAAAAGAAATTATTTGTGCAATACAGTACACATTTTTACACATTTTTTATAATTGTTAAAGAAATTTTGTAGTAGAATGGCAACTAAGAAAGAAAGCTGAGTAAAGCTGAAATCAGTTTCGCCTAAGTAGATTCACTTTTGGTTATATTTGATTTAACAAATTTGAGTATTTTTTGAGTAATCGATCAACTTTTGTTTAATAAAACATTAAAAATTAAGGCTTATTAAGATTCAAAATCAGCGAATAATTCGATAAAGCACAATAGTACAACTAAGCCGCGCTAAATGTAAATGCAAGATTTTGTTAGTTATAACAATTAATTTGGCAGAGATACATATTTTCATAATTCTTATATAATTCTTAAGTACTTGACAAGCTCTATATCTAAAATGTGTTCTGATTAATTAAAAAAATGGAATGCTTTGATTAATGTTTGTATTTCATCCTTTTTTTTATTTATAGCTTTGTTATTCAATAATGAGCTAAATTGATCACAAATTCCGAGTTTTGCGCAGATTAATAAACATTGTTTATGAAATGTTTTTAATAAACTTTAACGTAAGCAACGAATTTCGTCCATCGTCTACATTTGTAAAATTAACCATTTTATTAAAAAAAAAAAATATTTCAATAACACTTTTCATAGCACATTTCTATAGTTTCCGGTAAAAATTAAAAAGTTTTGCATTTCTAATATAAAAAAAACAAAAAAGAAAAAAAAATATGATAACTTCACGTTTCAGGACATTCTCCTCTAAGTATCTCTCAACAGTCATCGAATATTATTACATTTATTAAGAGTTCTTATAAGTTCCAAGGATTATATAAGATAAATTTTAATAGTTGAACCAGGTCTTTTTACCTTATAAAAGAAATTACTGACTGCACTAACGTTATTTTGATTTTAAGCAAGACTTAAACATGTATGTCTTTATTTTTCTTTCTAAATAAATTTACTTTAAGGCAATGTTGGACCGGTCTCTATACGCAATTATTTTTAAATACGCCAATCTTTAAATTGGCTTTACAAATTTTAAAATCTTTTTCGATAATTAAAGTAGTGACAAAAACATACCCCGGAAGGAATAATTTAATACGAAAAATAAAAATAAACTGAAAAATTATAGTTTAATTATCGGTTTCTCCAGACTAGTGACAACATGTGCCCCATATAAAAGTCTTAGACTTTGTATGTATGAAACAAGTAAGTTTCTTAATGTGAATTAGACAAATGAATAATACAATACTTGTAGAATGATCCTAGAAACTTTAATAAAAGAAAAATATGTCTGAAAATTTCTTATGCAAATGTGTGCGGAATCGGTGCAAAGAGTAAAACACAATAATTGTGTAATGTAGAAGTTGAGAAAGAACTTGCATTAGATGGATCAAAGACAAGAACAGATAATGTATTCATAAGTGCATTTGATAAAAAGCACCAGTTTGCTTCCCTGGCCTTAGCGCTAGTCTTCTTTACTTCGCACGCGACCGAGTCTCGCCCGACTCTCCGTCGGAAAAAATCTGCAATATGAGTGAGTTCGGCCACCAATCCAGCAGCGCCTTAAGTTTCACTTAAAGTTAAAATAACGTTGGTGCAATCAGACCTAAAAATATATAGCGTTAGAAAAAAATTTCAACATTTAACAATTTTAAATCGAAAATAAAAATGTCATACTAACTTCATATTCCGACACGTCACATTTCTTTTTAAAGTACCGGAAGCCATCAAATATTACATTTGATAAGAATTCCTATTCGTTCTAAATTCGTTTTATATTTATATAATATTTTAGGAACATTCCAGTAATTAAAGAATTTTTTACAATTTTGTATATTTGCAGCATAATTCAGCAGTCATAATGACAATTTTTGGCACTTTTGAGAGTTTTGGGTCTAAGATAGTTCTGACTTGTTCAATTAGAATTCCATGTAATTAGAAAATCATTGTTAAAAATTATTCTATATCATAAATTAAAAAGTGGTGGATATGGTCAAAAGAGGAAAAAATGGTGTTCAAGGAATAAGTAGAAAGGATGATGGAAGAGAGAAAGGAGAGAAAAAAGGGTTCAGTGGTAAGAACTAAGAAAGGGAATCCAAAAAATAATGGAGGAGGGATATCAAGGGAAGACAAGAGAGAAAGAGATAATGAGACACGGAACGTAGAGAATTTATGAAAAGGGTAAGGAGAAAGCTGACAAAATGGAAGAGAAAAGGGAAAGAAAAATCAAGGTATAAGAAACTGAAAAAGAAGTATAGTAGTTTATGTAAAAGAATGAAAAAGAAAGTGGATGAAAAATAGATAGGAATAGCAAAGAGACAAAAACAGAAAAACAAGTTTAAAAATTAGTGAATTGGGAAAGGATAGAAAGGCGGTGAACGGATGGGATGTCAGGAGAGTATGGAATTACGGCTGGAATAAATTAAAAAATTAGGTATGGGGACTGATGAATGAAATCTAAAGGGGAGGAATGGACAGAAGAATGAAACGAAGGGATCGTAGTTCCGATAAAGAAAAGCAGAAAGGGGGTAAGGCATCAGATTATAGAAAGATCACGTTCACCCCGGCTTTATATAAAGTATACGCGATAGTTTAGGAGAAAAATTAGTGAGGAAAAATAGAGGAAAAAGATCTCATTCCATAGAATCAAACGGGATTCAGAAAGAGTATGGTATGAAAACGGTGGCCAAAAGATGTTTTAAACTACTTAGTAAATCGACAGCTAAGTGTGAAGTCCGGAAAATTGTTCATGGATATTGAGGCCGCGTTTGATTCTGTAGACAGAGGAGTACAGTGCGTTGCATTGATGCCTGGGGTACCGATTTTAAAGTCCACGTTTCTTTCTTAGTTATTTTTACATTCATGACCAAATGCTGTCAACGATCACCACAGCGTTCAGTCATGAACATAAAAATAATCAAAAAAGAAACATGGTCCCTAAAATCGGTACCCCAAGCATCAATGCAACGCACTGTACTAGTGAGAATGCTAAAGCAGAGGAGGGTAAAAAAAGGGTAAAGGAACGATAAAGGGAGTAAAGGAAGGGTTGATAGAAAAATGTGAGAATTTGTTAAGAGAAATGAAAAGCAGGGTGAGAATGGAGGAAGAGATGAGTAGGCTGTTTTGGACAGGTAAGGGAATTAGATAGGATTGTCTGATAAGTCACGGTCTTTTTAATCTATTACTGACGGACGTAAAACAGTTTTTAAGTAAAAAGAGATGGGGAAAAATAAAACTAAAGGAAGGGAGGATTTACTCTTTAGGGTATGCAGATGACATGGTTCTGCAGAGAAAGTGGTTGATATGAGAGATAATGGCAAGGTTGGAAAAGTATTTAGAAGGAAAAGACTAGAAGGTATAGACGAAGATTCTAAGGTAGTAAAGTTAGTAAAAGTAAAAAAAGGAAAAAGATTAGTTGGAGATTGATGGGCAAGGCAGTGGAAAAGGTGAACAAATTTAAATATCTAGAATATGTATTTTTAAAAAATGGGGGTCAGGAAACACAGATTAAGGACAGAATAAAAATGGGGGCGGCAGTGATGAGTATGAAAGACTGGAAAAAGGAGATTTGATGGAGATTAGGAAAAAAGACTGGTTGTTCAATGCGCTGTTTTGGTAAATATTAGGATATAGGGTTGAAGTGTGGGTATGGGAGAAATAGGCAGGGATAGAGACTATGCGAGAAAGATATTCAAGATTGTTATTAGAGATGGATTGGGGCATTCTAGAATATATGCTAAAAGAAGAGTTGCAAAAAGACAAATTGAGGACAAGAGCAGAAAGAAAGGCATAAAATTTCAAGAAAAAATTAGAAACAGGAATGGAGATAGAGATAGCCAAGAAGTATTGAAAAAAAATAAGAGGAGTAAAAGGGGAAAAGATTTGTCAAAATAGGAAGAAAGTTTTTTTTTGAAAAAGAGAGGGAGGAGAGACAGAGAAAACAAGAGATCGGGAGAATTTTGATTTTAGTGCTCTAAAAGAGAAAGAGAGAGATGAAGAAAAACAAAGGAAGAAAAGGTGGAAAAAAATAAAAAACTCAAAATCAAATAAGAAATAATAAAGGGAAGAGGAATTCCAGAGTACCTGAGGAAGGAATAAGCGAAGAAAAAATAAAGAAGGTTGGCAAGGTATACATTAGAAAAAGTAAAAGAGAGAAAATATTGGATGAAGGAGAATAGCCTATGCAGAGTGTGCAAAAGGGAAATGGAAACGTGAAAACATATATGGGAGTGTGGGAGTTGGGAGCAGAGGGGAGTTGACAAAAAATAGTGAAGAAAGTGTTAAGTGAGTGGAGAGAGAAAGAAACGGATAAAAAAACTGGTGCGGTTTAAAGGATGCTTAAAAATAAAGCTAGGGAAAGAGATGGGGGAAAGAAACGAAAAAATGGATGGAGGAGAAAGAATAAGAAAAAATGAAGAGAATGGGGAGATGGGGGAGGATAGAGAGCAACAAAGAGATATTAATAGAGACAAAGACAAAACCGTCTAAAGTCTTGCGACGGAAGCGAAGGTGTGTGTGTGTGTGTGTGTGCGTGCGTGCGTGCGTGCGTGTGTGTGTGTGTGTGTGTGTGTGTGTGCGCGCGCGTGTGGGTGTGAGTGTGGTATGTGTGTGTGTGTGTGTGTGCGTGTATAAGTTAAGTTAAATAATAAGTTCTTAGAATAAGATTAGGTTTATTGTAAAATATTGTATCCTTAAGGCAATGCTGGAGTTGTCGGTATACATAAATCAACAAATTTATTTATTGAAGACAGATTGAAAAATCCTCTTACAGAAAGTACAGACAATAACAAAGTCCGATGGCTACAATTTGATATAAAAAACAAAAAAAAATTATAAAAATATAGTTATGTTAGTTTATCTTGCATTAGATGGTGCTAAAATCGAAGAACAAGGACAGATGCGTTTGACAAAGAGTATTAGCCTATTCCCCTTTTATTATTCTTAGCTAAACTTTTCATCGGAGAGAAATCTGCAGTACTGACGTCGAATCGGTTAGTATCGTCACTCCAGCATCGCCTTAAGAAGGAATCAATAAACGACTATTACTATAACTATAAAAAATGTAATAGGAAAAGTGTCAATGATAGTCAAGTACAATTATTAATGCAACAATTAAAAAAAAACTTTATTAAACATAAAATTAATCAAAATACAAATGTTTCGATTTACTTTAGAGTTATCCTTATAATATTACCAAAATATATATTAATGTTCACTTGTCCTCGATCTATAACAATTGAGTCACTGACAAGTTATCATGTCCAAAGTGGCATCAAATAAGAATAAATTAATCTCAGCAAAAGAAAAATATCTCTCTGTGAGTATATATAATTACAAACAGTTATGATTTGATTTTTCATTAGGTAGTTAACTTTTTATAGTACTTTCTTCTAGTAAACATAATTTTGCAAAACTTGTTATCTGGGGCTTTTCGAAGTCACTGACAATGAGTACAAATCTGGTGTAAAAAGTATAAAATTCAAAATGGCTGATCCTATATGGCGGACAAAATTTTTAAATTAAATTTGCTTGAAAAATGTTACTTAAGAGTTTTGGAGATTGCTGATTAGAAATCCAATGTCAAAAATACAAAATTAAAAATGGTGGATCCAATACGGCGAACGAAATTTTCAAAATCAACCAAATCGCTTGAAACTTTCAAAATTACGTTTGTCATATTAATCAGCCATATTACATCTGGTATTTCGAATTTTGTATTTTTAACATTTCGAATTCGTAATCAGAGACCTCGAAAACAACAAATAACAAGTTTCAAACAAATTCAATTGATTTTGTTAACTTTGTACGCCATATTGTTCGCAATTTTGAATGTTGCATTTTTGACATTGAATTCGTAATTAGCAACTTCAAAAACCCCCAGATAGTGATTTTGAAGTATATATTTGAAGTATATGTTATTATGCAAAATTTTATGCACACAAATTTAATCTCTAAAATTAACAGTTTTCAGTATATATTTATTAATAACAAATTACTTATTTAAGGCTCCTAGTGCCTCAGCCAAGAACTCTCGTGTTGACGATAGCAACGTGCCGTCGCAGACAAGATTAGAACTAATAGGCGTGGAACATGACAGATTAATGATAAAAGGAGAATGTTAAAAAAAGGTCATTTTTTGTTTAAAACCAACACCTAAGTTATTTATTAAAAATTGTTTATGAGACCCTCTAATAGCAGAAAAAAACAATTATTTGTCCCCCAGGCTCAGAAAAAGTTACCAAAAGTCGGAATTTATAATTGATGCTAAAGTAAAAATACGTTTTTTTAAGCATTATACTATTAAAATAAAAGTAATGGCGCATTTATGTGCTCAGAAAGATTAGTAATAATGTAGAGAGCATAAAATTTTAGTTTTCATAATATACAGGGTGTCCAAAAATTCCTGAATCCCTTAAATAATATAATATTAGCTTGCAAAAATAGATAATTTTATTGCAGTTGTAATAAAGTAAAGTAATTTTTATAGATTTTTGCGTGCTGAACGTGAATCTGTTGTCGAAATTTGGTTATCACGTAATAATTTTGAGAAAAATACTATTAAAGACATAAAAAACGATTCTAAAGGTTTTCATAATGTGGTAGCATTCGCAACAAAATGTTTTCCCAGATTCCGTTTACGCCATATAAAGGTATGAATTTTTAGTTTTAAAATCCATTTTGTCTTATTTCGCAGAAATCTTTCATTTTCTAAATATAGTTAGAAGAAAAAATATTAACTGTACGCGCATATCACTAACAAGTAACGTTTACAAAGTGCTCGGACTTAGACGAGCTTATAATATGTTGCAATACAGATAAAAATAGGAGACACGTATTTTTTTATACGTGCCCTAATGTACTTTTAAGGGCAAAACACCCCTTTGAAGAAAATCGATTTTTTTCTTTCGAAGCGTATATCGTTGAAACTATAAGAAATAGAGAAAAATGTTTTAATTAAAAGTTAAATGGCTCAAAGAATACTTTATAACAGTGATAAAAAATGAGCTTATTATCTAGAATTTAAACATTCTATGAAAATGATTAAAATTGATCCTATGTTCGATAATCATTAAATGAGTGGTCGTCTTCCAACGCTGTTTTTTAGTCAACTTTTGGGAATTTTTTTTTTTAAACAAGTAAATGTTGAAAAAATTTCTTTTGGCACTTTATTTACTGCACTTGGTAGATTAAATTTACTATTTTTTTTAATAAAAATATGTAAACATTATATTCAAATTATTTGTTATAGTCCTGAATTTGCCAGATATTGACGAGATTATGATAAAACAAACCAAGAGGGAATCGCTCCTTTTTAATATTATTGGTTTTTTTTTTTTCATTTTAGGGTACATTAGTAAAATAAGATTTTAAGACATGTATTTATTGTATTATAAATAAATTCTCCTAGATAATCGTTGTTGTAAGAGTGTTAATTATAAACACAAAGTTTTTTTTTTTTGTTAAATCTCGGATGTGAAAGTAAAAATTCTCTGTCAACCATCCTCATAACGGTCTCTTTTTTATAAGAAGAAATGTACCAAAAAAGGTATCTCAGAAAGCCTGATATAAAATTTTATATATTGTTGTTTTAAAATTATTTTAATAGAAATTATATAATTGATAAATTTAAGTAAAATTGAAATTCAAATCAAAATGTAGAGTTGTCTGGAAGGTAATGAATTACATTTTATTAATAATAAAATAATATTATAATTTTAATAATTATAATAGAAAAGGATTTAATAGTAAATTCAATGAATTAAATTTTAAATAAAATATGTACAAATTGCTCGTCATTTTCATTAGTAATGTAAGTAAAAAAAGTAAGTATATAGGAATATTTATTTAGATTAAATTTATTATGTAGTTGATTTAGATAGTAAGAGAATTATTCATTATAGATTTATGATACTAGTTAAACTCTAAAAAAATTTTATTATTAATTATCGTCAAACCTAAAAAATTAATTTTATTAGTAGTGATATGTTTTTGGACCGATAATGTAACAACATAATAATAATAAGAAAACCTTCTTCAGAAGTGCCTATATTTATTCGTGTGATTTTATATATTGTACTTCTTCAAATTCCACCAGTGCGTCAAATTGTTTTTTCGGTCGTAACATAGCATGTCGAATAAGAATTAGTAATATCACGGATTTTTATTAATTTAATATAATAATTGATACTAATTTACATCTATATACCCATTTCCCCCTGAAAAAAATGTAAAGAAATTTATTGCAAACGAGGGGTTGGTCACTAGCAGTTATGGTGTACAAAAATTACCTTTAACACGGATTACCTTTAAATTACCTCGGATTACTTAAGATTACCCAATACTACCTCAGATTACACAATACTACCTCATATTACTCAATACTACCTCAGATTACCCAATACTACCTCAGATTATCAAATACTACTTTATATTACCCAAGATTACCTTCCTTAGAGTATTAAAAATTACGTCATATTTTCTGAGATTACCCAAGATTTTACCAAATTTACTTTGCTCATCTAAAATTACCTTATACGAGTAGCTAAAGTATTATTTCTTCAAATCAATTTTAGATTTTCAATGCTTAAAAAAAACAATTTTACAAAACAAATATTTATTGCATACAAGAATATAAAAACACAAAAATATAAAAATTTTTACAAACAAAATATGTATTATATGTATACATAGTAAGAAGTTTGAGTATTTTTAACGTTTGAGATCTTTTAATATACTAACAAAACATTATTCTATTAAATATAAATATTAAACCTCTGTGAAGTTAACACATAATAAATATTAATAGGTATTTTATAAATTAAATTATCATCCTCATCATTATTTAAATCAATATCTTCCAAAAAATTTTTTTCCAAACATTTTGGGAAACAATTAATATTTTTCCAATACGATTCAGGAATGTTGTTTATGCCAATTTTATTAAGGTACGATTTAGCTTCTGTAAGAGTTGACATAATAAATAATGTTTTCAATTTTTACATCATCTGGGATATCACCTAAATTTTCATTACTTCCAATACCTAAACGATTATGTACTTCCCTTGGGAAAATAAACTGATCTTTTAAATCATTTTTGACGTTTTGTATGATTTGAATTTTTTTAATTCTATTCATAATATCGTTCAAACTAAAATTGGCTATTGTAGAAAAAGTCGAAGTTAAGCTTCTTGTTGAACAAAAAATTTGTTCGCATGGTTGACTACGGGGTGCGCATAATTGGACACCGCACAATTGGACACCACCACTCATGGCGGCCGATGCCTAGAGTTTTTCCACTGGTCAAGCGCTGTGAGTGGTGGTGTCCAATCGTGCTGTGTCCAAAAGGGTGTCACCCGTTGGCTACTCATCAACCATGGGATGCACATACTAGAATTCAAGTTAGAGTCAGATACAATTTTTTTAAAAAGCATAAGTAAGAAGTGAGCATTGATTTCTACTGACATATAGGAATTTGAAGTAATGAAATTTTTTGATAGAGTTAAATCATTTTATTCTAAGATCCAGTTTTGCCATATTCAGAAAATAAATACAGATTTTCAAATTAAAAATAATCTCTTTCTATGAGCCAAATTTTTGTTTAAAAATGAATTTTCCATTTTGATCGATTTCGATAATAAAACCACAAAAACTGTATCAAGCACAGAGCGCGTAACGTCTCGCTCAAGTCTATACATCAAGTATAGACCAGTACAGACTCGAAAAAGACTGCGTTTCCGATATGTGATTGTTTCTCGGCAGCGAAATGCATCGCGTATGCGTATACGCAAAATAATGAAACGATGAAATCTTCTGTAAGCACATGTGGCGGGCACAACTTTTTGAAACAGTAATTCTTAACAATTCTAAAACGAATTCGAAGAATAATCAATATAAAGAATTTTTTAAAAGATTTTGCACATATCTTTTCATTGTAGATAAAAATGTATTTCGCAATTTTTATATATTTTTAGTTATTTTTAGTTTCTTTAAAATTTGTTTTAAATCAGGCGGACTTATGAAACTTTATATACCAATTTGAACGGCAATATTCCATTTATATCCATTATCAGCAGGAAAATAAATACAACCCATTGTTCATTTCGAGAGAGAGAATTCCGTTTTAAGGAATTAAAAGATTTACTTTAGGCAAATTTTTTAACGTAAAGAAATTTGCTTAAAATAGTTTGGAAATTTCGCAATTTTTAAACGCTCGTATATCTGCAGCCTGAGAGAAAGCGTTACAAGATGTAATACCGCAAAAATCTAGCAATGACAATTTTTAGATTATAAAAAAAGCAATTCTTTTACGTCAACTCCAAAAGTTGATTAAAAATGTATATTATTGTACAAAAATATAACATGCTCAGCAATAACGTTTACTAAAAAATCAAAGATTACCTTAGATTACCTCAGATTATCTGAGATTACTTTAGGAATACATAGAATTACCTACAGATTATTTGATATTACCCTTAGATTACTTAGGATTTCCTAAAAATTACATTGGATTACCCAAAATTACATTGGATTACCCAAAATTCCGTTTGGATTGCCGCTGAATTACCTAGACCTTGTACAAAAATTATCTCAGTGACTCCTCGATTGCAAAAAACAACATCCCAACCAAGGTTCAAACCTGGCACCTCCGGAATCTCCGATCCCGCGACTGGAGGAGAATGTCTGTTGAGGAGAGTATCTTGTTTTGAACGTACAACAAGTTACAGATTTTCAGTAGCATAAGTAACTAGAGGCAGCTGTACGACCCAAAAATAAGTAAATTTTTAACTTTACCTTCAGATTTTCTCATAAAATCTAGTCTTGCTCAATGTATTTTTATGCCTATTTGTATTGTACAAAAGGCTTTTGTAACATGTAAAGCTAATTTAAAGAAAATAGAAAATATAAACGTGTCGGTAATTCCTGATAGTTTAGCATCCCCTTAAGTTCTATTTTCAGAAATTTCAATATAAATTGCTATCTGAAATAATTGAAACTATAAACAGAAATAAAACAAATTAAGTTTACAGTTTTACAAATAGCATAAGTGTTGGGGTACAATGTTGTTAGCTAAGCAAAAGTTTGGAAACCTAATACAAATTTTGTTCTTAACAAAGTTTAGTAATTTTGTATTCATAAAAAATTGACCATAAATTAATAATAGTTTTTGACTCTCATTAACCTTTTTCAAATATTATTATATAAATTGAACAAGAATGCCTTCAACGGTCACAGCTAGATCTTCATGCTTGTATTGTTTGTGTGATTTTATATACTTTACTCAAATTCAATGAACTGCGTGCCGAATTAATTCTCAGTCATAACATAGTTCTAAATTGAACAAGATTAAGTAATATCACGTATTATTAAATTAACCCTTTTCCTCCTAAAAAAACTGTAAAGAAATATCTCTCTACTACTTTATTATTATATAATTTTTAATTCTCGAAAGTCCTTTTATAACTCTATTGTTTATAAATTAAAACTGCTCCAATATATTTTTAAACAAAACATCTTTTAGAAATAATTTAGTCATAGAACTCGAGTTGCGCGAATCAGAACTATCGCAGTAACAAAAATTATCAAATTAACACATCTCTACTAACAATGAATGTTGTACTGGCTACAAAAATTAAAATTGTATAAAAAGTGTTCATAAGGTTGAACAACTTTCAAAAAGAATTCAATCGCATGGTATTCAAATTGAACAAGTCAAAATTACCATCAGAAATGCCAAAAATTATCAGTATGATACATTTTTGCTAAATGTCATGCTGCTACACATATTCAAAACTAAAAAAAAAAAAAATTGTTAATTTTTGGAATTTTGTCCTGCAAAATTATATAATATAAATATAAAATTAGCTCAGAAGTAACAGGAACCCTTAATATTTAATAGTTTGTCATAATAATTAATGCTTTTTGAGTTTTTGTTTAGAGAGGGGAATGTATCATATACATAAACGTATCTATGAAACATCAAAATAATAATAAATCATAAAATTAGTACTACATAATCAATTTCTTAATCATTTAAATTTTAATATTCACGCAAATTCTCGTAAGATCAGCGGTTTTTAATAGTATTTCATTGATGGTATTTTCATTTGTTATTCACTCTGATTTCTAAAGAGATTTTAAATCTAATTACCAAAAAATTGTCCTAAAAATGACGGACTTCCAGTGAATTTACTCTACTCTCGTAACAGTTTATCTTGAAACCATTTCATTCTTATTATTCACCAAATATTAGGACAAATTGCAAGGACAAATACAAACGTTGTGCGCATCAAGTGAAATAAGCAAATATATACATATAAGTTTGTTTATATATCTACATACTTTATAAATGTAATATTTTATGTGGTAAATTATATATATTATTCATCTAAATATACTATTAATCTAATTATAAATTTTGTTATACAGTTATTGGCCTTAAAAAGTATTTTAAAATTGTAGATTTATAATGTATTACTTGGATTTTAATATTAACTTTTAAACACACTAAGGGGTTAGAAAGACCCCTGAAGTTTTGAACGCTTGCTGTATGAAGACAGAATAAAATAGGAGGTTCAGACCAGGAGATAAAAAAGTTTAAATCTCTTTCAATTGATATGGTTAATCAATTTTATTGCTTAATTAGAATTTAAATGGCACAGCAGCAAAGTTTTGTTGGAGTCTGTGGGACCACCATTGTGAGTGTAATTCTTTTGTGAGTAATCCTACATAAAAGAAAAGTTAGATAAAACACTTTTGAACAAGTCCGTTCGCATATACTCTGTCTAAAGCTAGAATATGCTCTATATAGTACCATATGCTCTATATAGTACTGTGAAAAAGGAAATTTCTGTGCATGGTCCAAAATATATCATAAGACAAATCAATCTTCAATTTTAGACACCTTAATCAAAAATACCTTATATTCATCTCGTTACATAATTATACTTTTTAATATAAATAAAAATGGCATAATTTTTTTTTGAAAGTTTATGACTTTAGCTTTAAAATGCCATAGTTTTTATTTTATAGTTTATAAAAGTATTTTGTTACAAAAATATAATTTTTTAAAGGAAAAATGAATTTTTTAACAATTTTACATTTTTGCTTAATGGTTTTTCCTTTATAACTTCACAATAAATCATTTTTCAGCAATGCCAATTATGCAATTATGCATCACATTTCTAAGATTCTAAACTTTCATTTAAAAAAAAAGGATTGTTGAAAAATATTGATTGGAACCGAAGTTATAACTTCTCAAAGTTGAAAAAGTCTCCTATACTGGAAAATGTATTTACATATTTTACAGGATTGGTGTGTTTAAAGGTTAATGACACATGAAAACATCTATTAAATCTTCATCTTACTGCTGAGTCTACAATATACTAAAAATAGTGAATACTAAAAAGATTAACAAAACTTCTATGTAAAGCAGGATGTATCATAAATCACAAGCAAGAGTATCACAGCACATATTACTTTGACGTGTTGAATCTTCGTTGTTCTTATTATTTTAAGGGTTGTTTTTGTTTCTTGCCCTATCTATCATAAAACTAGTGTCTATTACAGAAACAGAAAACCCTTAATGATTATAAGTATCAATATCAATTATAATCTAGAAACGAATGAGAGGAACAAGAAAAAATGTACTTACCAAAGCAGTACATGTTATGTTGCTTTTGTTTATAGTTTATAATACGTTCTTAAGTAGAAATTTTGCTAATCTTTTCAGTATCCATTATTTCTAATATATTGTAAACTCATTTATTTAGTAATATAAAGATTTAAGATACATTTTATCACATATTGTAATATTTTTGCTTATGATTTATGATACATCCTATCTTGCATTGGGATCTTGCTAATCATTTCAATATGTGTTTTTAGTGTATCGCAGACTCATCTATTTAGGCAAAGATTTAATAGATGTACTTATCATTTATATTAAAATCCAAATACATTATGAGTATATGGATGTTTCAAATTCGTGTATTTTTCACAAGCATATATGATCGCAGAGCTACACGTGGCCTCAGAACAAATAATCACAAAGTATTTATATCACTATTTTGTCGGAATAATAATTTAACTTGAATAGCTATTGACTTTAACCATTAATATCTTGCTTAGCAGAGCAGAGCAACAATTCTGTCTACCAAATTCTTCCGTTTTGTACAAAAAATGCATCAATAGACTATATTTTTATCAAAGTATAAATAGAAAACTGTAAATATTTACCATTGAAGAATTGTTTTACATCTGTAAAATTAATGAAAAATAAACTTTTAACATGAACAAGCCCATCGTGTATAGGAAAGTCGCCAAAAAATAATGCGTGTACAGAGAGATAATATAATAAAACGTTTATAATTATAATTAATAAATCAATTCTTAATTAACCTTTCCCATCTGCATTCTCTTCCATGTACTCTAGTGGTAGATACACGGCATGGTACAGAGTCTCGACCGGGAGGTTAGGATGCGTGTTGCATAACACGTTTTCGCCCTCGCTCATTGCGGTCTTCTCAATATTTTCATTTAGCATTTAACCAGTTAACAGCGCGGTAAGTATGCAGATCCTCGCGTCACTTCAAATTTAGATAAAAATATACTCATTCGACGCGTATTCACTCAAAACGAAAGAATCCGGCAGAAAAAAAGCCGCGGTCTGCCTCGCGAAGCGAGTTATCGAACACTAAAGTAAAAGTGGGCGACTATTGAGGTTAGGAAACCTGTCATCTCGGCGTAATGTAATGAACTGAGCATGCGCCGTGTTAAAAAAAAGTGTGCCAAATTTGAAATTATACTGACAGGTTTCTTAACCTCAATAATCATCAATTTTAGTGCTTGATAATTCGCTTTGCGAGGCAGTTTTTTTCTTTCATTTTGTGCAAAAACGCGTCAAATGAGTCCAATTTCATTAAAATCGGAAGTGTTCTAGATAATTACCAAATGATATATGTACAACGCACTCGAGTGATGTTTTCGAACGCAGCTCAAGTCGATATGACAGATATCTTAACCTCTAAAGTTTCGAGCTTTAACGATAAATAACTTCGCTTTGACAGGCCGGTCGCCGCTTTTTTCCGCCAGATTGTTTATTTTTGAGTGAAACTGCATCGAAGGAGTATATTTTTATCAAAATTTAAGGTGAGGTGAGTATTATGAGTTCTATATAATTACCGTCATGTACTTCAGCCTAAAGCCTAATTTAGACTGCACCAAGCGGCAAGCGTCGAGCAGCAGATTTCCATTGATTGGCTCGACGCTTGTTGCGTGCAGACTGAAACAGACTTTATGCTAATATGTGTGCTCCCGGCTTTATTTTGCGACTCTGATAAGAGATAAGAAAGTCTCTTGATAATTATTGATAATGCCTTCTATATGCTCTTATTTATAAAATTATAGAGTCACACACATTGACATACATCTCATATGTGCCATTGTTGAGCATGTTGCGAAACGACAAAGGAATTCTCAAGCAATTCTATAACTGTAAGATCCTGCGTGATAGTAAAATTTTGACAGAGGATCTATGGGTGCGAGACGGAAAGATCGTGAATCCGGAGAAAATCTTTTATGTCGAGAAGATCAAGCCAGATGTTAAGATAAATTGCGGCGGCGCTTTGATCTCACCAGGATATATTGATGTGCAGATCAATGGTATTTAATCTCTGATTGACATATCTTACACTTTCACATATCATTTAATTTGATATTATGTACTTTAAAAAATAAAGTTTAAATCACTTTTGTAATTTATCATTTGTAAACGTAAGTTTTATGTAATTACCATAAAAAATTATTCATATATTATAAATTGAATTTAACAATTATTATCATAAATTAGAGTTTGAACATCTTTGAATATAATGTTGTATGCAAAATATAGATTATAAAACAATAGAATTATATAGATATAAAAATACTTTATCAAATGCAAAAAAAACTCAAGTGAGTTAAAATAAAATTAATATTGTACCTACATTTTTTCAATATTCAAACTTGTAATATAATGCTTTATGAATAGATATATGATTCAATACCTACATTTGTTTATCAGAAATTCAAAAATCTTTGAATGTAAAATTTGATACAAAATATATAGATTATAAAACAACATTCCAATAAAAAATTTTTTATGTATAATTATAATTTCATGTATAATTATGTGGTCAAATATGTCCACATATATTAAAATATAAATAATAATTATATATAATTATATGTGGACATATTTGATATATAATTATGTATAACTATATCTGATTACATAACAATATATAATTATACATGAAAAATTTTTACTGAGAGAGAAAATTATACATACAAAAATACAGATACAAATATAGATTTGTAAACAACTAAAAAATGTAAATTTTTGAGTTATTATTGCTGCAGATAAGTAATATATTCTTGCTTTTGCTAAATAAAACAAAGACAAGAAATAAAATTTTCTAAAAAAACAAGTTTAAAAATGTTTTCCATTATAATCTTGCATCTATTATTTGTAATGTAATTTTCATGTAATAGTTGATTGTAAAGAAATAACAGTAGCTTATTAGCTTTTTATTCAGTATATTGAATGAGGAGCTGTATATTTCTCTTTTGGTAAGTTAAAAATATTTTTTTGTAAACTAAAAATTTTTGTAAATTAAAAATTGGTAATATTTGAATTATGTTATTGTTAATAATTCATAAATTTTTAATTGGAATTTAAAAATTTTTAAATGTATAGTTTGATATCAAATATAGATTATAGAATTATCAGAAAGTATTATATAGGTACAAAAATATTTTATTAGTATAAAAAATTTAAAGTATGTAAGGAACAAAAGAAAAAAAGAAAGGAACAAGAAAGATACAAAAATATTTTATTAAATGCAAAAAAATTCAAGTAAATTATTAAAAATAATATTGTAAGTATTTTTAGTATTTTATAAGAATCTTATAATTTTATGCTTTTAAATAAATAGGTAATTATAATTAAATAGAGGATTAAATGTTTGCATTTATTTTCAGGAGGATTTGGCATAGATTTCTCATGTAACATTGATGATATTGAAGAAGGCATTGCTAAGGTAGCAAAAGGATTGCTGGGACATGGTGTTACATCCTTTTGTCCTACATTGGTTACATCTCCCACGGAGATGTATCACAAAATTTTGCCGAAAATAAAAAAACAAAATGGAGGTAGCCATGGTGCTGGTGTACTGGGTGTTCATTTAGAAGGACCATTCATTAGTCCAAACAAGAAGGGTGCCCATCCTGAGCATTGTATTAGAAAATTTGATCAGGTAATAAAAGAAGGAAAGGGAAAATATCATTTTGTTTTTTAAAATAACTCAGTAAATACTATAATGCGACACAATTCTTATCAACATTAGTTTGTTAGCCATAGAATTGTACCAATCATTCTATAAAAACTCATTGACCTAGTTTATACCGAACACTTGACACGCATACTAACAAGTAACTTTCTATTAAATTGTCTTAATTTCGACAATACGTGTAAATGTATACGTGATATCTATATTTAATTAATTATCTTGATTCATATGTACCAGCTTAATATACTATTCATTAAATTTATTACCGAAATTAAAATAATTGAATAGAAAGTTACTAAATATTACTCGTATCAAGTATTTGGTCTAAACAAAGCAATTGGGTATATAGAACGAATGTAATTTACAATTTACTGAAAAGGAAAAGAGGATGCATTTATAAGATAGCAAGGAGGTTGTGGAATACTAACAACTAATATTATAAAGGACATTTCAATTATTAAAAAAATCACAAATTAACGTAGATTTGTAGATCTTACCCACTAATATAATAAGTTTACAAAACATTTATGGACATTTTATAAAACATTTTATAAAAAAAAAGTTTTTTAAATAATTCTTTGGTTTAAAATTTAACTTTTTAAAATAATCCAATAATAAGTTAAATGGGCTAAAAAGCTGTGACAGTTATTGGTGACAAACAAATGTGTAACAACAATAACAAAAACCATTTAAAGTAATAAAGAGAGATATTTTGACCGTTGCTGTATCAACACAAATTGAACAAGAATGCTTGCTACGATCGTAGCTAGGTCTTCGTGCTTGTATTGTCTATGTGATTTTATATACTTTTCTCAAGTTCAATGAACTGCGCGCCGAATTAATTTTTAGTCATAACACAATTCTAAATTGAACGAGATTAAACAATATCACGTATTATTTAATATTAACCCTTTTTCCCCCTGAAAAAACTAAAGAAATTATTGCGAAAAATATCACCTCAACCAGGGTTCGAACCTGGGACCTCCCGAATCTCCGGTACGGGTGTCTTAGCCAACTCAACCACTGAGGCTGTGATGATATTTCTCGCAATAATCGACTGAGTTAAAACGCTTTCAAAGGCAACGTGACTTTAAAGTAATAAAGAGAGATATTTTGACCGTTGCTGTATCAACACAAATTGAACAAAAATGCCTGCTACGGTCGTAGCTCGTTTTCGTGCTTGTATTGTCTATGTGATTTTATATACTTTTTTCAAGTTCAATGAACTGCGCGCCGAATTACCATTTACAAAAACCATTTACATGCATATTAAATAACTATTGTACAAAATATTACAATTGCAATAACTGATGTATAATTACTTTGTCACCTGATTAGAACACTGAAAAAGGCTGTAACAAGATCGAAAGGCCAGTAACAAGATCGAAACTAATCATATAACAATTATTACAATTTAGATTGAAATCCAGACTTCTTCTTACTGTTCGTGTTCCACATTTCTTAAATCCAGAAAAATTTTTTTGTTGGAATTATTAATTCTTGATATATCTTGTTAAGACAGATTATATTTATATAATTGGGTTATCTATTATATAAAAAATCTTGTTATAGAAAGTGATAGTGAAAATATAATTATTAAATGGGTAATATTAATAGGAAAATTAATCTTAGTCAATAATTAAGAAATGCATGAATAAAAAAATTAAGAGAAGATTTTAAATATGTTGACATTATTTTATATGTGCTTTAATGGACAAACTAAATCAGATATTAGAAGAATTCAGTTCTTTACATGACATTGCAATTTACATTGGAACTTGAAAAGAATAATAATATAAGTTTTTTAGATGCATTAATGATTAATTGTAATCGTACAATTATTTTTGACCAATGTCATAAGCTTTTTCAGAAAGATTTTTAAACAATAATTTCCACCATCCTCTGAATAAAAATAGCTTTAATCTATAATTTAGTGGACAAAATAGTTTTACTGATTCATCCATGGTTTCATAAAAGAACTTTCACAATATGATAAACATTCTTTGAACTAATGGTTATCCATTGAGTTTTATCTTTTCCATGTGATACGAATCAGATTAAAATATTATACAATATTAAAAAATCTTTTTTCTTGTGGAGCGGTACTTGTGTCCGAAGATTGTAGGGGAGATGTCTTGTTTTGTATAATTATTTTATCTTTTTCTTTCTGGAGCGATACTCGTGTCTGAAGGTTGTAGGGTAGGCTTCTTGTTTTATATAATTATTTTGTATAACAACCTTCTGGACACCAGTATCGCTCCAGAAAAAAAATATTTTTTACTGTTCCATATATCACTTCTGTCTCTAATAAGTTTATATCCTTTTCAAAAAAGTTTGACTGCCAGGTAGCATTTAGAATATTACTTAATCCGAAAAAGACCAGCAAAGATAATCTGAATAAAATGTTTTGTTAGGGCGTTGTCTATATGCGATAAATTGCAAGGATTGTGAATACATAAGACATCTTTATACATAAGATAGACAAAAAGACAGTTAGGCACGAGAGTGAAAGAACACTTTTCGGACATCAGAAAATGTAATTCTCCTAAACCATAGAATAAGAGAAAACCGTGAATTTGATTGGGAGGACGTTAAAATATTAGATAGAGAAACTTCATCGATAAAAAGTAATATTTTGGAAATGGTACATGTAACAAGACAAACACTAGGATTTAATAAACTGAGTGACACGGAGCTACTCTCCGATTTATCTTCTCCTACTCGACCTTTTTCTTTTCATTTAACTAGTTTTTATTCTAAAATTGTTGTCGGCTTGGAATATTTACAGTTAGTAATAACATATTAGTCGCTAGGAAATGTTATTAGTAATTTCTTTACATCCGTAGATTTTATAAGACAAACTTTGGCTGAACGGGATTGCAAGTAGTTAGATTTTACATAATTTTTAATTATTTAATTATTTAATTTATTTTATATATTGACTACATATTAATTTATTCTATACACTGACAACATATTAATAATTTCTAAAGGGCATAGCGGAATAAGCAATGCAAGCAAGCAAGTGAAATCTGCTCTCACACTAATCGAGCTCAAATTGGTACTATTAGTTGGCATCCCTGAGATGTAAAACTTCTTAAAATATTATTCTTAAAAATGCATTTTTTAGGGAGTTATGGAAGGGGGAAGTAAAATTTAAAAAGTGGTTTTTCTCGAAAACGGCTGGGCCGATTTTAAAATATATATGTTGTAAACATTGTTTAGGTAAATATAAGAAAATTTTGTGTAATTTTTGTGATGAAAAAAAACGGTAAAAAAATTTTTGAATTTTTAACGAATTTTGTTTTCCGTGATTTTTTGAGGTACCACTTTTATGTTTACACAAAAGCTTTTCTAAACTCTTTACTTTAACATATTTTTTTTTGCAAATTGATCATAGTTGGCGAACATGGTTAAAAATAACAATCATTCGCGCAACGTTGCGTTACACCGACCGGGCGGTCACGGCTCAACTGCGATCAAGGACAAAAGTATCACTTTCTGTTAACAATTTACACAAACCATTTGGTTCTTGAATAATGTTCATTTTGAATCGCAGTTTCCGAGATATAGTACAATATTGTTAAGAAACATCTTAGGAACTGGAATTGAAATTAGTACAGTCTTTGCAAGAAACCCCATAGACGTTTACACGAGTGTATCGTGAGCGTCGGCTGACGCTCACGAGTTCTTTATATACCTTTTTTTGATGCGGTCTAAATTCGAACTTGGTATCTCGTCTCAAAAGTTGCGTCAAAGGTTTCGCTATTAAAGAAAATTGTGGCACAAATTTTCTGAAGTACCTAGTGAGTCCCACAAAATTTTGTAATGGTTTCGTCATAGTTAGTTTTGGAAATTTTGCCATTGCTTGAATCTTTTCGTTTGAAGGCTTGATTTCTCCTACAATTATGTAATCTAAATATTCCACTTGTCTGACTAATAATTTACATTTCTTTCAATTAATTTCAAGTCTATGTTCCATGGCTGTTGTTAGAACCTTCTTAAGTTTTTTCATTTTCTTTTCTTTATTTTTTGCAGGAATTAATAAGTCATCTAAATGTACTAAGGTTGTTCGATTTGTGATTAATTGTCTAAATATACCCCAAATGTGTCTTTGCTAGAAAACTGCTAGAGTTTGAAAACCCAAAAGAAACTCTCCGGAATTCAAATTGTCCGTCTGGCACAATGAATGATGTGTACTTTACGCTTTTTTCTTTAATTGAAACGTGGAAAAAAACCGTTTTGTAAATCAAGTGTACTGAATACTGCATCGTTTTCAAGTCTACTTGATTCCCAATTAATGGAAGGGGAAATATCTCTAACAATCTCCTTGTTCAACATGCACATAATCAATGCACAATCTGGGTTTTCCATTCTTTTTCTTTAGGAACGACTGGACTGGTGTAATCTGAAGTACTCTTCTTTATGATACCTTTTTTCATCCAGTTGTCAATGATTCCGTTGGCCATATTTTTCTGTTTGGTCGATAATCTTTGTGGGTTTTGATGGACAGGAACGTTGTCCGTCAACACAATGCTTATCTTAATTCCTGTACTCTTACTAGCAGTTGGTCGATAATTTTTGATTAGTTGACTTAATTCATCTTTAATTCTTGAATCTGTTAAATGTTTGGTTAAGTTATCACTCGGTTCTTCTTTTTCTTTTTTTTTTATCTGTATTTATCTGTAGTACCGTTTTCCAATTTACGTTAACGCATCCGATTAAAGATTGGTTATCTTTTGATTGTTTTTCCGTTTCGTTGAATTTTATCAGCGTCATTTGTCTTTTCTTTAGTTTAATTTTGGCCTGGTCTGACAATTCTCCACCAATTATTAAGTTATGGCTGACGAGATCATCAGCTATTACATCAAACGTAAATGTGAAAGTTAATCCGTCAATAATTACTTCTGTTTGGAATCGGCCTAGCGTACGGTTGTTCACAGATCTGACTTTGTCAAATGGAACTAAAATTTGTTTAAGTTCCAGTGCGTCTAATTGTTTGTATAATCCGTGGTAAATCAAATGTAAGTCCCTTCCGGAGTCGACAATTGCTGTCACATTTTCCAAATTGTGACTGTGTTGTACGTCTTTTTGTCGACCCGACTTAATTGTGTCTATTCGAACAATCCTTCCACTAGTTTTGTCTTTGTCAATTTTTGTATATTTAGTTGATACGTGACCAAAATTTCCATATTTAAAACACTTCGTATCTTTTTCTTTATCAGGACAATCCACGCTCAGATGATCTTTATGTCCGCAGTTAAAGCATCTTTTAATCTTTTTCTCTGCTTGTCCTTGAGTTTGTGATTTTGGCTTATTACCCGGCTGAATTTTTGTTAGCTGTTGAGAACAAGCTGTTGTTCCTTGTCTTTGTTATCTTTGTTCGTTATTTTTCTGTATGCTTATTCTCTAACTTCATAACGACAATTCGGTATTGTTACAGCGTCATTGCGTACATATTATACATAGTAGAAAAGCTGCGCAACGATACGTAACGATATTCCTAGCTGTTAAGAGTTACAGAATAAGCCTATTGAGTTTCATAATGTCGAAATTTTTTCCTCAGCTCTTTTATTATTATTGCGCCATACAAAACTGATTTATTTACCTCTTTGTCTGGTATGCCATCTATTACGAGGATAAGTAAAAAATGATCTGCACTTTTGCTAGAACACGTTTTTAAGTTTGTTATGCTGCGTTCCGGGCAGGCAGACTTTAAGTTGGCACTACTGCCGTGATCAAAGCTGGACCTTGATCGCGTCAATTTGTTTAGCCCTACGAGCGTGTAAATATGTCTGCTCCACTAGAAGTTTACACCAAGGAGGAAACAAAGCTGTGATACGATTTCTTTGGTCAGAAGAAGTGAAAGGTGCTGGAATTCATCGGAGACTTTTAACATAATATGCCGGTTTGCCAGTATCAACTCTTGGCTTTGCTGAACTTTTTTGTTGGTGGTGGAAATTGACGGGCGTCCTACTCCTTCTTTGTGTGTTACGCTTATGCGTCCACTTTTAAATTTTTTGATCCATTCATATATACTTCTGCGTGGTAAAGCACTGTGTCCTCATTGTGTTGTATTACAGCTCTCTGTTTCTCCTTGGTGCAAACTTTTAGCAGAGCGGTCATATTTATACGCTTGTAGCAGTAAACAAATTGACGCGATCAAGGTCCAGCTTTGATTATGGGACCCCAGTAATGCCAACTTAAAGCCTGCCTGCTCGAAACGCAGTGTGACAAACTTAAAGACGTGTTCTAGCAAAAGTGCTGATAATTTTTTATTTACCCTAGTATGTATTGAATTTAAGCCTCCAATTCAATGTCTTTATGACTAGCTATCTTTAACATACGATAGATGTACGTCTGAAGTGTTTTGTCTTGTTTCTTTTTAGCGCGTGTAACTTTCTGATAAACCTGTTTGCTGATCAGCGTTTTAGAAAATTTGTCCGTGAGATTCTTTTTAAATTTCTTCCAGCTAGTCGCCTTTACTTCAAAACTGATAAAAACTTTTGCAGATCCTTGAAGAAGTCTTTTGGCATAAATTATTTTTCAGCCAGTCAAGGCAAGATCGGAAAAAATCCGGCCAGTTAAGACAAGATTTTGAGAATTTTTTATCGTAATAAGTGTTTGAAAATTCTTTCTTCGTTCTGAATACTTAATTGAATTCGATGTTCGAAATTTTGAGCAGTTTCCAGAAGGACATTTCTAGGAATAGAAATGCAACAGTTTCTTATACGGTCTATTATATTGTCTCTAGTTGTAGATATTTCTGCGTAAACCAGATTTTTTATAAATCGCCATAGGAAAAAATCGGGACTTGTCTGATCCGGAGATCTGGGGCATCATTCAACATATCCTCCAAGTCCAATAAATTTACGTTGGAAGAGACGGTGAAGAAACTGTCGGACTCCTGTGAGCTGGTGCGCCATCATGTTGGAATCACATGTGTTGTTTTGTCACTAGGTCTACGTCTTCCAAGAAGACTGGCAATTTATGTTCTAGGAAATGCAAATAGTTCGCTGAATTAACGTTTCCGTAGGGGTCCAATTAAGTAACCATTTACAGTATCACACTACACTACAAGACTCCAACGATGTTGGTGATCAATTGGACGATGCCAATGTGGGTTATCGTAGGACTAATAATGATTGTTGTGTCGGTTTAGTTGGCCTGTATTATGGAAAGTAGCTTCATCTGAAAACATAACAAACCTAAAAAATTGTTGATCCTGCCGTAACATAGTCTGAGCTCAATTACAAAATTCAAATCTTTGACGATAATCATTAGATGTTAGTGCCTGAGTCAATGTTATGTGATATGGATGGAATGTATGCAAGGCCAAAAATCTCTGTGCTTCTTGGAATACCAAATTGTTTTTCAATATCTCGTAGTGAAATATGTGGATTCAAATGCACCACAGCTAACACAAGAAGGACTCGGATCATTCTCAGGCACATTAATACGACGTCGTTGTTTTCTTACATTAGGACGCTGTCTTTTACGTCGTTCGATATCGGCAATCACTCGATCATTAGGATGACATCTATCAGGAAAACGATTATGATACATTCGAGCTTCTGCACGATAATTGCGACGACATTCTCCAAGAACTAAGAGAATATCAACAATTTTGTTCCTTGTGTAGTCTGGCATTGCTGAAGTTACGAAATAAACGAAGAATTTTTTCTAAGTTCAATTTTCAAAAATACTTAACGAAAAAACATTTAATTATAGTGTTTTGGAAAGGGCTCGAGATAAGCTACAAGAATATGTCATAAAAAAATAGGCAGTTTTATTTAAAAAATTGAAAGTGACCTTCACGTGACTTTCAAGTAACTATTCAAGGTCAAATTAATAACATCATCTTATGTCCTCTTCGAAACCATGCAACTTTTGTCTGAAACATTGCATTAAAGAATTATCGAGGTCCGTTTTTTAAAATGGGACACCCTGTATATTAAATTTTAGATTTCTATATGGAGACGTGACCAAGATAGAGCAAAAAACGATTTTTTTATAATACATTTCTACGATTTTCACTACAATTAGTAATAAATCAAGCAAAATTTTGAAAAATTCTGAAAAATCAATTACACTTAGGTATTAGTAAAAATATTTTTTACATTTGGTTTTAGTGCGAATTTCGATTATAAAGAAATGAAAATAATATTTAAACATTTTTTTTTACCCTGATTTTGTTGATTGACCATCTTGAAAAAATTATGTGATCTGTGTTCTCAACTCCTACAAAATATATTTTTTTTAGATTTTTTTAAAAGGTGCAACACCGCAATAAACAAAATTAAAATAATATTTTTTGTTAATTTTTTTTTATAAAATAAAATTGTTTTATTAGCTCTTTAACGTTTTATTTGTCTATAAAATTCCATATTGAAATATTTTCCTGATCACAAGTTGAAAATTAGTGATAACTAAATTATTTTTTATATTTATGAAATAAAAATTTTATTGAATTATAAAAATTGAAAAATGATTTAGCTATCACTTACTTTCAATTTATTTCAATATAGACTTTTATAGACAAATAAAACATTAAAGAGCTGATAAAAACGATTTATCTGCTAATTTAAAAAAAAATTAACGCAAAAATGTTATTTTAATTTTTGTTATTGTGGCCCACTTTTGAATTTTTTCAAAAATTTGTTTGATTTGTTACTAATTCCCAGTCAACAAAATGTTACCACTGTGTCGACAGGCTGACGGCAGATTCGATCAAGACGTGTTGGCAGACTGAACTCAACTAATCACAAATTCTCCTTATATTTTGTTGACAGAACCTGTTGATATTCTATATCAATAAAATGACAGCACCAGGCGAGCACGCCGTGTTGCCAGCACATGACGCCAGATAGGCGGCAGAATTCGAACATGACATGCGCAACATAATCTGACGGCAGACTGCTAGCACAAATCGAGCACCCCTGACAAGATCTGATGTCACGCTGGCAGCAGAAATCAAACATTTTTATTCAAAAACTTTTATTATAAAAAAAATTGGTTTTTTTTTCAGTTTTCTTGCAGATTTAATTCTTATTTTTATTATAGATTAATCTAATTTGCATATATTCTATTTTACTAATTATGATTAAGTATTATTTTAAAATTTTTAAAAAGGCACGGGCCCGGCGAGATTCGAACCTAAGATTTTGGGACAATAACCTAATACGCTAACACTGAGCTAATCGTACATTTGTGATATTGTTAATAAAAAGTTATATTTGAAGTAAACCTAATTTGAACAGGAAGAAACTTAGATGTTGAGTATCGCCCGAACCGTTCTCACTAGCTCTTTGATTATTTAGTTTAAAATATTTTTAAAATAATTTATATAAACTATATAAATAATTAAATAATCATATTCCTGCTCAAACTAATATAGTAAAAAAAAAATACAACAATTGGAAATAGTACTAGAGTATAAAAAACATTGACGTAAAAAGCACGCTTGCAAAAATTAATTTTACAACGAATTGTTAAAAACAAATTACTAAAAACTGACTGTAGAGGAAAGCTGATTATTTCAATTGATCTTGCGAGAAAAATGACTCAAGAAACATATATAACGCTTTTTTAATTGTTATAAACAAATTAGTTGCAAAATTTATTTTTGCAACATTTTTTTAGTAATTTTTCTCGTAGAATCGATTTCCGCAGTCAGTTCTCTTTTAGAGTAAATTTTTAATAATTTGTTTATACAATTGGTTGCAAATTGAGTTGTGAAAAGTTCTTTTTACATTAGTAATGTTTTTTCATGCTTTGGTCCAATTTCTAATTCCAATTTTTTTGACTATTTTTGTTAGTCAGACCATGGCCAGGAATAGGTTTTAATTATTTATATATGTGGACAGATAGAAATCTCGACAAATGCAATGCGGATAGATACAAATAAGATTCCTGTATGTAATCGCGGGCAGGTTCAGATAGAAATTGCAGCGTATAGAATACAAACAGAAACAGACAGAACATATGCATAAAGAAATTGATTGGTTCAATAATTAATCAAATGCATAAAAAAATGAATCAATCAGTTTCTTTATGCATATGTTATTTATGCATGCAATTATGCAAATTTGTCTAAATAGGTCCTTAATAAATTTGTGATGAGTGACGTCACAATTTAAAAGTATGCAAAACAACACGGTTTGCTTGATTTCTGCTGCCAACATAACGTCAGATCCTGTTAGTACGGGGTGCTCGATTTGTGCTGACAATCTGCCGTCAGATTGTGTTGTGCGGGTCTTGCACATTCTGTCTAATTCTGTCGCCAATCTGACATTAGGTGCTGGCAGCATGGCGTGTTCGCGTGGTGCTGCTATTCTGCTGTCAAATTGTCGCATAGATCCTGCTCGTTTTTTTCCGCTAATCTGGCGTCAGGTTTTGTCAACACGCGGTGCTCGATTTCTGCAGTCAGTCTGCCATCAGATTGTGTTGCGTAGGTTATGCTTCATTTCTGCGGCCAATCTGATAATAGTCCTATCAACACTATTTGCTCGATTTCTGCTGGAATTAAATGCCAACAGTTTCTGTCCTATTTCTGACAGCAGTTTATTGACACCGCAGATATTGCAGAGTCTGTATGAAATCTGTTGCCTTTCTAGCAACAGAAATTGATAGCAGATTCTCCGAATAATCTGTTTACGTTTGGCTGACGGGGTTGTAAGTAAAAATTATGAAAATGTAAAAAAATCGTTTTTTCGTTCTATCTTGGTCACGTTTCCATATAGAAATCTAAAATTTGGTATGTAAGCGTTTATTCATATAAGTTATTTTAGAAAAATAGGCCAACTCGAAAAGCCGTGGGGACATTTTTACTTATTCCGCTACGCCCTTTGGACACCGTAAAGCTTTTTGCAGAAAAAGTACAGAATGTATTACACGTAGTGATGAGACACAGATTATTCAACAAATCATTAAATGTAGAAATTGTAAAGGTGAGCACAGATTGACCAAGCACAAATGCTCGGCATATGGAGTGAATAAAGAGATTAAATTGGTTATGGTATAATAATATATTGTTTATTGAAGCTAAAAATATGATCTTTGGAAGCAACACAAATAAAGAATATGATAGATTCATGATTCATTCTAAAGGCTTGGTCTCCTTTAGATTCACGAAATAGTTTAAATAATGGAACAATTAATAATAAGATATTACAAGAATCATATAGCCGTAAATTTGTTAATCGATATAGCGGAAATTATAAAAATAGAGATAATAGAACAGGGGGGTCACGAGAACGAGATGAAATCAATAGGAAAAGAACTTAATATTAAAATTTTTATCAAAACTTTAATAATAGAGAATTGGAAATAACTAAAGAAAAAAGAGGAAAGGGAAGAGAATGTTCATATAGATAGGAAAAATATAATCGATGATTCTTGTCAAGGATGTAACGATAAGAAATTTTTTAACAATTTTAAAAAAATTTTTTAACTTTTAGTAAATAAAAACAATATAATGGAATGGATTAGTAATTTTTAGACGGAGGAAGGTAATCAAGAGATGAGCGAAAAGGGACAAGACATAATGGAGAAAGAGGGAGTGTCCCAGTTGCGCACAAACCCGATTGGACACCACCAATCATAGCGGCCGATGCTTAAAGTATTTCCGTTGGTTGGGTTAGATTAGATTACGTGATTGGTGGGGTCCGATCGGGTTTGTGCGCAACTGGAACTCACACAAAAAAGATACTCATAATATGGTAGATAAAATCTCATTATGGAAAAATCGTTTAGAGGAGGCTAAAGACAGAAGAGTTTTATTGTTGAATAACAAGTAGAGTTACTGAATAGGGATCGAACAATTAACTAATACAATTCTTATTTGGAAAGTAAGGTCCGATTTCATATTTGTTTTTGGATCTTACTTTCCAAATAACCTTTGTATTTTAAATTTAAAAAAAACGGAAAAAAACAGAAACCAAGAAACTAAACAGACAGATAAAAACAACAAACTACTAAGTTTTTACAATTGTATTAGTTATGGCTAAAATATTAATCTGGAACGCGAGAGGGATTAAGGGCAAAAATTAGAAGTTGAGACTCAGATTAAGGAATACGACATTGTTTTAACAGAAACTAAATGACCAAATGACAAACCTTTATATTTTGTGGGTTTTAAAACAGTGATGAGTAATAATCTAATAAGTTCAGGGGGGGAGGGGGTTGGCTATTTTAGTTGCAAATTACATAGACTTTTGGCTATGGATAATTAACCAAAAGTTAATTATCCATAGCCTAGGATAATTAACTAACCTAACCCAGTGGCGTTACAGCCTTTCCAAGAGCTCGAGTCTCCTCCACAACACCTCGCCACGCATCCCGATTTGTCGCCAACCGTCTCCATTGGGACCAATTTTTAGGTGTAAGAACAGCCTTAGGTTATAGAAACCCCTTAAATCTTTATTTTTTTCTACAAAAGCCAAGTGGTACTATCTTTGTAACCTCATTGAAAAATTTTTCTATTCTAACACATGTAGTACTCTCTTTAATTTTTATACAAAATTTAAGTGGTACTATCTTTTTATTATCATTGAAAAATCTTCCTATTCCAATCCAAGTATTTACTTAAAAATAAATATTTTAAAAAATAATCCAACCTAAATGTATTTTTTCAAAAAAATGTATTTTTGTACATCTTTAAATCGCGTCAATTATAAAGAGAATATATTGTTTTTTGAAATAACTGCTATACTACTTTAAACAAATAAAATGCAAGTGATAGTATTTTTATTTTTTTAGTAAAACCAAAGTAGTGTTTTTAATTTCTTATTAAATAAAATTCAAGTGGTATTATCTGTATATTTTCAATGAAAAATTTTTCTGTTTTAATCAAAGTGGATGCATTTAATTTAAAAAAGTTTTAATGGAATATATAACATTTAATCTCAAAAAATTATAGAAAAAACAGAAATATAAAATTTTATTGAAAAAAAATTTTTTAATTATACTTGTAAGATATGCGTTATGAAAGTAATTACGCAATACTTTGCGTAAATTAAAGATTAAATTTCTTTAACATTTAAGTAACATTGTGAATCATTATAATTTTCTAAGTTACTATAACCATTATATTTTACAATATTATATTTGGATTATATTTAGACATTTAGCGCCAAGTTTTTGTAGTCAAAAATATTTTAAATTACAGATGTGTTTTTCGACCGATAATGTAACAACATAATGATAATAAGAAAGCCTTCTTCGGTCGTAGCTGGGTCTTAATGCCTAATAAAAATAACTAATCCAGATAATAACGTAATCCACAATTACGGATTCAAATGAATAGGTCGCACGTTTTACTTTTATGTATATTGAATAAGATACAGAAAGCAAATAGCCAATCCGTAATTATTGATTCAAATGGATTACGGATAGAAAACGAATTCAAAAAATCCAAAAACTGAATTTAATTTTGTTCTATTTAATAATCCTATATTTTTCAATTATTTCTCGTTTGCTGGGTATACATACATACATACATACATACATATACAGGGTGTTCATTAATGGTTGTTCCCACGTTTTACCATAGGAGCACGCATTTGTTATTTCTAATATAATAATATGTTAGAAATACATATCCGTCGGTAAATCATGCTCCTATGGTAAAAAATGGGTACAACCATTAATAAACACCCTGTATATATACAGGGTATCTGGGAACTAGAGAACCTATCGCTTTGAGAATATAAAAGAAATGAAAAGGGACAAAAAAAGTCTTATACCATTTTGCGCTATTTGCTATAATTATCAATTTACAAAATAAAACATCTAAGCCAATGTGCGGTGGTGCCACGCCATCGCGCCTAGCTCGTAGGCAACGGCGCGCGGCGGTAAAGGTGACGCGTTATTGTCTGAATTGGCACGGCGCGACGGTCTGAATTTGTCTCACCGCATGTACACCCAAGGACTTTGATTCTGTCCATGGGGAAATTTTTCAAACTGAAAAGTCGCTATCTTTTTACATACTTACAGTTCATAATTAACGTAACGACCAATAAGCTCTAATCGTTTCATTAATCATGAACTGCAAGTATGTAGAAAGTGGTGACTTCTCAGTTTGAAAAATTTCCCCATGGATAGAATCAAAGTCCTTGGGTGTACATACACTACAAAAATCAAATGTGTTATTTTAGCTGAAACTTTTTCTTACACATTTGATAAATAACACATTTGATTTTTGCAGTGTATGTACACGCGATGCGGCGGATTCAGACCGTCGCACCGTGCAAATTCAAACAACAACGCGTCACCTGTCCCACCGCACGTCGTGCCTACAAGCTAGGCGCGATGGCGCAGTGTCACCGCACATTGGCTTAAACATTTTATTTTATAATTCGATGGTTATTGAGAATATCGCAAAATGGTATAAGATTTTTTTGTCCCTTTCCATCTCTTCTATATTCTCAAAGTTGTAGATTTTTTAGTTCACAGACACCCTGTATATATACAAGGTGTCTCATTTTAAAAAACGCACCTCGATAATTCTTTAATGAAGCATTTTCAGTAAAAATATTTCAGACAAAAGTTGCATGGTTTTGAGGGAGACATAAGATGGTGTTATTAATTTGATATTGAATAATTGCTTGAAGGTTACGTGAAGGACACCTTTAATTTTTTTAATAGGACTGCCTACTTTTTATTACATATTCTTGTAGCTTATCTTGAGACCTTTCCAAAACACTACAAAAAAGTTTATTTTTGTTGAGTACTTTTCGAGTTGTGAGGCTTGGAAGCTACGGTATACTGTAACTTTTAAGCGTCATAACTCGGAAAGTACTTAACACAAATAAACTTTCTTGTAGTGTATTGGAAAAGTCTCGAAATAAGCTATAAAAATATGTAATAAAAGGTACAATATTAGCGTATCGATAGTTTCCTAATTAAAGGGTATTGGTACTTCTCTAACATTCTATATTTTTTTATTGCATTTTTTTTTAGTCGATTTGGAGAGTTTTCTAAAACATTATAAATAAGTTTATTTTCATTAAAGACTTTCCGAATTATGACGCTTGAAGTTACAGTACACCGTAGCTTTCAACCCTCACAACTCGGAAAGTACTCAACGAAAATAAACTTTTTTGTAGTGTTTTAGAAAGTTCTCGAGATGAGCTACAAGAATATGTAATAAAAAGTAGGCAGTCCCATTTAAAAAATTGAAAGTGTCCTTCACGTGACCTTCAAGCAACTATTCAAGATCAAATTAATAACACCATCTTATAACCCTCTTGAAACCATGCAACTTTTGTCTGAAATATTTTTACTGAAAATGCTTCATTGAAGAATTATCAAGGTGCGTTTTTCAAAATAAGACACCTTGTATATATACAGGGTGTCAGCTA